>NC_084665.1:57768179-58071210 GCF_028389875.1 Rhea pennata
ATGCAGGCACGTTGTCATCATTAACCTCCTATAAAATCTCCTTTGTTAAAATATTTATTAGCCTCCCCACTTTCCCAAGATTAGCAACTGTGTCTGTTGCAGCTTTGCTGTGATGTCTACCTACCTTGGGTTTTTTTGTTTTTGTCTTGTCTTTGTAAGTTGCCTACTGCAGTAAGACCAGATTTATAGTTGGAGTTCTAAGGCACTACGGAAATACAAATAAACAGTGGCAGGACTACTGGCTTTCTGCTGCTGCCACTGATCTGTGCCACTTCAATCTAAAGTCACACTGTGCTTTGGTTCCCTAATATGCCTGATAATACCTGATATGAAGGAAAACTGTAGTTCCTTCTTTATAAAGGATGTTGAAAAGAGATGAGTGAGATGAAGAACTCCTTATTGTGCAGGTCTATCATCTTCACCATCACTTTGGCATGCACAAAGCTTTTTTTTTTTTTTTTTTTTTTTTAATCTGTTTAAACTGCAGCAGTTTATCAGCAGAAACTATATTTTAGCTTGCAAGCAAGTGGAAATGCTCCAATTTGGTGTTGCTGAGATTAGTATGCTGACACTCAAGTGTTTGTGAAACTGTGGCACTGTTTATTTCCCAGGTACTTTTCATTATCCTGATAACAGAACTTGTGGTGTTACTCAGGGAGCTGCCCTGTCTTAGTGTCTGAATGACATCACAGAATTCAGCTTGTTGCAAAAACATTAATTCCTCTGAAGAATCAGCAGTCTTGGTCTAGTTGAATAATAACCAAAGATGTATTTAAGAGTGAGTCATGGCTGCACTTGGAAAGGCAGCTTGCCCCCTCTCTCATTCGCTAGCAGTACAGGATGTTTGTAATCTCCTCTCCTTTCAGTCCATCTTCTCTGAAAATTATCAGTCTCAAGTCATAAATCTCCGAATAGGTCCCCTTAGACAGGAGTCTGTCTTGGTCATTCTGTGCTCCTGCTGCTTGCGAAGGTCGGTGTCCCTGTCCTGCAGGCAGCTGGGCCATGCTCCTCACTGGGTATAGCCTTTTACAATCCTGCCTGGGCTGTATGATGAAGTCTCTTCTGTTTTGTGGTAGGAGAGTGTCTTCTCCTCCCAGTCTTCCCCTGCAAGCCTGAACCAATTTAATCTTGTCAGCCTTTCCTAGATTTACAGGAGAAAACCATTAGTTTCTCTTTCTTTGTCTACCTGAAGCATCAAGCATCAGGCTTTTTGGTAAACTCACAGTAAGCCATCACTGAAGCGTGTGATCTATTTTTAAGTGAAAGATGTTAAGTAATCTATGAGGGCATCAATAGCCATTTAATCGCTAAGATTTCCTTTTGATTTACGGGATAATATCTTGGCATGTTCTTCCTCCAGTGCTTCAGATAACGTTGTTCCTAAACTGATATAAAAAATGTCTGCATGTAGGAGAACCTGTGAGGGGCAAACTTTTCAGGTAGAAGGGCCAGTTTCTTTTGCAGACCTTCCCACCAAGAATCACTTTGCTCCTTCATAAAGTCTGCCAGCAGGGAAGTGTAGAATAAAAGATCAAAAAGCCCCCCCTCCTTTGCCTTTCACATAAAGAAAGGGGGGAAAAAAAGTAGTTTGCTAAGACATGAACTGTGCTGAACCGAGTTCTGAAAAACTGATCTCCTGCGTGGTGAGGCTGCCTGGTGATCTCTGTTACTTCAGCTTGTGCTTTGTCATACTATCTGCAATGTCATCCTTTTCTAGCAGTATAGCCTATTACCACCAGAGGTGCACCTCTGTGGTCCTTGCTGTACATGATGACAATGTCCCTGTTGTCCTTAAATTTCACAGCTTAGTTATGCACAGTGCAGATCTGAAAAAAGGCCAAATTAAAGAGTTTCTTCCTGCAAGTCTGCAGCAGTGTGGCCTGCCAATAAAACCACCCATTCCTGGTGTATTTGGCTTTTGCAGCCCTCAGGTGCCTCCCAAGGAACTTGTTCATCCAGAACACAGCATAGATACTGACTCTGATTCCCACAAGGCCAAAGCAATGCAGAATAGGCATTTTCTTCTGCTTTGTGTTAGTGGAAACTTTGACCTGATGGGACATGTACAGCTGGGCATGGAGGAGAACGGGGTTCTTCCACACACTACTATACGCTGTTGAGGTAGGATAGGAGCTGTGGCTGCTTTTCGAGGAAAAATTCTGGAGAACAAACCCACGGATTTGCTGTCTTCGCGAGAAAAGCTGGTGTTCAGCCTTTGGCACTGGGGAGCTGTTGCCTGACCTCTTTCATCTCTAGGGGGCAGTGCTTCCATACACACCTGATGGACTCGCCTGGCTGCCCTAGCTGCGTGCCTCTGCCGCCTAGTCAGGCTCCCAGAGGGGATGGGTGCCAGGGCCACCTGCCTGCCTCTTAAATGCTTCTGCCCTGTGGTGATGGGTGTTCTGCCTGCTATCTACTTCTTTTTTCCCCCCCTTTTCTATAAATCCACACTTTTGCTGCATGCAGTCTTTTTCTGTTTTTCACAGGGGATCAGTGGTGCCTGTTTTCACACAACTTCAGGAAAAATGCACTAGACTGCATCGTTTATTTTTATTTTTGTTACGAACTTTGAGTCATATCAGCAGGTTATTAATTTTGTATTTGGGCCACAGTTACTCGCCTGTGCCAATACCTGGTGATACAGTGATTTCTTTCCTGGAGGCAGCTTGAAGAATTATCATAGAATCGCACGGAATGGTTGAGGTTGGAAGGGACCTCTGGAGATCATCTGGTCCAACCCCCCTGCTCTACAAGGGTCACTTAGAGCATGTTAGACAGGGTTGTGTCCAAGTGGGTTTTGAAAATCTCCAGAGGAGGAGGCTCCACAACCTCTCTGGTCATACCAGGGATGGTTAGGGGGAGTTCTTCTAGCAAGGGCACACTCTTAGCTGTTGACTTTCTCATGCAACTCTGCCTTTGTGTTGTTCACTGTGAATGAGTAAAGGAAACTCTAGCAGCAGTGCATTTGTTTGGCCTGTGCAACTAACTTAATAAATCTGAGAAAGAGCTCAGGAAAGCGCATGAGCAATAAATCCGATTTTTGGGGAAGCTGCAGGCTTTCTGTGCATCACCACAGTTATGTCATGTGATGAGGAGGAGCTTCAGCTTGTGGCCTTCCCTTGATGCTGAAATAAGCAAATTGCTTTCCTTGACTGGAAAGGTTGGGCTCTAAGTACGTAACTTAGTAATAATCATGCCCAATAAATTCCTACTTTAATCTGTTGTTAATCAGCAGCAATGAGAACTGTGTTTTGCTATCTGACGAATGTGAACTTCTACTAAGATTTTTCTTGTCAGGTTCTTTTAATGTATCAATATATGGAATTATTTGAGAAGTGTATTTTGTTCTAAAATACTATAATAAATAGGGACACTAGTTTATTATGTGGAAAATGCAGTGTGATCCAAATGGTGAGGATGGAGTTGTCTGAAGGTGAGATACGATTTAGTACGGTTGAGGACTAGATAAAAGCAGGGATAACTCTAATTTATTAATCAAATATATTTGATATGCTACTTGTAGGAGTGGCTAGTACAATTAATTTATAAATAGTTGTGTGGCCTTGGCTTATTTTGGTCTTTTCTATTAACAGAAGTAGGACAGGGAAGTTTGAGAGCAGAGATTTCAAAAGTTAAAAATGTGTGTGTTTGTTTGAGGGAAGCAGATTGCTGGAAGAAAGCAAAAATGTTAGCCTTTCACTCAGCACCTTGGTTTTGGACCATTAGTGTGTAGCACAAAGTGGTTATGTGTCACTTGCACTTCTTAGGAAAACTGAGATGAAGATAATTTCAAAGACTCCTATGAAAATAACATAAACCACCTGTCCTTTTGCTGCAAATTATTTTGGCTGCCTCCCATACAGCATGTATCCAGAAGGAGAAACTTGATTTAGAGAGTTTTGAAGGAAAGATCATTTTCAGGTCTCTAGGCTTTTCATTTTATGTTACAGTGAAATCTTCCCAGGTGCCAGAATGCTTTGTATAGAGCAGCCAGCCATTATGGTCCAAGTGAACTTAAATATACCTCTGTAGCTGAGCATGGATTTCTCTGGTGGGTTCGTTTAACTTGGTCCTGTAGAGTGCTGCTTTTCCCCCTCCCCTTTTTAATCTAGTAAGAATTTAGCATTAAACTGATGCTTGCTAGATATATCTGTTACTAAGATCTCAAATCCCATACGTTTTCTAAGAGTAATTAAGAATGTAAAGCTTTTTGATTAATAATTGTAATATATTTCCAGAATAACTAAAGCTATTTTAAAACATTCAGACTTTTTCTTTTGGGGGAAATAGAAATTGCAGTACAATTCATGATATACTGGATTACCAGTTTATTTAAGTGGACATACACATGTTTTCTTTGCAATAGTATGGCATGGTTTTTATAGTGATATTTGAAGAATAAATTTTGTATTTGGCCTGATTGGTCAAAACTGTGACAGGATGAAAAAAATGTTCTCCTTCCAGATTTTTCTCCTATATATCATGATAAAACCAAAATCTGTAGAAAGCTTTCTTGGGAAAGATAATCAGCTAAAGCATATTGATAGAAGCTTATTCTACGACATTCAGTAGGTTTTAGTTTGTTCTGATGTGATTATAGGATGCAGCTGAAGTTACTGATCCAAAAACTTTGAAAGGCCACCAGGTGATCTAGAGTTTAGCAAACATCTAGCTGCTTTATTCTGGTAATTTTACTAAGGAGCTAAAAAGCTGTTATCAATGAAAGTTTCATCAAACTAGGATACCCCTGTTAAAAAAAAAATCATGTTTTTTCAAATTTGCTCGGCTTCTTTATTTTTAAAATACACTCATTTATTTATATTTAAATGATTGTGATTGCCCCTACTTTGTATGTGTTGACAATCCGGCTCTGTTAAGGGTTTTTAAAGAAACCACTTTCTCTAGCAGTTGAAATGGAGACATTTGCCTCTGGAGGGTTTCAGAGGAAGAAAAAAAAAACTCACATGGACTAAATGGAAAGTAGGATGGTAATCAAAGCTCATTTTGTATTTTGGCTTTGTTTTAATTTGGTGCAGTTACGTAGGTGGCATTTGAATGTTTTGACTGTTACGGTCTAATCACAGGAACAGAGTAAAACTACTAATATATTTCCCTCCGCAGGTTCACAGAAATGTTAGTGGAGGCTATTCTGTGTTTTCAGTTACAAGTGGAAAAAACTAAATGCTGTAGTTAATGTTCATGTCACTCAGTGATACTAAAAGAAGAAGAAAAAGTAGGTACTCCTTTAATCTGTGACGCTGCCTTGTAGTGTTCAGTGTTGATTCATTGTTGTAAATTTAGCAACTGGATGGTAGGTGAAATGTATTGATATTTCATTAAAAAGCATCTCTCCATTGGTGGAGTAGTGTTTTTGTACTTAAATCTGTAGATGAATGTCATGCTGCATTAGCAAGATTGAGTCAATTATACTACTGTTGAAAGTAGACAAATATTTTTTTAATGGATTTTGTTTTTTAATATAAAATCTTGCCTGTTTATGATTTGGTTTCCCTAGACCGAATTAACTTGGAAGCTCAGCAGGGATTCTGTTTGTTCTGGCATAGGAACAAGCATTGGGCAGAGCTTTCTGGTCTCAAAGTGGTAATGGTAAGAGACTTCTGTGATGCCCCCAGCCAGCTGAATGCCTGAGGTATTTTGCCATACAGGAAATCAACTGCAGCTGAATGTGCACTGTTTCCACTCCAAGTATATGAACGTACCTTTTGGTGATATAAAAAAGAAAAAAAACAAACCGCAACCCTACTTTTTATCTAGTCTTACATTCAGTAACTCCTAAAAAGTTCAGAGAAAGAACATCTGATGTTCTGTTTCTGTGGAGTCTTCCCTGTTGTGTTTGGCTGAGTTGTAAGCACAGAAAGCTACGACGGAGAAGTAAGATAAATTTATCCTGAAGTGCTCTAGAATAGGTAAACCTAAACTGATGGTTTATAGAAATGAAAATAATAATGATGGTATGTCCGATATTCTTGTTTAGTTCTTAACCGATATTCTGAATGATATTTCAAAGCTGGTGATGGTTGGGTAATCAGCAAAGGAAATCAGTTTTTTCCCTTGTTACATCAAGAAATGCATATTTCTTTAGAATAGACTTTTGAATAAGCTAATGAATGGTGCTATAAAGAGCTTGCATCAAAACTGTATGGAAAGCATTGCCTTTTGTTTAGTGCTAGAGGAAATGGTGTTTTGATCTGGATATACGTCATGTTTTGTTGGCTTCTTGAGAATGGCTACATCAGATGCAGGTACCAGATCTCAGATCGTGACTCATGGCTCTTATTTTGCTTGAACAGCTAGTGATATGTTCTTGTACTACTAATCATGAAAGGGAGGATCCATTTTGGGTAGGGGTTTCCAGACATTAAAGATGCTTAGGTTTAAAATCAATATTAGCAATTTCTAGAAGGAACATTGCCTGTAGCTCTTAGAGTTTAGAGCTTGGGAATTTAAGTGCTCTGCCACTGACTTAAAACGTAACCTTAATTAAACTGTTTCACTGAGATTTTAAAGGTATGTAGGTGCTCACAGAGGTAGTAAGACTCTTAATGAGATTTTCAGAATCACATTAGTGTCTAATTCCTGTTCAAAAATCTGACTCTAACTTAGTCTGTCTGAACCAGAATCAGCCCGTGCTGCATTTTATCCAGTTCTCCATAAGGTAAAATGCAAAGGCAGTACTGTGAGTGTGGCTTAAATTTCATAAATCTGGATGAACATGTCCCCCTCAGTGGATTATGGACTTGTGCTCCCGTTTCTTTTCTCTAATTCCATAAATTTCACGTTCCTTTCTGCAGAATGCAGTAGATTCAACAGAAGAGAAGCGACTCCACTTTACCTAACCTAAAGGTGACTTCTTTGGTGAGTGCTCTACCAGGTAGATCTTATTGATTGATTTACTTACTTACGGAAAGAGACTATTTTTGCTGTGCCTCTTGCTGAGATTAACACTTAGCATTTAGTGAACATACTCCAAGTTAACCATAAGACTACTTAATATGCAAATCTCAAATAGCTGTATGTAGAATATAGGCCTGAAATGGTAAAGTTAGCCAAGATGGCAGTTTTCCTTGATGTACATGTTAATGGGGTTTTATGCTAATAAAATTAAGCATTTAAATTTAGATGGGTTGATTTCTGGCATACCTAAGCAGTTAGAGGAAGTTAAGTCTTCATTTTTAGCAGGAGTTTCTTATTACGATTTTGCTTAATTGCATGATTACTTCTTTTTGGAGTAAAAAATGCTATTTTTATGGAGAAAGAATGGTCTTGAAATTAAGTGATGTACTAGGGCTTTAGAAATCTGGAACTTAGTTCTGTGTTCTCCAGAGTTTTCCTATATTGCTGATGTCACATTGTTTATATACTCTTATTACCTGGAAGTCTTGGGGAACCTGAGGAACTTTAGAGACTAGGAAAAGCAGATTTAGATGCCTTAAAATGTCTCTTGGTTAGAACAACCAATTTCACTCAGGTATCTAAAACAAATTAACTTTCCAAACGTTTTCACCATTAGGCTGGTTTGAAGCTCCACAGTAAATGTTCAACAAAAGCATAGATTTAGGCAAGATTCCTTTCTCTTGCATTTCTCTCTTACAAACCTCTTATTCCCAATGCCAACCCAAAGGAGCCATCTCGTCTCTCTGAAGAAAGAGGGTATTCAGTGATGGGCTGTGTGGATAACTGCACAAACACTGATATTTAGAAAAATTCAATGACTTATAAATAATCTGCTCTACTCCTTCCAGATGGAGTACATAATACTGAAACGAGTACAGTGTGGATTAGTATTCCCTCTGCAAATTATAGAAGCCAGTGGCAGTTAACAGTTTTCTTCTTTTTTTTTTCCAACTACTGTGCTTTATTAGAACACTAAGTAATAATGTTTGTTCTTTTCTACTGATACGATGGCTTTTTTGTAGTATGTATTGATGATCCAGTTGTATTCAAATACCTATAACGTTTTAAGGTGGTGGCGATTCTATAGCAGATCCAAATACACTGAGGCTACATAGCTTTAATAGAGAGGAACTAGCAGAATTGCATGGTATTCAATTAAAGCTTACATCTGATATACATTAGAGAGATCTTACTGCCCTTTGGATCCAAAGGATAAGAGTCTGTAAGTAGTAAAGCATTTTAAGAGAGGCTGAGAGAAGAAAACAGAAAATCTTCAGTAGTTTCTTAAAATAGCAATATCGGCATAATTTACTGCATATTTTAATACACATTTAAAAAGTGGTGTGACCTAAACTGGATATGTTTGTTGCCTATATTATGTGCTGTTAGTTAATTACTAGCATATTTTCTTGTCCGCAAATGCGGAGGGAACATATATTTCAAAGCTCTACTCAAATTTTTTTTATTTATTGAGCATGATATTTGCACATATATTAAAATGCACATTAAGTATTTGTCCAGTGACCTTAGAAAGCGAGTAACGTGTACAAATTCCCCCTTTTCCCCAGTACACATTTCATTTCAAATCCACTGCTTAACCTTCCTTCAGCTTGTGGTAATTTTAATGTGTTTTTATGGTAAACAGAAAAGCTAAAGTAATTTGAGACTGACATTCTATCTCAGCTTTCAGCAAAGATATTACATGGCTTGTATATGTATGTCAAGAAGCGGAGGGTTTCCTAGAATCCTTTGGGAAATGTGGAGAGAAACATACAGTTTGAAGTGCATCAGAAACACTGTATTAATAGAACTGGAGTGTGAGAATGTATCTACATAAGGGATAAGTCATTTAAGCACTAGATAAAGTGTATATAATATGGAATTAATTTCATGGGGTAAAGGAAAGAAAACTGAAGCATGATGAGTGATGTGCTTTAAAAAGGATAGATTAATTGCTTGGCCAGATCTTAGCTCTGTACCAAAAAAACCCAACAACTAACAGTAGTTTTGCCACATTTGCTTGATGTGCCAGAGAATTAAGTCTGAAGGTTTTAGAATATTTGTAGCCTGAAAAAATTCAGAGGTGGAAAAAAAAGATACGCAATAAATGTGTATTTTGATATTACCGTTTGGCTTAGCTAACAATTTCATGTTTTTAATTGTTTCAACAAGCTGCTGTTTACAATGCAGTGATCTTTGGAAAGAATTAATTAATGTGGGCCTTAGTAGCTCTTAAAAATCATGAGCTCTGTAGCTGAGAAGGAAACATAAGATTGACATACATGTTCTAGGAATTCGGGATGTGTTTTAATACGGAGTTTGTGTGTGCTAAAGCTCAAGGAAGATTTTTTTTTTTTTTTTTGTATTGACCATCTTTGCATCACTGATTTCTTTGTTTAGGCCTTGTCTTTAATGGCATGTGAGCTTGGAAATCTGCATGCGGATAGAGAGGAATGACGCATGCCCACATGTAAGCTTTTCTGTAAGTCTGTTCTATTTTTAGTGTGCGATGGAGTAGAGGTACAGCGTGAGAATAAGGGTTTGGTTATGATGTGAAGAGCTGCAAAAGGGTTTTTTCTGGCAGACAACACTTACCTGGTTCTTAAGGCAGTTGCCTTAGTATCCATGGGAATATTCAGAGGTTAATTTAGCATTACTAAATTAGGACTTAATAATACCTTAATTAAGGCTAGCAATTTTTTTTGCTGTGAAAAATATTAAATGAAAAACTACCTGGACAAATTTAGGGAAAATACAACTAGGATTTTGTATATTTTGTGGTCCAAATGAATTTTCTTGGGGAGGAAAAACGTATGTTAAGATGTTATACTAAAAATCTCAGCTGTGTTTTAAATTTAAAATCCACAAACACAAGCTCACTCACCCTTGTCTTCCCACTAAGTGGTCAGTCCTTTCCCGCTGACATCTCCTATTGTTATGGCCAAATGATCAAGGAAAAGTGTATACTTCCTTTTGTGTCCGGTAGATAGCAATTCTAAACTGATGACTGCTACTTTCTTTCTGACATAAAGGAAATGAATGGGCAGTAGTGATTATTGCACATCTGTTGTTTTCTGTTGAGCATCCTGTACAGCGGTGAAACTGTCTTGAAGACTTTTTTGTTCTTGGGCCCCCCCGGGCTAGTTAGTCGAGGGGATATGGGTGACATGTGACAGTATTGTTCCCTTGTCACAGGTGTAGCCAGAACAGAAAAACAAATCACAAGCTGGAACAGAAGGACTTGTTTATAGTTTCCAAATAGGTGTATTTTATACCCCCCCCCCAAAAAAAAAAAAAAAAAAAAAAAAGAAAAAAAAGAAAAAAGAAAGAAAAAGGGAAAAAAAGAAACACCATACCTTGTAAAGACTTCAGGGACGGACTGTGTTTTGATTATGCAGCTAAGTGATGAGTCACGTCAACTGCATTGTAGGTGTAACACTTCAAAATAATGTTGAATATGACTTCCTCTAGGGGAAAAGAAAAACAAAATAGCACATAAACCAAAGATCTAAAAGTTGAAACATTCATGTTGCTTTTACTCCAATTCCTAGGATGCAGTTTTAAGCCCATTGGATCTTTCTCCATCTCCTGCCTGGACATTTTTTTGCTGGGTGTATTGCAGCATAACTCCAGGAAGAGTCGAGCAAACCTTAGCTACAGGTGTCAGGAGCTGTTCCTCTGCTTCAGCCTCCCTGGCTTCCTAGAGAGGACCTGGGATCAGGAGCCAGCAGACAATCCTTGCCTGATTTTACAGACTGTGGAGAAGGAAGTGAGTGGGATGAAGGGACAGTGAAGTATGGAAAAGGGTGGGGGTGAGCAGAAGGGGATTTGGAGACTGGAGGGGTAGAGGAGAAACATTTGGGAGAACAGTTGAGATACGAGAATGAAACTTATGGGTGAAGTATGTACAAGGTGGTGGTGGAGTGTATCGGAGCCTGTTGCTGACGTAGTATGGGGGACACTTCTTTTCTTCATGACTCTTGTTTTGGAAAGGAGTAAGTGGAAGTAGGGTGTACCCAAGTCGGTGGCTGCCCTCTGTGCAAACTTAGAGTGTGTCTAAGAAGCCTTTTTGTTCTCTGTTACTGCACTAAGTACTTTAAAGACTGTTAGTTGAAAGAGCTCTGTTAAATCCTAATCCTTAGCATTTAAGATTATTTTCTGTTATTATTACTTACTATTTGTTCTTGGTGGACAACAAGTTGACCATGAGCCAGCAATGTGCCCTTACGGCCAAGAAGGCTGGTGGTACCCTGGGCTGCCTTAGGCAGAGCATTGCCAACAAGTCAAGGGAGGTGGTCCTCCTCCTCGACTCAGCTCTGGTGAGGGCCGTGGTTCTGGGCTTTCCAGTGCAAGAGACATGGAGCCATTTGAGTAAGTCCAGCGAAGGCCAACTAAGATGCTGAAAGGCTTGGAGCCTCTCTCCTATGAAAAAAGGCTGCAAGAGCTGGGCCTGTTCAGCCAGCAGAAGAAAAGGCTGAGGGGGGATCTTATCAATGTGCATAACTATCTGAAATGAAGGTGTAGATAGGATGAGGCCAGACTCTTTTCAGTGGTTCCCAGTGACAGGATGAGAGGCTACAGGCACAAACTGAAACACAGGATGTTCCACATGAATATGAGAAAGAACTTCTTTACTGTAAGGGTGACAGAGCACTGGAACAGGTTGCCCAGAGAGGTTGTGGAGTTTCCATCCATGGAGATACTCAAAAGCCTTCTAGACGCAATCCTGGGCAACACGTTCTAGGTGACCCTGCTTGAGTGGGGTGCTTGAACTAGATGATTTCTGGAGGTCCCTTCCAACCTCAACCCTTTTGTGATGCATTTATTTCTTCCTGTTGCTTCCATCTTGTTTAATTGCAGCATTTCTTTTAAGCAAGGTACCAGTAGCCTGCTTTATACGGTCTAAATATTTTGGTGCCTTAACTGACAGTGTTTATGTTGAGCTTGGGCAGGGCTGGTCGGCTAAAGTTAGTGCACAAGAACAATGCTGCCCTCTTCCTGGAGGGTTTCTGATGTTTATCAGATAAACTGTTTTTCAAGCTCGCTGTTGTCACTGGCTATCACAACGGCTTCTCTGCTCATGCCCTGTGATCTCCTATCACGTAACAGAGGAGGTATAAAGACAAAGTTTTGCATCTATAAGATGCTTTTTAGCTGGAAACTTAGAGCCTTTAATAAATGTGTTTTGCAAAAACTGGATGCCATATGGCCACTAAAGATAGGAAAAGCAAGTAATATTATACCATGCTGTAGTCCTCAATAGAGATGAATACCAAATTCACAACATAAATGGTTCATGCTGCAGTTAATGCCCTACTGATGTATGTGCCCTTATGAAGTTTGCATAAAAACTGCACCAAAAGTGTGACCCCTCCCTTGCTCTGATTTCTACCTGCAGTTTGCAAACAATAAGGAGTAACTGATCGCACAATAATCCAACATACTTAAGGTTAAACTTTTATCATTTGCTCTTTTTTCCTGTGAATGCAAACTGTTTTTATTTTAGAAAGCATGACTATATCTGTTCCAGCCAAATGCATGAAGACAAGCTACTGGTGAAATGTATCTGTACATTCAGATCAAATATCATAAAATGGGAAATTTTCAGATTTCTGGAAAAACAGGGATCAAAGAACAATTAAAATTTTTTTCTTATTCCAGTTGTAAAACTGATCTCTCTCTCTCTTTTTTAATTAATCTTGTCCAAGGGTAATTTAAGTAATTAAATAATCCTTTGCTTTCTGAATGAGATGCACAGAGACCCTGTTCATGCCTTCAAAGCCTTTTAAACATTTAGTCTATCCCCATAGGATTTTGGACTTATCTTGCATCTGTTGGCAAGCATTATGTTGTAGCTAACTATTAGTCTTGGCACTAGCCAAGTAGTGCAGGATATATCCATAGAATCAATTGAAATCTATTGCACAAGTGTTTGTAAATTCCATTTCATAGGTCTCTTAAAGGGACACTGTTAGCATGTTAAGGTAAATTAAGAAACACAGTAAATCCTTAATTTGAGATTTTTGCAATCTAGTACCTCAGTGTAGTACTTAACACTTGTATCTTGCCTCTTGCATGACTCATGATAAACGCTTGAATATTTGCAAGGCTTAATTGTATTCAAAATGCTGTATACAAATTAGCTAAAAATGATTTTAGTATGGAATCCTGACTTTGAGAACAGATGTGACTTTTTTCATACTTAGCTGAAGATGCAGTAGATGACTTGGAGCAGGACTGCTTATTGTTTTGCAGAATGTTCAGAGAAAGCTCTTTAGTTTGAGCATTGATTCATTGATTACTACACACACAAAATCTTAAAAATACAAAAATACTTTGTTGAGGCAGATATTCACTAAAGTATTGTGAAATGTAGCTGTTTAGTAAATATGTATACATATATATGTGTGTGTGTGTGTATATATATGTATATGTAAAACAACAACCAACCAACGAAAAAACCCCTACAGCAGGAACCTCAGTTGCTAAAAGAAAAGATAGCTGCTCCTTTTATCAGTGTTTGAAGATACTGAAGATACCATTTTGAAGATACTAAACATCTGGTTTCCTTCTGGGAGGATCAGATTTTCTTTTTCCACTTCATCTTTTGTAAATATTTTTAATAGTTGCATTTTGTAGGAATTTGAGAAAATATTTAATACATGGAAAAGTAAATGCAATCCACATACTTATTTGTAGTTGCGTAAGTACAGTGCATCAAATGCTGTTTTGTTTTTCTGTTCACGAGTTTCTTCTGTAACTCAAAATCCTCTAGTATGGAATTGACAGGAAGAATAACTGTTGTTTACTTTTTTTTTTAATAATCTATTCCTCTTTTCCTTTGCCCCCCCCCCACTATCACTTTTCAAGAGTGTATTCCTCCTCCCTCCTGCCACCATTTCAACTTCTTTTCTTCAGCTATTGTTGTGAACTGTATTTCAAAGATAAATCTAGTCTGAATTATATCTTATATAATACTAAGCAAATTCATATACCTAAATTATTAAAGATAGTTGATATTTTGTTTTTGGATATCAGATTTTTTTTTGTGATCAAAAGACCAGTTGGAGGTTGTTACTGGAGATAGAGCTTCTAATCCTGTTTTCAATGTAGAATAGAAAAAACCTTAACAAGCACAATTTTTATATTTGATTCTGTCATATGGAAATAGATAGAAAAAATGTCCTCCATACATATAGGTTTGAATATTAACATTACTTGTTTTGTGGGAATATGTGAGTGAGTGGATATCTTTAAAGCATACCATGGATCCATTTTAAAAAAGGAAAGGAATGAGACTTGGTGGAATATTACAACTGAGAAATGATTTTACAGGTGAAGCTGGTTAGGAGTTCTTCAGCCAAAAATATTTTATTGGAAAATGGCAATTTATTTCAAATGAAAAGTTTTATTAAAATAAGTATGTTTGTGTGAAACAATCAGCAAGAGAAGTTTCTGAAATACAGGCTTTTAAGAAAATGTGGACCAGTTCTGTGGAAGAGTAGAAACGTAATCTAAAACTAAAGCGAATTCTTTCACCTTCTGGGTTGTTATATTGCTGGTTGGGCGCTTTTTTGGGGTTATTGTTTTGATTAGTTTTCTGAAGTTTGCTACCTCTTCCTTCTAAAGAGCATGGATGCTTTCAAAATTCTACTTTTTTTGTTTTCTCCTATGAGGTAGAAAGATAGCTTTCTAGCTGCTGCTTGTGTATTGATGCACCTTTGTGGAGACTGTTCACACTGAACAAGTTTTTCTTCCTTTGTTTTACTGTGAACAGTTTGCATATTTTTCATGAAAAATATACTCACCTTATTCCTTTTTGTTTTCCATTTGGTATATATTAAAACATCCACTGATGATTCATCAAAGAAGTTAAGACCTACTCCAAGTTCTTGCAGCTCGGTTCGAGTCCTTTATTATTATTACTTTGGGTCTAAATTGTGTTGCTTCTGTAGCAGGCACCATAACTGCCTGCCTCTTTGTTGGACGGTGCCAGCGTCAAGGCTTTAATGATCTTCACAATGAAGTGAAGCCTTTTGAAAGACTTGTGCACCACTTTCAGTTTCAGAGTAGAGAGCTTTTGATCAAACGGGTTACCGAATAATGGAAGAAGTTATGCTAATTCTGTCTAGAATCTAAAGCAAAACGATGATCAAACTTTTTCTGTGTTTATTTTGGGAATAAATTCATGGTTTTTAAAATGTGCCTCAGGCATCAATATTTATGAAAAATGGTATTAAGCAACTTTAAACTGTACATCATAATTTAAAGTCTTGTCTCACTGAAGCACATCTGTTAACACAAGTTCTAATGCCATTAATTTGGATAGGACAATGGGCTCTTTATGAATTGGGTAGGATTAGTCCATTTAAATTAGTTTGCTTCTGAATTAATGATGATTGAGAGTGGGAAGTTTAGAGTAATGACCATCTGTTGTGTTAGTAAAGGCCAGCAGACTTTAAGAGATGCTGACAACTGTGTAAGTCACTTCTGCTAATGGCAATGTGTGTGTTATACATAGAACAAAAAACCAAAAGCTAGGTGAAGGTGTAAAATTCAGAGAAGGAAAATAATGTTCTGCGAGAGACCTGTCATCTTCAGCTTTGTAGTGTGTTTTGGGTGTTTTTTTTTCCCTTGGAAAAACAAATCACTTTGGTCATAGACCCAGTGGCCCCATTTTACCAGGTGTGAGATGCCTCTGTGAGGGAGCAGGGGTGGAGGTTGCCTGCTTGGCCGCTGGAATTGAGTGCTCAGTGACTATTTTGCCAGAAGAGCACAGAATCCTACCAACCACACATACCATTCAGTGTTACCTTCTGTTTTCTAGTTATTCTGCAGTCCTTGGAACAGCTGTTTTTTGTTGTCACTTCTTCGGAAGAGATGAGAAGCATGAAAAACTAAGGGTCCCTTTCACTTTAGGGACTGGAGAAGCCCCACACGTAAGTGCTGTTGCGTTTCATCGGCTGTGATGCAACAGGGCTCGTGTGGGGGTCAGGTGGTTCCCCAATTCTGTCTGTGCTGCTGCTCATTCCATGCAGCCAAGTTGCAACCCAAGGTGGTGTTTAAATTCCTGGAGTAGTAATTCTCGTAACACTGTTCTAGAGTCTTTAAACTCTTGAGAGCAGTGTCCTTTTCTTGATATTGACAGATCATATTGTGTCTTATTTGTGTCCTTATTAGGTGCCAGGATGTAGATACTTGAGTAAATTCCTTCATGTAAATGGCTGCATAAATGATGAAGGCATGTCTAATTTAGGGTTTTCTTCTTTAATTGTCCTGCATAAGCAATTTCCTCACACAGTTACTTGGATTTTGGTCTTCAAGGTGAATGTCACCAGCCTATTCTATGCTTGCTAGAAATTAGATAAGTATTTTGGGTTTTTCCTTAAACTGAAATTGGCAGTAATGATAGAATAATCCATGCTTCGTTGTGTGCATGTGAAAAGCATAATAATGTCAATAAATATTTAGATTACATCTATTTATATAAAATGTTTTACTATCTATGTAGCAATGTACTTCCTGCTGTTGATCTTTATCAGTAAAAATAAACATATCATTTCCCCTTGATGATTTTTTGTGTGTTAATCTAGCATTGCAAATCTGTGTCCTCAAGGATACTGTTCATGATAGATGTCCTGAAGATGCCAGTGTCACAGTGTTTGGATTTGATAGGATGAATTAAAAGAGGGGAACATTTCTGAAGCATGCTTTATGCTCTATATAAAGTATTGGTGTTTAATTTATGCTGTCTGGATAGAGTGTTTTCACTGCAGTTTATAATAGCAGGCTCAAGTTTACCAATAAGATATGTACAAAAATGCATGTGTTCTGAAAACAATGTTCCTATCTCAGATATTTTGACAATCCTTGTTTCTGTAACCCTGATGCCTTTTAGTGAAGCTGTCAGTCTGTTCTGGTTTCTAACTTAGAAAGTAATGCAATTTCAGCCCTGTTGCTTTCTTCTTCACTTTGCTTCTCTACTCACTTGTACTGCTGCCTGAAAGGAAATAAGGGGAACAAGGGGAGGGGGGAAGGCTTCTGCAGCAGCTGTACTAGCTTTTGCTTTCAGCATGGGTAAGAGACTCAGCCACACACAGGTGTTGGAGCAGCTCTCTCATGAACCAGATCGGTTTCAGCAGGGTTCAAAATCAAATCACAAATGTTGACAAGGGTATGGGGAGGGGAGCAGAGGGGAGGCAGAACAAATTTCTGTCTGGGAATAAAACGTCTATTTAATAAATAAAGAGGACCTTTTAGGAAACAGTGGGACAGTGCAAAAGAGGAAGGAACAAAAGCAAAGGCAAGTGGTGAGAAGGGCATCGATGGCTAGCGGCTCTGCTAGCTGGCAGAGAGAGAAAGGAGCAGTGTATTCCCTGACTCACTGTGTTTCATCAAATTTAGAAACTTGAGAATGTGGAAAGATCTGTCTAGGCTTCTTTTTACTTAAAGATTATCCTGTTCATCTTCGCAAATCTTGATGTATTGAATTCATGCTTTGACTTTTTTTTTAAACAGTGATTTCAAGAAAAGCTGCTAGTCAATCCTGCAGCTCACAGCAGACCAGTAATTGATTGTTTATTGTGCTAATTGAATGCGCTACACTGGTACAGTCTGAAAAATAGGAATTAACAATTGTCTATACTGAAGAACTGGAAACAGTTAAATTAATATCTGTTATCAGTCTGCTAGTATATGTAGCAAGAGTTGGGCACAAATCTTCTGATTTGCTGTTCCTCAGATTTTTTTTTTGGATTCCTCAAAATCCAGCATGAAGTGAATGCAGTGGTCTGTTGTAAAGGGAAGGCAGAGTACTGACTATAATCCTGAAGAATGTGGCTTTGAGTTATCTGGTTCATTAAAGGAAGTTTCTTCCTATTCAGTCTCTACCTCATCTTCTGTCTCCCAGACATCACAGGGATGTCACTTGCAGTGAACAGTGACTGGGAACTGTTAAAATGCCTAATGTATGAAACATAAAATCTTATTTGGGGGGGGGGGGAATTCTTAGAAAAGCTAAATCAAGTGGCTTATTGCATATTGGATCATGACACCAGTATTGTACAAGGAACACAAGGAACTGTGCGAAGCTAGCAATTCTGCAGTTTGCATTTGTATAGAATTAGTTCCATGTGTGCTAGCCATTTGCACTGGCTGCCCATTTTCCATCATACCAAGTGTTTGTTTTCTAACAGGCTCTTTTTTTCCTCTGTCACTAAAAGATGTGGATTTTTCTTTTGTTTCGTATTTAGCTGCCTTGTGCAGCTAACTTCCAGCAACTAACAGATATTCTGCTTACTAGGTATTTCCTATTGCCATAACTGATTGCTTGGCTGAAGGCTGTTCCATTTCTGATGAGCCTTTTTTAATTTGTAGTACTATACTCATGAATCATCACATGCAAGGGAAAACAGAAATTGTGTGCCAGAAATATATGAATAACTCTTCAGTATATATTCTACTTAGTCTGCATTTGTGACTGTGCTATAGTTTTGTTTAGATATTGGCAGAAATAGCACTGCATGCCGCTTCTAGAATACCATTCTGCTTTATATATAGCATTTTTAATCTTAAAGAGCCTCAAAAGCGTCATACAATTGATACTGCGTGCATGGAGCTTCTGTGGAATGCAGCCCTCTTGGGACAGATGAAAGCAGCCAGAAGGAAAACTGGAGTATCAAACACTGTGCCATAATAAGGCAGAGGGGAACACACAGGCTATCTGCTACCGGTTCTGAGTCTATAAGGCTCTTCAGTGTCCTCCTTATTATTATTTCAGCTGAAATAAATGAAAAAGGCATATTGACATTCTTCAACCTTTCATTAGATACGTTTTTATAATCTTGCTAAATATGATATGTCTGAAATCTGAGAACACTGATGCATCAGTTAAAGTAGATGTTTGATAGAGTTGGGGGGGCAGAAAAATACAATAAAAGCGCTCGGAATGTATGAATACATAGTTATCTATTCTGGTTTCAATACATGTTTAAATTGGAGAAGGAAAAACGTATTTTTGTAATCAGTTCTCTGAAAAATGGAATAGGTGCATGTATTTCTTTAAAGTATGCTGAATCTTCAGTCTCAGAGATTTGAAGTTGGTAGTTATAGGTAATCTATTTTAACCAGCAATAATAACTTAAATTAATTGGATAGTTGAGTTTGTGTGTAAATTTTTCCCAAAGCTAACTTTGGAAAAAGACAAAATAATTCTAAAATAAATATGAAAGTTATGTTATTTTAACCCTCTGAGTGTTGCATAATCCAACTCCTTTTTCCCATTTTATTTCATACCTACTTCGAAAAGAAAGACAAATAGTAAGAACTATTTGACAGAAGCACCACGTTGTACTTATGTATATGTATTTTAAAATAGATAAAACTTTTCTTACATTTAGGCCCAAGATTTTTAAAAAATAACTGGTAGCTTTGAATATCTCATCCTGAGCTGAAGTGCCTTGATTTTTGCAAAGTATGCCAAACGCCTGTTTTCCACAAATCAGGTTGGATGCCAAAATGAATGATCAGTTTTGAAAAAAAATGGCTTTTATTCTGTATAATTATGATGCATTGCAGCTTCTTTCCTAACTGTAATGACTTTTACCTGAACTGTACTGGAATTGCAGTTTAAAAAAAAAGGGGGGGGGGGGAGGGATAAACAACCCTCCCCATTTGTAGTAAAGATCTACTTTATATTTTGTTAGTATAACCCTCCTAGTGTGATAAGGATTAATCAGACTTCACAGTTATGCGTTCCCTGAGGTGATGCCAAGGAAAAACTCCTCTTTTGGCTGCTCTCCCTATGACAGAGCTGGGTAGCTTTCTTCGAACTCTGCTTGTGAGACATCTTTTTACAGAGTCAAAGGAAGCATCTACCTGTCACTGGTCTAAGCGGCAGCTGAGCTGTTGGAGAGAAGTCTTTCCGAGAGCTGCAACAAGTGTGCTCCTTGTTGAAAGGATTACATCCGAACCATTTCAAATGTCAGGACTGAAAGGTTGAAGTGAACTCTGTCAATGATGTCTACATAAGGGTAGAGTAATTCAGTTTAATGTAAGCATAACTATTTTTTTCTGCTCTCCTCTTGTGTGTATGCATGTGCATCTGTCTCTCCTCCTCCATTCAGAACTCTTTAAATCTTCAGAGTTTGTAAACAAATTCAAGCAAGAGCAAAATCTTCAAAACAGCTGGACTTCAGCAATGCTTGTGAACATAAGTGGCCTTGGAGAGGGCAGCAATCCTTCCAAAGCTGCATCTTTACTGGTAAATTCAGATTGGGCTAGGACTGGTCCTAGGAACAGGAAGAAGTTTGCCTATGATAGTCACATTTTCTGGCATAATTTTCGTGCACTCTAGCTAGTGCTCTCCCCAGACAATTTCGAGGCACAGTTCAGTCTTTGGTCCGTCTCAGCCATCATTGCTGAGAGACAGTTTTTCTGTGCCCTAGTTTGGAGACCATGATGGTTCATTAGTGTAGATATGGGCTTTCTAGGCCAGCTGGCCTTGATGCCCAGGATTGGGCACACCTGATGTACTATGTAAAGCCAAGCCTTCGTGTTTCCATTGATGAACATCTGCAACTTGAGCTCAGCCCTTAAGTGGCATCAGGGAATCCGTAGGTCTGCCTGGAGATCCTATGAATATCTTTGCTGCGAGGAAAACCACGGTTCCCCCTTTACTTAATATGAGAGAATCTACTCCTCAGGCAGCACTTCTCTGCTGTGCTGACTTTCTAGTGCCTGGCGTGTGAAAAGCTCACTGTGCAGCATCACTGTAATTTATTTTAGAAGTGAATTTCTGGTTTGTTTGTTTTGGAGGAGAGAATGGGGGAGGTAGGGACCAAGGATAGGAAGAATTTTGTAAAGACACTGAGAATTTGAAACCGACTTTGCACTTGTAAATCAACATGCCCTGGCAGGTTAGCGCTTACTAGGGAATGAGAATACCCGTTAGGCAAAAAGTGTTATCAGTCTAGTGATGCCACTGGGAACATTGCACAGGCTATGGGGGTAGGGACAGGGAGAAGATGGGGGGGGGGTTGGGAAAAATGTGGATTAAAACAAATATACTAAGACAAGCAAATACTTCTCTTCTTCCACGTATTCCCATTGCTTAAACCTAGTAAGGCTCGGAGGGCTGCAGAATCTCATTTGCTCACAGGGTAGAAGATTTTCCTGCATTTTGTGGTAATATGCACGGCCCTCTGTCCATCTGTAATGCAGAGGGCACTTTTTTTTTGTTTTGCCCTTGTGAATATGCTGACATCGCCTCGCTGCCGAGGCATGGGCAGGTGGTGTTCCTGCTTAGCTGTGCCGTTCACTGGATTCAGTAGAAATTTGGCCTCATCATTATGCACTCTAGTTGCCAATGTTCTTCCACATATAAAGCGTGGAATAAGAAATGTGTGGAAGTACTAGAATTTTTATGTACCAAAGATGGAGTTACATAACTTGAAACAATATTACTAGAACGCTGTTGTGGTTTTGCTTCAGCAACTAAGTGCTAAATGTTTGAGTAAACCATGAAATGCATCGATCAATAGTTCTATAATCTGGCAGCTTTAGTTTTTTTGTCCTCTTACTACTAAATTTGGGAGGCTGTTTTGGAGAAGGTTCACTTAAGGTAGTTCTTCCTTTAAAAGTGGAAGAAAAGAAACTTTCTTCTGAATTCACCGAGCTTAATGCTGAGAGTTTAAAAGGCTTTGGAAATTGCTGGCTGAAGCCTTGGATAGTGAGTTGGGTGATATCTCCTTGAATATTTACTTTAGCCAAGTCTGTTCAGAGATCTTTTTTTCTGTTTAACCTCTGCCCCCTCTTCTCTCCTCGTTTGTATTTATTTCCAGTACTAGATCAAATGACCAGTGAAATATAAAGCCTCACCTCTTTAAATAAATAAATAAGTACTTCAGGAGTTGTCAGTCTTATTCCTGTGACCTAGTTTTATTCTTTGTGCTTATGTAAACTGAAGAAACTAGAAAGACTGAGTTTTGTACCCATCTCTGTTACATTGCAGTTAGATATTGCATTGCCAGCAGGAAAGCAGTGTAATTCATGAATGTTAGTTGTCTTTGGAACCGAACGGTTGAAATGCATGTAATAAAAATAACCGAGTTAACATTTGAAAGAAATATGTCTAGTGGTCTCTTATTTTTGCTATAGGATTTAATGGACAGTGACTTGTTGAAGTAAATTTATTTTTCTTCCTCCACACTTTTGGCATAGTACATGAGTTTCAAAGACAAGTAAATATTGACATCACTTGGGGAATTATATTGGTTTAAATGCTCTGAACTAAGAAGAACCAAGTTCCTTTATGTAGCTACTTGCTTTTTTTCATAATCTTCTCTTTCTCAGGATATAACTGAAGTACCAGATTACCCTTTATGCTTTCTGGCATTGTCAAACTATGTACGTGATATATTTTTAACACTAGTAAAATCTTACTGAGTAGGAAGATGGAGGAAGGAAGGTATCCTTGTATAGTGACGGTAATTCTGACAGCTCAGTTAGCACAGGGAGCGCTTTCTGTTCAGTGCATGATTGATTTTGATTCTCTGCGAAGTGTGTAGAAGGAAAAGCTCTGCTCTTCAGTGTAGTTAAAAGGGAATCATAAGAAAGCTGACCTTTGTCTGCCCTGATCCATGCTGCTTTGGGCTGGAGAAGGCGAAGAGAGGAGAACTTGTGCTTGTTTTCTGGGTGAAATAATCTGTTAGCATAGAAATTGAAAAAGCTTTGGAATCTTAATACATTCCAAAACTATATAATAATGTTAATGGAAACTCTTCATTGACTAACCCTTAGCAATCTGTATTCAAGCATGACACTTCCTAATAGTCAGATTATTTTCTCTTACTTGAAGTAAGGTGAAATCTAAACTGCTAAAGGATTTCGGATGACTTCTGTTATCTCATTGAAAGCTCGAACCGATATGCGTTCCACGAGGGGCTGGGGGAGAGGGAGGGAAGTCTCTGTTGGTACAGACTGAGTAATTAGAGTTCTTTCAAGGATCTTACAAAGCTTTTAAAGACTCTTTACACTTGCATACACTTTTTATATGCTGTCCCTGAAGTAGTGTCAGATGACTACTATTTTAGTTCAAACTTAGTATTTCTTTCTTTCTGTGATTAAAAACTAAGCCTGAATTATCAGGAAGCCTTGTCAAAAGGCACATTGGCTCAGACTCCATGCAGTTACTGAGAATTACTTATAAACAACTAATTTGTTCAAACTGTGTCTTTTTGATTAGTGTAGAAGGGAGGAAAAAAGGCATTTAACTAAAGGAAATCACCTTTCCAACTATAACATTTGTAAATGATGTTATTTTTTCCCCCATATGTTTTTTCTGAAGGCAACCAGTGTTTTCATGTGGGTCCAGTAAACGTCTCCATCTGATGATGCAATGTTTAGGGAATATATGCAGCTTTTCTAAGAAAGCATGTTGGAGATAAAGCTTTGTACGTTTATGGTATTAGAGAAGGAATTTCCCCATCTAGAGAATGCTACATTTTAAACAAACAAAGTTTACTGGGCAGTTCAAGTCAACTTATTCTGTCAAAATGGCAAAATGGTCATTCAAATTCTTTTTGGAAATTGTGGCTGTTTAGATTTCATTGTGTGTGATCTTGCTTTTAACTGTGTTAATCTCTTAAGCAGTATTTATGTTGATCATAGATGGGTGAAATTGTTTTTCCTTTCTAGTCATATTTAAGGATTGCCAGTTACATTTCTTCACAGTAAATTTATATATTTACACACACACACACACACACACACACACACACACACTCAAAAACTATGATTTACCAGTGGTTAAGCATGACTGTAATCTTAAATTTTAATTTCTCTATATTTTGCAATATGCATATATGTTTAATTTCTCTATATTCCACAACATACATATGCATTTAAATGACACAGAAGTATGACGAAGCATGCAATTACAGGTCTCTAAATTGGGGACAAGTAATTCAAAGCTAATATACAGAGAGGGGGCCTCGGCTTCTCTGTAACAATTAACCAGGAAAGCATTGTGCAGATAACTGCAAACTCTGGCTCTAGAAAATATATTATATTCAAACCACACTTCCAGCAGTTGCACTCTGTTGGAGCAGTTTGATTAAATGATACAGTGTTTTTACAGGAAATGTCCTAATCTGAGTTATGAGGCCATTCATTCTGAGAAATTACAAGTGAAGGTGCAGAGCACTGTTAGTCTGTCTGTTCTTATTTCCTCTTTTTTGTGTGTGTGGACACACACATATGCAGACATATGTATCCCTAAGATAAAGACAAGTGGAAGAAGTGTGAAGTGGTCTTCCAGTCAATTGCCTAAGCCAAATCTGGGTGGCAGCCAGAATTGGCATTTGCATAACTAGAACATGTCAGAACTTTGGAAGTTTTAACTATGGAATATTATATGATCTTTGCTGTGTTCGTTTCCTAATTTTATGTACTCTGTGATGAAAACAAAAATCCTGAAGTTTTTATTAATCACACTTACCCTATACAAGAAGTATATGGTCTTTTTTCTGATGGCTGTGAGGGAAGAATGTTTTACAGGATCTGTAAGTAACTTTGTTACTCGCTGTACTTTGGCGAGCAGCTCAAGTGACAATTTCTGGAAAAGCCAACTGAGTATTACTTGTCCAGTTATTCTAAGGACCTTATCTAAACTCCTCATTTCAGCTGATGCAATAGTTGGCTCAGCGATACAGGTCAATTGTAAATACAGGAAATGGACAAACCAGGTTTGTAGGAGCTGTTTTCTTGCAGTGAATCTGTCAGATTTTATCCATTCTTTTACGTGCAAAGCATAATGGAGTCACCATTTGTCAGGGAGAAAAAAAACAAGATAGTGAAGGTCCAAGTGCCATTGCGACAGTTATCCACTATCATGGTTTTAGGTGGGCTTCTCTGGCGAATTACCGTCAGCAATGCCAAACCAAACATTCTTTAACTTTTTCTTTTTTTTGTCTAGCTTTCCAAAAATTTTATAGCTGAGGGGAAAAATATCTTTTGTCTTGTTTACTTGAGATTTAATTCATTTAGTAAAGTTTTTAACAAAGTAAATGGACCTTTACACAATGCTAATAATTTGTCATTTGTAAGATTTACTTTTGGAAGATCTGTATTTTTTTCCATAATGAGATAGAGTTGTTTCTATAAAAATATATTGTGAAGCCAAATACCTTACAAGCATTTTATTTAAGAGGTAAAACAGCCTAATTAGAGTTGACGCATAACAATTGCTTTATTGTTAAGAGGCTTCATTTTCAAAAACATGTATTTAAGTGGGGAGCAGAGACTCCCCTAAAGCTGCCTGCTTTCAAATGGGTACATTGGTGGTGTACTCTTAAAAAGCATTGAGTTGTTCTGTAGACTTTGAGTCTTGAATGAACCCTACGTTTCTTAAGCTGTCCATGACTGCAGTTTGAAGGCTTGCGTTGTAGACTGCTTATGTTAGTTTAAGAAAACTTTCTTCCCTGTCTCTGTATCTTGATTCTGCACGAATGCAAAACTAAAATGCATATGCATTTCATTTGTCATGTAGATATTGATCATCTGTGTTAACCTTCCAAACATCAGGAGTTTCTCTGCAACTATAAGAGGGGGTATACAACTTTATTTTTGAAAAAATAACCCACTTGATTTTTTTTTAATGTAGCCTTGTGATTTTGAGAAAGGGTGTCTTGCATAATACAGATAGTCTGATATCCTTGCTAAGTTGGCAGATTTCCCTTTCTGTATAAAATAAATGTGATGATGAGCGGTCAACAAGTTTTCTGTCACGGAAATGGGAATGTGAAAAGGAAGTGTCAGAAGGTGAAACGCATGCAGAAAAGGTAAGTGTGTTTCTCCTATTGTAAGAAAATATTTCAAATGTATTGGAGTCTACTGCTACCTATCACTGTAATATTTCTTCAATATGTAATAATAGATTCAAGTCCATTTAATGCTTTGCATGTTATAAATTACTTTCTCTGTTGTTTGTCTTGTTTGCCAAGTTTGGATTCTTTGTGCTTCAGCAATAACTTTGCTTCCTCCATCTATTTTGATTTTATTTCCTCTGCCATTTGATCCTGTGATGAAATGATGAATTTGCACAACACTGGTCTTTTCCATGAGAGTATGCTGTGATATCCAAAGTATGGGATCAAGCAAAAAGAGAAGTTTGTCTTAAGTGCCACCACACAGCTTCTGTAATAGCAAACTAATTTGCAGAAGACTTTAAAGCCTGTGAAAGCCAGTATCGGGGTCCTTTTTCATGTATGCCAGACATAGAAGCATGTTTATTTTGGGTTGGTTTGTTTGTTTTACAGGGGCTCTTTTTCTATCTCATTAACAGAGAAACAGAATTACAAAATGACTACTAGGATGGTGGGTTATTGCCCTTTTTTTTTTTTTTTTTTTTTTTTTTTTTTTTTTTTTTCCCTCTTTGTTCCTGTTCATGCTCTACAGGAGCTGGAACTGCAGCAGCCTTGGCCCCTAATCCATAGTCTGCACTTGCAGCTACTGAGGATCAGGGAATCAAACGTGGAAAAGACCAAAGAGGGAAATTTTGCATGTGCACTTGCGTGATTTTTTTTATTAGCCCAGTCGGAATCTTTGCTAATTGTAGCAAAGTGCAGAGCTTTAAAAGGAATTTGAGGAGCTTAATATCCGTTTTTTTTTCCCTTCAGTTTACTTTCCTTAACCATGTGCACTATAAAGCAACTTCTATTATTGCTGAAGTTTGAAACTGCATATCCAGCTATGGAAGGTATGGAGATTAAATCCCTCGCTATTAAATCTAGTGGAAATGGAGGCCTAGTGTATTTGTAGCTGTCTTCCTTGAAGCTTTTCTTATGAGAAAATACATCTCATAGGAAAGGGAGATGCTGATTACCAGTGAAAATACCAGTGTAGATTGGTAGGGTTCTTTATTGATTTATTTTTTTAATTTTGCTTTTTTGGCATTTATTGATATCAAAGTCAAGGTACCTAGCTGGCGTGTGGGGATGTGTGTGTTTGTGGTAGTGGGGCAAAGTGGGATGAAGGATGGAGAGGCACAAGTGCGGTCACAGCGCTAATGTCTAGAGGCTATGTTTGGTTGTAGCTCTCTCTGGTGACAGTATACAGTGACTGTGTAAGTCCTTACAGAGTTCATTGAGGAAAAATTATATGTCATATAGGCTCTTCTGGCAACTGTCATGGTTCTGGATCTGAGTGTGACTGTTCTTGTTATGGGAAGACTTGTGCCCTAAAATCCTTTAGTCACTTTAGTACTGTAGTGGTATATGTGCATAATGCCTTTTCTTGTGCTGCTTCAGCACTTTGTACAGACGTTACTGAAGAGTGACAATATACCGACACTAAAAATAAACCCAACTGCTCTTCTGGTTTAAAAAGGCTAATGAAAATCTCAAACTGTGCTAATTCTTGTCTATGCTGAGACCTTTTAGTGTTCTGCTGTAACTTATAATTTTAAATTTGGTTTTCTTTCTGTAGTCTTAATAGCACTTAAGCTACTGTAGCTCTTAAGAGTCGAACTAATATTATCTTAAAAAAAGGAAATTGGAAAACAATGAGAGCTCAGTTAAAATATTCAGTCCTCATTTTTGTAAATTTTAATAATGAAAGCTACATTGTTAGATGTTTTTGTGGAGTAACTAGGCATAGTGGTGTTATTCCTTAAATCTGCTTGTTAAGGAAGAGATTTCTTTAAGTACATGACAGTGCTATTCTGTGGTATGATGGCACTACTCAATAGCTATGACTAGCTACGGCTCTGCTTGTTCAATCAATGCTGGGGTTTGCCTGTTAAGTCCCTAAATACCTTGGGAGTGACCTACTTGTCTTGCCTGTCCTTGATTTTTATACTTCTGAGTGTAATTTTGGAATGTGACACTAAGCCATGTCACCCAAGTCTGTCTGTTTTTTCAAGTTTAGGGTCAAGAGCAAGCGTCCAAAGGGGCTGACCTACTGTTCGTAGATGAAATGCGGTCTTTTGATGGAGGTGGTGGTCTTGTTTTGGTTTGGGGCAGGCATGGGAGGGAGGGTAACTTGTGTGAGGACCTACATGGGCCTCTGAGGTTAGCCATTCTGTATTAATGCATGAAAGAAGCAATATATGCCTAAATATTAAAAAAGTACAGCACTTTAGATAGGAACTTTGATTTATTCTGGTGATAACAATTTTGAAATAGGCAAAAGGTGAGATAATAGCTTGGCTGTCAGACTACGTGAACCCAAATCCAGACTTTAAAGCTGGGCAGTACTCTGAATACCTATAAATTGTAAGGATTTGTAGCATTTGCTTGGCATACTGACCAGAAAGCAGTTTGTGCTATGAACCTTTGCTTTTGCCTGTAAATTGAGCATTGTGTTGCACTGTCAGGAGTAGCTAGTGCCACCTGCAGAAGCGTTGCTAGAACAGGTGGTTTTATAGCTGAGAGGTGCAGCATCCTTTCAGAAAGCCAGATGGGAGAGGCCCTATCACAACTTAATATAATCACAGGAGAGGCGTTATGTTTTCTGTTGGTTTGCAATAGTACAGCAGGATATGTAGGGCCAAACTCTGATCAGAGTTGTGTGTGTAATTTCATGCAGTGTGTGTAATTTCATGCAGTGTGTGTAATTTCATGCAGTGTGTACAGAAATGATCTATGCTGAGGATGAAAGCTGCAAAACTGATAAGGGTCTCATCGTGTGATTTGCACTGGGTTAATGCACCAGAAGTAACTGTATGTATTTCATCTTTTGAAACTAGCATCTTTCTGTTTAGACTTTGAACTTATGCTCAGCAAGGATACTGGAAGACATACAGGTTATTTGATGAAAAGTGTCAGTTGAGCTTTAATCTCTCTTCCCCCCCTTCCCCCCCAGAAAAGACCCTGTGGGGTAGGCGTCCTTTTTTTTTTTTTTTTTTTTTTTCAGTTGGCACAGTGGCAGCATTTGTGGTGTTAAGTGAAAAATCTTACAACATGATTGGACACTGATCAAATGTTGAATGAGTCTCATCTTTTCAAGAAGTTCATTCTACATAAAGTTTGAAGAATTTTTTTTGTCATGTTCCCTGCTAGACCTCGTATCCTGTATTACTCTGTAAAAGTACGCTGTCTTGACTTGCAGACTGAAACAGAGTGATTAGTTTCTGAACTTGATCTGTTAGTGGGTTTGAAAAACCATGACCGAAGCCTTGAGGTAGCACTGGGAACGGATTCAGAGCTAATGGAGAGAAGAGAGGAAGGAGATGATGTATGTGTAGCAGTTTAACCGCAGAGGAGCCAAACACCTCATTCCTTATAGTAGAACACTTATGATTTTTTTCCAGATTCAAATATAGTGTTTAACAGTAAACCAGAAGGAAGGTGGTGAATGGAACTCTGAATTGGTCTTTGCTTGGGGGGAAAGTGTTGAGGTTTTTGGTTGCTAGTGCAATATGAATGATCAGGCCTAGAAATTAGTCAGAGGATGCTGCAGCCTTGTACTGTTCTAAAGAATGAGGGAAGAGAGAGGTGATATTACCATGACTTTCATTGACAGAGGAAGTGACGTGCAAAGGAGGCTCTGCACCTTCTTGCTAACGTAGCTTAGATAGTCTTGTTTGGACTGACTCATCCCTTGGTGTAGTTGTCTTTGTGTCAGTATTACTGGCCTTTCTGTGGAAAATAAGATGCAAGGGTGACCTCGTTTGTCAGTGTCAGTAAAATATATGGCATCTTAAAAAAGACAGCTTGGAACGTTTCAGCATGTGTTGAGATGCAGGGGAAAAAAGCCAAGAGGTCTTTGTGGGAGTTGGAGAGGATTGGTGGAGCCGGGAAGCCGTACTTCACTCCCACATCCAGACCTCTGCTGGAAGAGAATTAAAGGAGCCATTAGAACTCTGTGTGCTATTTTGAAGAAATAAATATTAGCCTGAAATAACGCTTTAATCTTAAACAGGTACTGCAATGTTACTTAGGGGTGGTGGAGAATTGAAGCAGCACTGAGGCTTGATGACACGTTGTGTTGTATGTCCTCGTTTCTATTCTTTCCCTCTGTGTTATTTGGAGTTTCTTTCAGTGTCACTTCTTAGTTCATGTGAAAGAATTGTGTTAGTGTTAGCATATAAGCTTGTTTTTATGGCTTATGTGACCCAGGATCAAAGCTATTCTCATGGGGTTCACAGCAGCAATGCCTTTGGTCTGGAAGGGACAGTTTGTTTGTAGGCAAACAAACTGCAAAAACTATGTCCAGGACAGATGTCCTTCTTGTCTAATGAAGTTATGTACAGTCTTTAGCAGCCATATTTCAAGTTCTGGTTATTTTAAGGTAGATGAGATTTTTTCCATAGCCTTTCTTAGAATCTGGAATTCATCCTGTAACCTGACACCTTCTAAATGCTGGTTTTGGGTATCTGCAAATGATGTTGCATTTAGAAAGTGAAAAGTCCAGTACCATTAACCTGAGAAGTATGGCATTCTCTGTGAGGAAAAACTATTAATACCCCGTTTTCTCCCCACCCACAGTGTAATATGATGTCAGAGTGTGTGCATATGCATGTGTGTGCATTTTTAATTAAGCAGGAAGAACTAATCTTTTTTCTTTTTCTTTTTTTTATTAATAAACCATCAGTTGGCTTAACTGTTAAAAGCACTGTATGTAATATGGAACTTAAGGGTTTCAGTTATTTTACATATATTGATCTGTATCCATAAAACACTGGCAGTTTAATCTGTGAAAGGATGACTTTAACAATGAAATAGAGCATTTCAAAGAAATATAAAATGGTAACAGCTGAAGCAGATCTTAATAATAGTGACGCTAGTTGTGCCTCCCAAAAATCAGAAAGTGCAGTGTCTGTTTAAGGCACTATATGTAAGGAGTTTTTGAAGAAATCCAGTCAACTTCCTTAAATTTGATCACTTCCAGCCATTTGGAATAGATGTAGTCTAGGGGCTAGTGGTCTGACACGGAGGAGGTTAGGGTTAGATTTTGGTTAGTGATGTTAGTTGTTCAACGTAAATACATACTTTGACTCCATAGTTACAGCTGCAAATACTGCTGTGATTAACAATAGTTTCTTTCTTTTTAGAGTACAGCTATAAATTGCTAGGAGAATAAAAATGGAACAGAAGAAGCTTTTTCTTTAATGAAAAAATACTCCATGAAACTTTAAAATTGAAACGCACAATACTTTAATAGTTATTTTGAATAATTTGAAAATACTTGATACATTTTTAGCAAAGAACCATTAATTTGAGAGACTAGGACTGTATTTGTTTTGAAATACAGGTAGCTAATATTTTTCAGAAGCGTGCTTTTTAAAAACTGTCTTTAGCATTGGTGTGCTATGGGTTTGAACACTTCCTCTTGTATTCAACTATATTATGATACTGTGGTGGATCCCATGTTTAAAGGAACTGAAGTCTTATTTTTCATAAATTTAAAGCTGATCTACGGTTTGCAGCAGTTCAGGATTTTAAAGGCAAACCAGTCTGCCATGAGGAACAATGAATTTTTTTGAGCTAGGACCTCCCACTGTGCCCATTTGGGTGGCCATAGTGGCTGATTGTGGCATGTGAAAATGCATGGTCACAGATCTGAATATTTTTGGTTACCGTTAAGAGTTTTTGCCTACTTACTAAGAAATATAAACAGTGTAGCTGTGTTTTTTCACAAATTATGGATGCACACATATTTCATTTCAAGTTCTATTACTGGGTTGTTCCATGAAAAAGTGCTTAGAGGAGTGAGCAGTAGGTAGCACTGCAAAAAAGGAGCTTTGAGTGATGGATTCAGAAATACTAAGTATATACCATGTCACCTACTAAAACAGCTGAGTCAAAGATACAGGGATAATTAAAGCTATATCAATAATTATATCACAAAAGCATTTGGAAATGCCCAGTAGAAGAGTTTTTAATAAGGTCCCTTTTATGATTGTTTTGTTTTATTTTTTGGGGGTAACCAAAAGCTTACAAAAAGATTCTTTGAGTTAGTGGAGCCTGTTTGTTTAGAAAGCGAGCAAGAATTACATTCTCTTATTAACAAGGTATACCCCAAATGCTGCTGTATTTTTTTCATCAGTCCTGCTTGGCATTACTGAAAGAGGAGAGGCTTACCTTCCTGGTTTCATTAATAGTATTTGTCAAAGATTTCCCTCCTAGCTTAAAATCATAGACTTCATAAATAAATAAAGAAACGCTAAACTTTATTTTCTGTTTTTTGATTCATTTAGAATTTGGTATGTTACAGAAAGCAAGAGCACAGTTTTTTAAATTTCTTTTAAATAAATATTTCTTCCTTTCGCTAGCTTTGCTATACCTCCCAAAGAAGAAAACAAAAATAAAATAAATCTTGCAAGAACTAAGTTCATCCTGGTTATATAAAGGAAAAACTTGTACCTTGATTACTTAGTGATATGACTATTGGGGGGAAAATGTAGATTTTTTTTAAGTTGTATACTATATTCTGCAATTCTTTACCAAAAAGGTGAAGCCAATTTACATTAATGAGAGGGAGAAAATCATTTTTTTTTTTAACTAAAATACATAGATTTCCATACTTTTTGAAGTAATCACTCATACTGCTACTTTGGGTCACCTATTTGACCTCAGTTTATAAGTGCAATCTTTGATAATAAGGGGAAATGTTGAAGGCTGTTGTATACATACAGCCATGTTTGCATCTGGTTGAAGTGTTGTAGTGCTGTAAACATAAGCTATACGTGCTATCTAGAAGAAGCTATGAAACAGCAACACATTTCAGACTGTTTATTACTGAAAATCATTGGAGATAGTGACAAGCGTTTCGTGGCAGTGTTTTGAAGGCGGATTTTTCCAGGTGCAGAGGTCTGCTTTCTTTAACTTACTGCAACTGTTAGGCCTCCCCTACTGTCTCTTTTTGGGCTGCAGAGCTGCTAAATTGGTAAATCTCTGAAAAATCCATTAGTGGAATGGTAATGGTCAAATTGCCTTAAGTTATCCAACTGAGTTCTTGAAACAGGCAGCTCTTACAGCTATGGAAAATCTGAACTTCTTCAATAAATACGGTTTCATGTGGAGTAATTGAATGATCCAGCTTTCAGTCTACCCTTCCATGATAAAGCAAGCCAAGGTCATTCAGTGCCTGTTTGAATCCTGTTTGTTTCTTGTGCAGGAAATGATGGGTCGTGCTCGGTAGAGGCATGAGCACAGGCACCATGTTCAGTGCCTGAGAAGTGAATGTTGGCAGGCATCTTTAAGCATAATGCTTTCTGGTGTTGAATTTTGATGATACAAAAGCAAGGCTGTAACTTCTTCAGAAGATCAGGTAGTAAGAAATGTTGGTCTGAGTTAGAGAAGGAAATTTGTACTTAAATAAAATTAGGACAGAAAAAACCTGGGAATAAAATTGTCATTTTTTTTCTTGCTCCTATTTAGCTCTCCTACAAAAGGTCAGTAAGAATCCGAAATTATTTCAGATAAAATCTGTAATCACTCGATTACCAATTATTTCATTGACATTTCACTGAGTTACCCCTGAGCATTTTCATGGTTAAGTCCACTTACATACATATTTTTTTAAATTCTGTGTTAACTCAACTCTCTGCATCCCCCCTTCCTAAAAGTATATGCATATCAATTTAATACCCAGAATTTCTAATATGAACCCATTTATTTAAAACCTAGAATTTGCAGAAGGCGTTTCCTTGAATTTTGAAATGAGTCATAGTAGTAAATATTGTATCTATTCATGTGACTACTTTAATGCTCTGTGTGATTCACCAGTTCCAATCACTTTCCTAGTAAACCACTGGACAGCTGGAATTTGATCTGTAAATTTTCTACATATTCATAAACAGTATGTATCAGCATTGAATGGAAAGCATTAGAGATAAGCTTGCCAAGTCTTTAGTCTTGGTCTGTATGTTTATTTTAGTCAACTGTTTACTGATGATAAGTATAGGTAATTAACTTTGAGCAACCTGTTTGAAAAACAGGGCTGGAGGGGGCTTCCTGCCACCCCAATTCCCTTCTGGAGAGTATTTTTCTGTTTTAAGCAAATTTTGGAGACCCTTAAGTGCTTATAGTTGTTTAAGTTCTTTGTTGAGGGCACATTTGTTTAATAAATTTGTGACACTGTCCAGCTTGATGATCTCTGAACTCACATGCATAGATATTTAGGTGGATAAGGTTTGTCACTGTTAATTTTAGGGTGATAAGGAGTTGAAAGAAAATTGTCAGATTCTTCCAAATGTTCAGTAGTATAATGTTGTGTGGATGAAACATCTGTGTTAAGGATGAAGTTCTGCAGTCCTTAGCTAGGCCAAATACTAAATCAGTGGTAATTCCTGAACAGGACCTGGTGGATTTGATCTTAATTGGAGGTGGTATGGAAAATCACATGTAGTGAAGTTTCTATCAGCTAAATATGAGACTAGTTTGTCCCCCAGGGTATGATGGTGAATCCTAACCTCAAACTTACCTATTGTCTTTCTAAACCTTTTACACATATGTGGATCTTATATGACAAATACAATTACCTTGGACAGGACACCTGATTTAAATCTAGTCACTTACATTGCTTAAAAAAAAATCCTACACACTTTATATATTTGAGAGCAAAATAGTTTTGGTGAAAAAATAATTGTGAGCCATATATCTTGATGATGTTCTCCCTTGGTTTTGCCACAGGATGAGCTGGGGAAGCCTCCCAGAGCTCAGTGTTGTACACATGAATCACCCAGGTAAAGTCTGTGTCCTAAGTGGAGCACAGCTTTCTCAAGCTGGAGAAGTCTGCTTTGCTTTTCTTTTTCTGTTTTTTTCTTTTTTTTTTTTTTTTTGTTTTCATATTATCTATCTGACCTTGAGGTTTGCTTGTATAAGAGGGAGTGCCAGCCCAACTGAGGATGGGAAAATATTCCAATGAGCTTTAAAAAAAAACCCAAAACACAAAAAATCCTGCCCCTCTCCCCAAAATAAAAGAAAACAAAGAAAAAAAAAAACAGGATACAAAATCCCAGTCAGTATGTCTTGGCTACATGTTGGCTATCAGCCAGTAGTGGAGTGGGGGCATAAGACTGCTGAAATAAGGTGGGCTCACTGCCTGCCTGAGAAACCTTTTCCTCCCTCCTCACTGCTGGGGTGGAAGAAATATCAGGGTTGCACAAAATACTGAAGCTTTGCTTAAATGACGCTTACTGAATGCAGGTTGGCATGGCCCTCTGAGCATTATTTACCTGAGCAGTACTTGGGGGTGAGCAGCCCTTCCACTCCAGCTGATGGACTTGCAGCTTGGAATTCACTTGGGGTTAAAAACATCCGCGCTGAGAGACAGAAGTCCACCAGACAGTATTGCGATTAATGTCTAGCAAATTTTTGTTTGTTTAGATATCTAACATTTAAACATGGAAATGATGTAAGCTGAAAATGTATTCTTCGTGGGGGAGGGGAGGCAGGGGAGTGTGCTGCTGAAATACGCTGGTTTTGCTTGAGAAGGCTTTCTTTGCTTTGTGTCCATTAGGTCTTACTCAGCCTGCCTCTGCTGAGATGCCAGATAAAACACCAGGTGGTGCAGAACCTGTCCTCAGGAGTGAAGGTTAGTTTTGGGTTTTTTTGTTTTCTTGAAAAGTCTTTTATTTTCTTGACTGAATCTTGAAGAAAAGAAGCCTTGAATTTTTAAGTCAAAACCAAGTTTTCCATCCTGTTCTTAAACCTACAGGAGAGCTGAATTAACTGTGTGTATATATTTATCTGAATAGCAGTAACTTTTCACTTATTTTGCTTATTTTCTGCCTGTGCCACCACATTATCCTTGACAATACTGAAATACACAATGTGATCTGGAGAGGAGCACTGGGCTGTGAGGATTTTATCTTTGGAGAAGATGTTTTGTCCCCTTCAGATAAGGAGATCTCATTGACTGATATCTGTTTTTTTCATATGGGATGCTCAGGTCTCACAGAAGGAAAGCGAAAATTTAAACATTTGTGTGAGGGAATTGGTGCAAAGAGGAATGAACGTGTATGATTTTTCACTAAAATCAGCAGAATCTTGAAATGTTTGATTTGCCTGAGAATCAGACCACTGTTTGTTAGTTTTTTGGAGCTTTTTTTTTTCATGGCTGTTAACTCTACGTACCCACAACTGAAAGTGTGGGCACTTGATAGATTTTTAAATAACAAATTTTCCATAAAATCAGTACTTTTCATATTTGAGTCCTTCTTCAGAACCTTCAGAAGAATACTTCATTAAACTATTTTATAAAATTTATTTACTATTTCAGGTCAGAGTTGTGAGGTATTTTAGTGCTTTTGTGTAGCTCTTGTCTAGGTTTGCTGTCTGTGTCATGGCTGTCCTCACACACACCTTTGAAATATTTGAAAACTCAAGATGTTTGAAAAGACAAAATTTGAAAATTCCCTTGAGTATGCATTTTGTTTTGAATGAAACTTACAGCTCAGGCTGCTTCATACTGTTTTCTAGGCAAATCTAAAGTTATACAGCTCAGAATTTATTTTTAAATATCTTAGTCGCACTTAAACATTGATTTGGACATTTAAAAGGAATCATGGAATAAGCCGCAATAGTAATTTCAGTAGGTGCATCAGTAACAGCAGAGAAGTAATTCCCTTCACATGGAAGGAAATTTAAGCTATGCTGAACTACAAAGAGCCTTTCAATTCGGTTCTTATTTTATTTACTGTAAAGCTCAATGGATGTTACTGTGAGAGCTCTCAATACAAGAATTGGGAACAGCTAGAGCTAGCCTTTCAAAGGACTGAGGTCTGTCTGTCTGTCTCTCCCTCCTGATTCACTTTTTGTGGGCCCACCTTATAAATAAATCTTTACTTTAAAAATACTGCAGTAAAGTCCAGTTACAACCAAACTCCATTATGTATCTTGCTGATTGCTTTCCTAAAAGCAGTCTACATGATCGTATCCTTCAGGGATGATTCAAAAACTTAAGATCAAATTTGAGGAAGGGTTAAAAAAAAAAAATCACTTGCTCTATGAGAGGTGGCTTTATTTTCTCTTACTGCACTTTAATTCACCACCCAAGCAACTACCAGTGTGCGAGTTGTAAGGTTTGGTTTGGCCTTATGTGAGGAGTGACGGAGGACAGGACTTGTGATAGCGTAGAGCTCTGGGCGGGCTGGAGCGGGGGCCAGGGGTGGAAGGGGAGTGGGTGCAAAGAGTTGCAGAGCATCGTTAATGCCGGACTTGTATCAAAAGCCATCAAACACAGATTGATTTTCCTTTTCCTTGAAGAAGGATGGATGGGGGCTGAGAGCTGGCATACGCATCTGTTAAATCCTCTGAAGGCACGTCGTCTTTAAGGTTAGAGAGGACATCCCAGGTGCTAGGTTACAACCATTTCCTGCCTATTGCAGCCCCAAATTGCAATGTTGGTGCTGAATAAAGATTTGTTCATGCTTGGGTACAGGCGGAGGAGGCAGGGAACTGTTTGTTTCATTTTGGTTTTGGAAGACTCCCATGAAGCCTGCAGTGTCTCTCGGGTTCTATAAACGTGGTTTCCTTTTACCAGAATTGCCAACAGGTAAAGAAACATTCTAGAAAGATTTTTGCAGTCTAGAAACGGCCCAGAGGGTCTTGTTCAGTACTTCATCAATTGTAGGTTATCTACTCCTTAAGAAAGGTGTCAAGGGACGGAAAAATAAAGTAAATCTTGCAAGATATGCACAAATCCCTTATGTAGCTACAGAATTCCAATTTGCTTGAAAAACAGTCGTTTTGAGAAACATTATTTCCTCTATTTACAAGGCTTATCATGTGCCCAGTGGGTTTGGAATGCAGGGCAGGAAGTGAAGGAGATGTGCTATAAGAAGTCTCAGTTTTTTCTTTTCTTCTCCTCCCTAGAATTTCATGTGTGCGCTGTTCACACCACGAGCGCTTTAAGTGGAAAAATGCACCCCTTCCCCTTCTCCCTCCCAAAAATGTTTTCTACATTTATGCAAACCCTGTGCTAGACGCTGTACTTCAGAGCTTTACTTCAAAACTCTTGATGAAAACAAGGTCTTGAAGCACTGCTTAATGTATATAATCTGAAATTTATTTTTTCTTATTATTGCAGCTGAAACCATGCATGTTACTTGTAACAGCATGCATGTTGCATGTAACAACATGATACATATGTTTCTGTGCAGACTTTTATGAAGAATTAGCAAAGGAAGCTCAGACTATATAGATTCTAATGATACAATGATACGCTTTTCAGGGAATTGTCCTTTTCAGCGAACTTGAAATTCTTCAAAATATTTTGGTTTACCAAAAACAGTCTTAAAGGATACTTCCTTTACATGGGTTGGAGAGTGGTGCAGGATGTCAAATGCTTTAAAAACAAACAAACAAACAAAAAAACCAAAAAAAAAAAACCCTACGATTTGGGGTAACTGCAGGTATCTCTAACTTGAGCATGTCATTTTTAGTGTTCATAAAAAAGTTGCTTCAATTAGTACTAAGGCAGATTGACAAGTTGAATGTGTATCTTTTATAAAGAACAGATAATCCAAGTGTGGCTGTAGAGTAGAACCATGTGTGCTGTGCTCCTAGAGTTGTTCTTCCATATGATCTTCTGCAGTTATTTGGATTTTTGTTTGCTATGCAAGTGACACTTAAGTGAAAATAAAACTTTTGGAAAGGTCTAGTAGCTGAAATTGCAAGGAAGTCTAAACACAATAAATAGACTTATTCCATGGCACACTATCTTTCCTCTGGAGATTTCTGCAGCCTTGTTCACTTTCTCATACTAGTCTGTCCTAAGGTTGCCCCTTGTGCTTGCCTCATGTACGCTTTTGTGTTGTACAGTAGCATCTGTTGTGTATCTGATCAAGCAGAGACATAATATCGTGCCGTGTGTGTTATTAAGAAAAACTAAAATTGGAAAACTTTTCCTGACACCAAATTTATATGCGGTGTTTAGCACTACCATAATTAAGTCTTTTCTAGGTTGGTGGGGTGATGGTGGGTTTTTTTTTTTGTGTTTTGTGGTGTGAATTCCAAGTTGTGCGCTTGTTGTGTGATGGAATTCAAACAAGCTTGTGATTTAATCTCCCGTATATGCAGAAGAGATCAAAAATGACTGTCTAGATCACTAGATAATCAGGAAACTGTATTTATTTATGTATGTGTGTGTGTGTGTGTATATATAAATAAAAGGTGGCAGAATTGCACTTCAGCTGCCCTGTTTTATCTTTAGAAATTGGCCAAGATTTCCACATTATTTTTGTTTCCAGACTATAATGACTTTCCTCCCTTCTCTAATACTTCAGACGTTTGCCCCAAATACAGGAACTGGGCCGGGGGGGGGGGGGGGTGCTTTTGCCTATGGAAATGAGTTTTTTAGGTTGTGAGGTTCAGACAATTTCATGGTGAAACTTACTGCAGTATATTAATTTTCATGACACTCCATTATGTTTTATAAGCCACTGGACTGAGAAGGGCCCAAAGATGAGTAATTTTCAACAACTGGAAACAATTTTAACCAGATGGAAGTAGTGCACTCTGAGGTACTCTAGAGCAATTACTAAATTACTGATGTTGGACAAGTAAGCAATTTATACCATAAAATAGAGCTAGTAAAAAATTACGGGATAATGTTGAGCGTTCATGTTCAAAATACAGTTATCACTATATCTTACTGTAATAATGTCTTTGACATTTTTCAAGCAGTTTGTATAAAAATACACTTAAATACAAATATTTTGTTTACTAAAAACAAAATATGAATTGATCTGGATGTTTAATCACTATAATAAGTATGTATTAATCATGAAATAATGTATAAAATGGATCTTTACTTAGATGTCTGATCTTATGTCTTGATGAAAATGTTCCACTAACAAAACCCCTAGACATTACACTGATGTCTTCCAATGATACTAAATCAACAGTGCTACAAGTTAGAATTTCTACACTTTAAAAGCAAGAATAACAGAGTACTTATGAAAAAAACAAAGCCTCTCAAAGACTGTTATGATAGCATTTACTGAAAAGAATTGCCAGGCATATGGCAGCAACAGCTTTAGCACTGACTTGTAAGATACAGTTGTCTAGTCTTTGATCATATGCATCTCTGTATTTACTTAGTTTTTATACAGTTTACTTATATGTAGGAATGCTTTACTGATCCAAAATATGACTGAGTCAGAATTAAGAACAGAGTGTTTAATTTCTCATGTTTAAAGTATCACTGCTACTTACATGGATAAACATTTATGTGAACTTTATTTCCAGACATCTTGCTGCTGCTTCTCTCCTCAAAAGTGATATTCTTGCTGTGGTTGGGTCTGAAATAAGGTGCGTTTGTTGTTGCACGCTTCTAGCAATTGGACTTTCACATTTGTAAGGGTGAAACTGGATTGACCAGAGTGCTGGCAAGGTAGCTGATTAGCTGGAAGCTTTTTCGAAGTCAGTGTTGCTGTAACCTGGCAATGCCCCTCCCTGCCTCGCACCCCTGACCCACTGCTCCACATACGGTAGTTAAACGATGGAGCGCACAGAAGCAGACAGTTGAGAAATGAACTTCCTGTAATTAACTTACTGTAGCTTAGTCCTTGACTTGAGGGTCTCCAGGGAGTGGGCAGATTATTTCCTTTTCTGCTGCCCCTTCTGTCAAACCCTTTAGAGTCAACAGTTATGTCTATAAATGTCACTGCTTGCTTTGTGCTATAGGAAAAAAAGCCTGGAGATTCTGTTGCTGCAGAGATGTAATGTGTATATCCCATGTGAAAAATATTTTTCAAGATGCTTGTGTAGCTATCAAGGAGTAGTAGACGAACAACGTAAGACAAAAACACCCCACCATGATCCACATATAACTTTTTTCCTACAGCAAAGCTATTATATTCTGTTTACAATAGATGCAGTTAGAACAATGCACTGGGTCAATACGAGGAAGTGGACTGAGTGTATTTCTGTTTTAGCTTGCAAAGGAATTGCCATTTGCTCTGTGCCACAGAGCAAATCTCAGGTTTGCTGAAAAGTCACCCTTAAACTTGTAGTCTAGTTAACATTTAGAAACTAGACTGTGACAGCAGAGCCCCTCCTCTTGTGCAAATTCCCCCTCTTACACTTGCAGAGAGGCTGCTGCAGTTCACAGCTTCTGCTTCCTAGTGGTATCTGGGGCTTGGCAGTTACTCAGTTGCAACATGGAGTGGGGTGACTGCTGTATTTTTCATCATTATGAAAACCTGTATTAGTTTTCTCTGATCAACCTAATTGGATGTTTTGGTTGTTTTTCTATGTCTATGCTTAAATAGCAGAGATCTTTGAAGAGAAAGATGGGATGAAGCTAAACTCTAACAAACGTTCCCTCCCCTCCTGCCTTATTTCATTAAACAAGCAATATTACTTCCCCCAGCTGGATCCTCCCTTACTGTCTTTGTCCGTCATACTAGCATCCTGAAGGAAACTAGTGATACACCTGTGCTTTATAAACAGGCAAATCCCAGGGGAGAAAAAGATTATATCACTGCAAAATATCCTACAGTAACAGCAGTGCTTTTCCTCGCATTGTGTACCTGATGATGCTGGTGGGAGCCTACCAGCTGTTACTCTCGTTATTCGTAAGAGTCAGATTTGTTTTATGACTTCTCTAACACATGTTTGCATGTTATTTCTGTTGTAACATTTGGCATGTTGCACAGGAAAATGCATATAAACATAGCTCTGTAAATTTTTAATTTTCCATGCTGGATCATACTGATGTTACTTTCTTTGTTACATGTGAAGTGTATTTCCACCTTCAGATTCCCCTACGGCCTATTCCTTTGTGGCGGGAATCCCAGGGTGAGGTTGTTCAGGTTAGTAAATACGACATGTTGCCTTCTGCAAAGCTCTTTTCGAAGAGCCACTACAAACCAAGGAAATCCCTTTAATTGAAAATAGTTGGAAGCTAGCAAAGTGCTGGGGTGAAGTATCATGGATGCTAGCTGCATTCTTACCTTCCCCAGGCATCTGTTTATGACTGCAGCTGAAGACAGAGTATTGTGCTCTTAATCTGAATCAGCATGGTGTTTCTCAAAGTACCTTCAGGTAATCTTCCTGTACTAGGTTATTTTTCCTTACCCACTATTCATAGCCTCACTTTTGTAGCAGCTTTTAATCCACAGAAGTCATATTCGGAAGGAAGATGAAGTGCCCGAATATTTGAAAACAGTATCTGAATTTCTTAACCCTAGCACTTACAAAAGGGGGTAGTAAGACCAAAGTAGATCTGAAGTATGGGAGAAAGGAAAAGAAACCGAGTGTTCAGTTTTTGACACATCACTACTCCGTCCTCTCTCTGCAAGCTGGGAGAAGCTACCACGTTTCCCTTGAAACATCAGTGGTTGACTGTGTCATAACGCATCTCAAACTTGAGCAAGCTCTAGTATACCTAAGATGAGCACTGGCAACAGCCTGAGTAAAAGTTAATGTTGCTATGCTGTGCTCCACTTTGCTTTTAGTCCCCATGCTGTACAGTTCAGCTTAACTTCTGCAGTAGTTTTAAAGCATAATTGCAGATGAGCTTGTTTTCTTGATGAAAGCATTTTAATGAACTCTCTTAGTCACTGGGGCATACTGGCTGGGGGTGGGGGACCTGCGCCTTCCCCTACCCCTTCCCCAAGTTGCTGGCAGGGTGTTAACCAGATGGGCTCCTTTAAACTTCTGCAGCTCGGTGAAGAGGAGACGGTTGGGTGGTTGTTCTTGCTCCCTTGATCTGTGGCAGTGGAGAGCGGCAGCAGGTAGATTGCTCTGGACACTGTGAAATGGCTTAGTACAGAGAAGCCGACTCTTCATCAGAAGCGATGATGTGGTTTCTGCAATATAGTGGTGATTAAATCACACATACAAAGGTTAGGCTATTCACTGGTAGAATAACGTGTTCTTTAAGTGCCCAGCAGTTTCCATGGTGTTCAGGTTGGCTGGTTTCCAGTTGGAGATCAGTATTCCAGTCACCTGCGAGTTATGTTCCTTTAATCAGACCTAGAAAGCTCATGTGGCCTGAACTGTTTAAACTTTAGGTTTCAAAAGCTATGCTTTTTTTCCCTTCTCTTTTCTTTCTTTTTCTTTTTTAATATTGCCGATCTCATTTTTTAAAAAAATTGCTTTTCTGTCTCAAAGATAACTTATTCTTAGTTCTCAAGAAATGAAGTGTTGCACTTCAATTTGATACTTTTTCCTTTTGTATAAATAAATTACTTATAAATCACGATATACGTAATGTGCACATTAATTTTGTGCAATACAAAATAGGGAAACTAAATGTGGCTTTTATGAAATCGGTATGTCATGAAGTATACCACCTTGTGCCATGGGCTTTAAAGCACTTTTGAATGCTAATGATCTGCTTTTATTTTATTTTGTTTTGTTTTATTTTGGTTATCTTCCTGGTTAAGAGAAATCCAGAACAGTCAAAATATTTCTGAAGGAGCAAAGGTTCCTTCCTAAAGCAAAGAAACAAGTGGCATAATAATTTACACAGTGTGTACCCTGTGTAAATATTCTTCTCAGTTGGATGTTATTTAAACCTGGCTGAAGATGGCCCTCTCCAGAAGCTAGACAAACTGAGTTTATTTATTTTTTAATTGTTTTATACTTAAGCTGCATACTGTAATTTGGCTGTTAGCTTGGCTTAAATTTGTACTTGCTTGTCCAGAATAAATACTGCCAGTGAGATTTTTTTAATAAAATGATTAATGATCAACTTTTATCATGTTTATACAACAAGTGACCCCGTCTCCTCTCCACAAACTGAGGTAAAATGTATAGATTCCTTAACTTAGGTTTCAGCTTCCAGAACAGAAGTTTTAATTGCCTACTGGCATTGCACTAAATTTCTATTTTGGCCCAGTAATTGGACCAAAGCAATGTGTTCCAGGTAGCTAAACAAAGTACGAAGCATCAAGGATGCTGTTTCTTCCCTCTTCTCTGTGCTAGCAAAGCAGTACTCCTTCTTGTCTGCTGTGATCCTTTCCATCATGAGAGCTTGAATCCTAATGATTGTTGTAATCTTGCTCTCAAATTGTTAGTAGTAAAATCCTTATTTGTTTTTGGACTTTATGCTCTTCCGAGTTAAAAAGAGATAAGCCCATCTGTTTACCTTGTTAGTCATAACTGATAGCTTTTTTTCAGTTTGTCATCCTACAAATGAAGAATCCTTTATGGTTGAATGTCAAGGCTGCTGGGTTTAAAAGAGTCTGCTTTAATGTTTTCAGTTTAGCTCAAATACTTCTAGAGCTATTCTTTGATTCTTTGCTCTAGCGTTCTATCAAAATTTTGCAGGTTTAGGAAAGAATTTGTTGGTACTTCACATATGATTTGAGCATTCTCCTAATGACGACTAAACCTTTAGTAATCCTTAGTAAGTGAACAAAGCTAGTTCCATTTATAATGGATATCCTTTGAGAACGGTAAAAGGTGTCTAATTATTAAAATTATTATTCTTTTGAGATTAGCTATCTATAGAATGTACTTCAAAGGGAATGATTGATTGAATACTTGTTCATAGACAGCATTTTTTTGGTATCTTGCTTAGCATGAATCTTCCTTAGCATGACAGAAATGTGCTGCTGATCCTTGAGAATCCGTTGCAAGTTTAAATTCTCTTTTCTTCAGAAATAATTCGGGTACTATAATAATTGTCACAGAAGATTCAGGACAGAGAGTGTACCCTGTGATACCACAGTCTTAACTGTGCCTGACTTGGAGTGAAAACATAGAAGTCTCATTTTGTGATTAAAATTTTGGAGTATGCTTTACATCTGCTTCTTATAGGTCAGGAATCCATTGCTTCTCTTGAAATTTCTTTGTGGGAGATCCTTGTTACCAAACAGAACAGATATTTTTGTTAGAAGCAATTACTGTATCTTAAATTACAGTTCAGTAGTACTTGCATCATCCTAACAAAAATGCTATTATCTTGAAATCTGTCATCTCAGAAATCGTGACAAAAAGTAATTTCCTTTGCCAGTTTTGTTGTGGGCTTGGAGGTTTTTTTGGTTTTGGTTTTAGGCTTTTTGGATCACTGCATATTGTAGTGTTTTTAGTGTTCCTGTTCCCTATATTAACACAGAAAACAGAAGGAGAACTCCAAACTGCTGCCAGCTGCACAGGTTTGAAATACTGAAGATAAATGTTAACAGTTAAAGTTAATCCTTCTGTCAGTGTTAGTACAAGTAAAAACCGATATTAATAGACTGCAAAATGTAATTAAATATAAGTACTTTAAAGTCAGCAATATTTCTTAAACATAAATCAGCTCTCATTCTAAAAACTTTACTTCCCCTTTTTAAATTTCTGCCCTATTTTTATCTTACTTCTTTATTCAAGTAACACGCTAGAAATCTGTTTTCCGATTTACTAATTTCCACCCCCCCACAAGTGCCCCGAGCTGTATATCCTCCAAAGTGACTTGAAAGATATTTAAAAAAAAAAAAAAAAAGATAAGAGGGAGACCTTGCCCGCTTCCTGCCGTTTAACGTGGACTATAACTTTAAAGAAGAATTAGACTGTGAAGGTTGCGTTCTTCCATCTTGGGCTTTAAAGACCAGCAGATCCGAAGTGGTAAAACTGGACGGGGATACAGGGCGGGTTTGCCCTGCCGCTTTGTGCGGTGGAGAGGAGGCCGGCAGCAGCCTGGGTAGCCCCCAGCTGTTTGCCGCTTGACTCTGAAGAACTTTGATGAGAACTACACGCATACCTACAACTATTGGTTACGAGTTGTTTTTTTTGTTGTTTTTTTTTTTTTTTGTCTTTCAGTCACCTATTTATATGTCTAGTAGTAATTTCAAACTATGCCAGCTACATTAGAAGTGGGCTGAGAGGCCATGATGCATCCTGAATTTAGACAGATTAATACAGAGGAAATCTTAGCTGTTACTTTTTTACTTTCTTGATTGGCTCCCCGTAGCTTTATTTAGCTTTAAAAAAGGGAAACTGCTGCTTGCTGACACACCAGAAAGAGAGCAAGCTTTGATGTTTTATGAACAATAAAATATTAATAGAAACTTTTTACATGTTTTAGAGTGATATGTCAAACCACTAAAGTCTGCTTCTTGAGGAGTCAGCAAACTGGGGCCCTCGTTGCGGCACTACTGCACTGCTGTCTGCCCACGGAAGGGCGGAAAGCTGAAGAGGGGGAAGGATGGGAGAAGGGCTCTGTTGTGCGGCGTTCAGGTACATTAACCTGCTTGACAGAAGAATGAAGATTGGGTCAAGCACGTGGGAGGCTTTTATTCTTTAAGCTAAAGCCGCGTTACTTTCTGATTATGTAGTTAAAAGCATTAAAAATTACCAAATACTTTAAAAATAGTAACTGTTCTTAGTTGTGGGTTTGGGGGAACAGCACTTGATGTAAATTCCATTACACACATCTTGGCAGTGGTCTCCACAACATATATTTTAGAGAATAATTATAAATGGATGCAACCTCCAGGTGCAATACAGAATTTTCTTCTCACATGCACACAAGGTACTCTGTATTTCAGACCGTGAGAGAACTAAAATTGTTTAAGGCATTAAGAGTTTGGATATAACCTCTGTGCTAGCAGGCCTGGACTGTCATGTTTCACCAGAAGAGCTAAGCAATCCAAGTTTTTTGGTTTCTGTTATGTCTAGTTTCTGTCAGGATAGTTATAAACCACATGCTTGGTCTCCAGTCTGTTTGTAAGGAGGGTGATTATCAGTGTAAATATTTGTAGTTTTCACTGTATAAAAAATTGTGCCGACTGTTAAATCTTATCCTGTCATTCATAATGGAAAGCAATATTTTAAGAATCATGTTAAGTACTAGGCTAATCATTAGGGGATTTTGCTTAATGTCTGGCCAGGAGATGGTTCTGTCTAGTCATGTCCGAAGCAAGCCAGCATTTCTAAAGATGGGATGTCCTATCTTGAATGTTTTCCTAATTAAATCTACAGTTCATAGGCAACAGGAAATCCTTTAGGAAGATAGGACTCTGCTATGACTCTCCCAGAAAGAAAATGGCTGTGTTTCAAGGTTTGTCCCTGATTAGGATCCCTACCCTGTGAGACACTCTTGGTTTAGGATTAGATCCCTGCCCTTAGGAGCTGTGTAATCATTCAAAATGAAACATGAAGACAACCTTCTTAGGGTTATATGCATAGAAAAGTATAACCTTTTTTTTTCTCTCACATCTCAATTTGTGATAGTTTTTTTTTTTTCAATCTTTGAATAGTTTGGGGGAAATCATAGGCTTTCCACCTTCAAAGAAATGTCAGTGTTAAGCAGAGGTGCTGGTCTGCTCTTACAGCACCTCACACTCAAACACAAAGGTGCCCAAGAGGTGCACCCCTCAGCTTGGCCACAACTTTGGCGAGCTGCTAATGCCAACAAAGTATTTTAAAGGCTTGTTCCATTGACAGGTGTTAACTGGAGAATCCTCCTACATGCCAGAGGAAAACTTTTCTTAAGTCTGGAGTCCATCATAAACTTGTTACCCATGTCTATTCTCAGAAGTAGTTAAAAAGAATGTCCTAATTTAATAAAGAATAGAATTTTATCATGAAAGTTAATTATTTAGTCTTGCTGCTTATCATCACTTCTTGTTTTCCACCTCCCCAAAGTAGAAACCCAGACCCATATCTTTTTATATACATAGACCCCTGCACATGCTTCTCTGGACTTCTGTGATACCTAAACATGGTGCTACCAGCCTCTAATGATGTGGGTGCAGTTTATGGAGTTAGGTGTGCAGGGTGCTATATGATTCAATTGCATCGCAACACTGAGCGTTTAGCTTGCATATTAAGCTGATAATCTTGGGATATGTTGATGTTACTATTTGACTAGCTGTGTGTTTTCTGTTAATGCTATGTATTTACTGAATTGGTTTAGAAATGTTTTAAGTCACGTGTTTCATGAGAGAAATGCTGAAGGAAAATAATATGTGTATTTGATATGGCTAAATATAATGCTATTTGGAACTTGAGTTCTTGTATTCCTTACAGTTATGTTGCTTTTGCTACAAGGCTTGCAAGTTTCTTGGCTACAGCTGTGCTAGTATGGACTGGGTAGATTTTGAACAGTCATCGCATGTTATTTATGCCTGACTTTTCTTGACAGTAGAGTCTGTCTGCTTTGCAGAGTTTGGAAATGTATTGAGAGAAATTATTTTATTTTATTTTATTTTTTTGGCCTAGCCACAAAGGTGTGTTCGCATCACACAGTGATGTGAAAAGTTTCATTTGATTTGGAAAAGCAGGAATTTGAGCTTATTGCACAGAGAAGGGTGTATCTTATTCTGGGGAAAATGCACGGTATACCAATTCCAGAAACATGTATGTTAAGCCCAACTTTCTCACTGATAGCAGTGATATTTCTGAATATAACTGTTCTCTGCAATCTTTTATCATGAAATTTCATGCTAGATGGATACCCTGTGCATTTACCACAAGCAGTGGCTTGCTCATCCATTCAGGCCTAGCTGGAATCCACATTATTACTACAGTAGAGCCAGTCCATTTTATGACCCTATCTTTCTGAAAAACAGTGTGTAGTTATGTGGCTGTGGCAGATACTGTCACATATGAACATGCTTCTCTGGCAACTGGATGAGACGCGTTGTTCTTGTGTGTGAATGGAGGACTGTTCCCCTTCTACATGTAGTTGAATGGCCCTTTTAAAAGAGGACAGTATTGTCTGTGCAATAGTATCAAAAGTCCTAATGCAATGTCAGACGTTATTTAGAAGCCTGGTTTCTGTTTGTTTGTTTTGTGTCCTATCTTATGGCTTGAGTGTTTACAGTGCTTTTATGAGAGGATTTTAATAGGAAAATGTTTATGGTCATAATGCTTTGGGGAATGTTCTACCTTATGAGAGAGAACTGGATTCTCTTTGCAGAAACATGGATACCTTTCAAATCATGACTTAGAACTATTACGTGCTTGAAATCCAACTGTATGCGCTTTTTTTTTAATGTTCTGTACTACACCAAATTCTTCTAGCCAAGCGAAAATCTGTACAGTCCTAACAGCAGTCTTTGACTTCAGCAGGGATTGTACAGTGAGGGATCTGGGAGAGTGAGTCAAAGGCACCAGAGTTACCCCACGCTGTGCTTGGAGTCCTGCTCTCCTTGAGCAGACTTGCGGTGGTTGGTGAGGCTGCTGTTCAGAAGGCAGGTGAATTCCTCTTATCCGTGTTCTCCCCCGCTTGACTGCGTTTTATTTGTTTTCATGAGTCTTGATGGGTACGATCTGACTCAGCTTTTTACATTCCACTCTTGGTATTTGAGAATTTTAATAAATATTTTTTTTCTCTCTCATATTCTGTACTTCTATGCTTCCTTCCTCTTCTTTGGAGATTTTGGGCCTGTATCTAGTTAGATCTTAGTGATTTTTTGAAGGTAGCTCTTGCAGTTTATGGAGTCTCTTTATCAGGAAGTTGGGAAATGAAGATTTTGCTGAGAAAAAGGTCAATATACATGTGTTTTGAAGCTCGTTAATTTAAAACCCATGGAATTACTTTTGTGACTGAACATGAAGCAAGCTTGCACTTATCTATGGTGGGAAAATGTCACCATATTGTTGTCACTTCTGAATGCAAACAAATAACCACCCTTTATAAAATTGTCAAAGTTTATAGACTTATTTACTTTACAGCTGCTTTTATAAGTTACCCACACCCTCTTCTGTATGTGAATAAAAGAACTGGAAAGGGCACACTGATAATGTCATACCAGGAAATCTGTGATTCAGAAAGGAGCATGAACAAAAAAAATAAAAGTTTTTGAAAAATATCACACTGAAGGTAATGTGTGAAAGGAAAGAAATGTAACTGTTCCTTTAATGTTTAATTTCTTTTTGTTTTTTTGTTTTGAGTTTGAAGAAAAATAATATAAATTAAAATGGATTCAAAACAAAACAAAACCCTGAAAGTCTTGTAGAACTGAAAATACCATCCACTGTTGACCAAAGTAGATCCTGCTTAATTCTTTTCTGCTGCTAGGCGTTCTGGCAAGTTTCCTCCCGTCTGGATGTATTCAAGTATTGCGTTTGGCAGACTTTGTTCCTATGTTAAGATAAATGAGAATCCTGTTCAAATGTTTCAACCTATAGTTGTTTTTACAATCTGCCAAGAAGCACAACTAATTGATACTTCAATTTATACATTTTTCTTACTGAGTATTATGTAGCTTGAAGTAGATTTTCCACTTAAAAATGTCATATTTTGCCACTACATGTTTCAGCTGAAGCACTTTGTAACAGGTAAAGTTTCTAAGAGTATGTGGCTTTGATGATCAGATAAATGTAGTAACACTTGTTCAGTCATTAACAGTCACTTTTTTCCCTTCTTTTTTTCAGTTTAACAAGGTTTTCTGTGTCTTGGATTGAAGTGTTCAATCTGTCTTTAATGCTTAGTGAAGATCTGAAAAATCATTACATTTGAGACATTCTGTATTTGAAGGAGATTGTTTGAATGGTTCTCTCTCCTGTATAAAGCAATTTTTAATGTTTTCTTTTTTTAAAAAAAAAATAAACTAAGCTCTATTTATCTGGTCCTGATAGTAAGTATAAATTGGCCTTTCTTCTAAATCCAGATTTAAATTTTTGAAATTTTAGATTTCAGTGTCTACAAGCAGTAATCCTTCTTCTGGATATAAATAATACTTGAAGAATAGAAAGAAAGGTGGAGATTTTGGTTTAAAATGAGTACTACCCTAGCTGAGGAAAATAGTGGACTTCCTGGCAGAAATAATAAATGCTAAATACACATCTACTGGAAAGGTCACTAGAAGTTTCTAAAGCCTGGAAAGACTGCAGTGACTGTTCATCTTCTGCATAAAGGCATGAATTGCAACGCTTTTGTTTCTGCTATATCATACCTTTTCAGAAAGAGACTTAATCTTTAAAGAATTTTTGTCAGAGAATCAACCATGACAAAGGGAATTTATCCCTAATTATGCCATCACTTAAGTCCTGATTCTAGACTGAACATGTCTGGGGTTTTAGCTTCCAACATAACACTTGTTTTTGTTAGACCAAAGAAATGGTTGTCACCCTCAGACAGGTACTTATGGACAGTGCAGGTTAAACAGATCAAGCCTCTTTTGTCTGTTGGTAAAATGTAGGTTTTCTGACCGTAAATCATTCTTGTGGCTTATTTTGAACTCTTTACAATGCTCTTTTTGAAAGGTAACTGCTAGAACTTGACTATTTTGGAATCTTGCATCTTTTCACATGTGTCGTTATTTCCCTACTCACACTTGATTAAAATGCTAGGATTATTTGTAAGCAAGGGAAAACTGCCCTCCCCACAATTTATAATTAAACAGCATTAGCAGAAACTTGATGAGGTTAAATATTGCTATGTTCCCAAAATAACTTGAAAGGTTTTTCAACAAAGGCACAGTCTTGTTAGTAGATTACGCAGTGTTAGATTTAAGCACCAAAAATAAACGTCTGTTTAACTTTATTTTCTCCACAAGAAATCCAATGGAACAGCCTATTCTGTTGTCTTAATTGATGTAAGTGTTGGGAATTGCTTTCTGCTGACGTGGGATAAAAGCTAATCCAGGTCAGTCAATACCTTGTAATTAATAGAAATTCTTTTTTTTTTTCCCTCAGAGAGAGAGAGAGAGAGAGAGAGAAGAGTAACCCCCCTGGTTTAAAGCTTTGAGCTAATCCAAAGTGACTTTAAAGGTTTTGAACAGAGTTCAGATTACAGAGTAAAATTACTAAATAACAAAGGCTTTCTTATGGGAGATGTTTAACTTTAGAGGGTTTTTGTTTGTTTGTTTCAGGTTTTTGGGGCAGTTTGTAGACAATTAGTCTCTTCCATTAAAATAGCTATCTTTCAGGAACTCTGAAGGAGTTAAAAGAAAGAAAGATAAAAGCTACTTTGAGCTCAGTTTGTTACCTTGAACTTTGGATGTTGTTGAGCATAGCAGGCATCTGTGGTCACAGGTATTTTAGCAGATTTATCATCTGAAACTATGAATGTCCAGATAGGAAATGATCCAGTAATTAGGGGAAACAGTGCTGTACCTGGTGACTTAAATCACTTTGATTCTTAAGTCACACGGTTGTAGTGGCTAGCGTTATCCTTTAACTATCCTGAGATCTTTTCTCAGTACCTTGGCACAGTACTTAAAAACCTAGGTGGTCAGAGCGCCTGAGAGATGGGAAAGAGCGAAGGATTTGGTGTTTCTGGCTTGCTCTTTGTAGGCCTTCACCAGAGAAGGGTGCCTCAGGGCTGAGAGGGGCTGCTTTGATGGACTGGGAGGAGGACGTGTTGAAATCAATGCTGCAGAAAATGTCTAGCTTTCTTTCCTCGTGTTTATCGAACAGATACTATTGCTACCACAATGCAAGGGTGGTGGTGGTGGTGGGGGGTTCTGGTTTTGTTTTTCTTTTCAAAACATCCCGCTGAAATCTAAATACCTAACAAAACTTGAAAACCAGCTCAGATTGGGGATGGGGTTTTATTAGAAGGAAAGTTCTATAACCTACCTATTAACCAGGGAAATATGAATTAAGATCTTTATTTGATCAAGCCAGGAGTAGATGTTTCTGTTTCCTTGCCTGAAAACCTTAGGAAGCTAATTCAGGAGTGAAATGAGCTGGTCTAAAGCTAAGTGAGATTTTGTAAGTTAGGCTCAGGAGTCATTGATGAAGGAAAGCAAAATTGCAGTAAGTCATGCAAGAGAGCTCGTTTTAAAAACAGACTAAAAGCCCCTGCCACTTCTATAATGTTACTTAGCTACTTAGATGTGAATATATACATGATGTATATATGTATATATTATACATAATATATATATGTGTGTATATGTATGTATTACCTGCTTCTTCAAAGTACTCAGCGGTGGTTGTGGGTATTATGTCTGTCAATCCTGCATGTTTGACTTGGTGATAAAAATACTATTTTAAAATAATTACTCTTAAATATAATATTGGCTCATTCCTAATTGTAACTTATGATGCTAACAGTTCCTTTGTGGTCTTTTCAGATTCTTCCAATAAAATATTCTTCCTAAATATTTATTTTGATATTTAAACCCCTTCTGTATTCCCACCTAGTCCCTTCTGTTACAAACTAAAGTCCAGCTATATTTATTGTAAACAATGGTGGCATCTCTATGCCTTCGTTTTCTCTAAGGTTATGACACTTCCTTTTGTGACTTGACAGTCTAGACCAAAATTAACATAAAAGTGCCAAGTTTCTTTCTTATTAATATCGCTAAATTGTCTGATATGATAAATGTTGTGGTACTTAAATGCTGCTTGAAATACAGAATAATTCACCAGCTTTATTTCACTCAATTTAGTTCCACACTTAGAATTAATATATGTTATTTCTGGAGAAAAGATTTAAAGTAACTGCATTTAATCTACTTTTCTGCTTAAAATGCTTCCCTTTAGGAGAACTAACATGGGAACCTGAATGATCTGTGAACCATAAACTTCATAACAACAACAAAAAGACCAACTGAAGTAACTATCAGTGTTTTTAAGCAAATAGATGAACACAAAAAATAGTGTATTTGCTCTGTGCAAGGTCAAACTCAATTGGCCTACATTATGTCCAGGTCCTTTTGTCTAGCTTTTCCAGCCACTAAGTTGAGCCCTTACCCAAGGCTAAACCTCTGAATCAGTTGTTGAGAAATTAGCCTTTTGTACTTGTTATCCATGGGATAGTTAAGCAATTTGCAGACAAGCTGAAAATGGTAGTCTATTTGGGTGATTTTCTAAGGCTGTGTGGGGAACTTGGACTCTAAAGGGTCTCCTCTGTGTGGAGGAAGGCAGGTTCTGCTGTGTGCTTCCAGTTAAGTTTGGGACCTGGCTTGACAATGCAAGTGCTGTGCATTATTTTAAATACCTTATTTCCCTCTTTCCTGCCTATCTATTTTAGACTGTATCTGGGAGCAGACTGTGAATTTTGGTACCACCAAAGGATTTTGCAGCGGTACCGCCGTGTGTGATGGATGGCTGAGCTGGAGCTCGGTCACAGCACTGTTGCTCAGGAGGCTCACGTGTCTGCAGTACCACAGTCGTCTTGTGTGACCTTGGCATGTTACTTAATATCACTCTGCTGTGTCCTTGTATCTCTAGGATGGTTGTGACCTGGATCACAGAATAGTCCGTTGAGGTTTATTTGATGTATTTTAAGATGTTTTGAGATCTTCCTGTAAAAATATTATTTAAATACGAAGTACTTCTGTCAGATGTGGGACAGAAAACTTGCATGCTATTGTGTGTTATTTCCCTGCTCAAAAATTTTTTTTTTGAAATACCTTTTGTAAGTTACACTGCCTATAGCTGCAAGTCTAGTGTTGATGTGGATAAAACAATTTTAATGTGCTTATTGCAAGAGCAGCCTGCATATTTGGACTCAATACTGCAAAGGACTGCTCACATTTAAGCAAGTCCTTAGCTTTAAATGAAGGATTGCACAGGTATGGAGACTGACATGCTCAATACTAAACATTTGTGTTATGATTCATACCTTGGAGGACTGCAGGTACAACCTCTTGATAGAGCTAAGCAGATTTAGCACTAGTGCCATAGAAAGGAACAGTCCCATCCTCTCCCTGGTTATATATTCTCCCACCTTTGTGGGTCTTGCACAGCATACATCTCAGCTCACAATGTTTCAGGAGCAAGACCAGTAAGAAACTATTTTCCTCCTGTTTTTTACTATCTGTACTGTTCAAGGCTTCCTGAAACAACTTGGCTTAAAGATTTGCTCCTGATCGTCAATGCTGATTATAAAACATGACTTGCCTTGCAGAGTATTTGGGCAGCGGATTTTGCCTAATTTTGTCCAGTGTGGGAGGCTGAATTCAAGATTAAGTCGGAATTTGGTAAACTGTTTGGCTTGATGTGTGATTAAGAAATGATTTAGCTCCCTTTTTTTCTCTTCTGTGATGCTAACTCTGCACGAATGAAAAAATGGAGCTAATGGAATGAAGCAGCAGAAGCTTTTTCTGCTTCTGAAGTAAATGGGAGGGCTGTGCCTCTTCCAGTGAGGGCAATGTGATACTTTTAATGAAGAGTTGCAAGAGGATGTAAATGATAGCTTTACACAGAACAACATGCACAGCTGGTAGAGAGAAAGTGATGTTTTCATTGGCTTAGAGGCTTTGCTTTGAAATCTGTGGGTGTTTGTTTCCTTGTCTGTAATACTTAAACAAGTCCTTAACTTGCCTAAGGAACCTGATAGGAACTTGACTGTATTATAGGCAACCCAAAAGGAAGTCTCTGTCATCTCTGAGGAATTTTTTTTTTCCATGGCTAGTACTTAATGTTTTGCTCTGCTTGCCTCTCTTCTCTGTTTCCATCTTCCTAAGTGTTATTCTGAGGGGGAAAAAAAAAAAGCTGCTGCCAATCATATCTTTACAAACTAGTAACTCTCCTCTGTCATAAAACTCTTTAATGCTTACTAGTAGTATTGTTAAGGGAGATGAAATTCATTTGCAACTGGAACAAGCTAAATTCTGATTATGACTGAAAATCAAGAGAATTGGTTGCTGTTTGTTCTGCAGGTGAAGGGTCTCCTATGCTGTGGCACAGATGAGTGTATCAAAACTGACAGTTTTGGATGTGAAATCTAATTAAAATAATAACTGAATTACCCTTTGATTATGGCTTTGCAAAGATGATTTTCATATATTAAAAAACTCTTTCATCTTAGAAATATATCTTTACAATGACAAGTTGGATACTTCAGGTCTCAAGCCCTGACAGGATCCTTGGACTGATCATCTAGTCCAACCATTCCAAAATGGAAATGAAGAAATACAGAGATTAAAAAAAAAAAAAAAGAAAGAAACACACCTCAGTATCACTAACAGAAGAAGGGCAGGTGTCATTTTTATTGGCAGATTATTCTGTGCCAGTTTAGAGTCAACGTGGAAATACATTGCAATGTAGGGGGGGAAATTACATCTAGGGGTTTACTGTGAGACTGCATCTCTAAAGGGTGGGAAAAAAGGAGACACTAGCCTTTAAATTAAGAATTGAGAAATGAATTTCCCTAAAATTACACTGGAAATCTGTGGGCTTTACAGAAGCAAGTACTGCTTTTCAAAGGCGTAGGATGGTATCTATAAATTCTTTGGCATAGTCCACTGGTTATACTTAAAATGCAGTGCCTAAATTAACTTATCATTTGTACAATGATAGCTAAGAGTAAAATGTGACTATAATCTATACTCTGCAAATTTAAAATCTGTTCTTTCTAAAACAGAGCAAACAAAGACCTCTGATTTAAGGTATATTCTCTAGTGGATTTTTTTTTTTAATTTTTTAACAACATTTGCTCAGTGGTGGGTATAATCCTATTTAAAAGTTTTTGCTTACTCGAGCATGTTCTGTCTGGCTACCATTGTTTTATCACTCATTCATAACTGAGGAACGTAAATACTGAAATCCGACAAGTTTCTGAGTTTCAAACCCAGGCAAGCTTATTTTCTTTGTCACTCAGTTTCCATTTTACTTTGTGCAAACAGGTAGTACTTTTGATGGCTTTTCTGTAGCTAGCAATCACATTGAAAGCATTTGGAGCCAATTTTTAAACAGAGTAAACATTCTGTGGTTAGAAGAGCTTAATTAGTTCAAATGCCTTTACTGCTGGTATACCTCCTTATCTTGAAAGCAGTATCCACTAACTAATCCTCTATTTATACTGAGCTTTGGAATTTCCCTTGAAATGCCTTTTTGTAACCTTTTGCAATATAAATGAGAAGTGAACTGACTGTCAGGTAAACAGTGAGGCTGCAGGTAAGCAAATTAATAAAATACATGAATGTAAGTTTCTGCGCACTGATGGCGCTTTGGATAGCTGTGGTTAACCTGGTGTCACGCTTGTTCCTGTGATATGATTTGTTACCTCTTGTTGCAGCACTTCCAAAGAAAAAAGATAATCTGTTCTTGTGTTTATGCATGGGAGGACTGAATTTATTAACCAAATGTCCAGGGCTATGTTTTCAGTGCTAAGAAGAAGGGAATTGTTAAACCACAAGAGCTAATTTGTGATAGGAATCTCAGCGTGAAATCCTAGTGGACAGGTAGGCTTTTTCATCTGAAGTGACTTGAGATCACAGTGTAGTCTCCAATTCGGCTTAAACAAAGCAGCAGCCTCTTTCCATTTTACTGTGATGGAACTAACTCGCATTTACTGTCTTGGCATAGAAAGGTATCGTTTTATTTTGTTTGAGGTAAATTCTTAGCCCCATTGTAAAATGTTCTTTCTGATTAGAAGAATAAAGGTAATCCTAGAGAATCCTGATAGAGTTGGCTGAAAAAGAAAAGCTGTAAAACCATTATGTTCTTTTTCTCAAGTTTCTGGTTTTATAATGGTGTATGATTGCACTGACAGTTGGTTAATTGAGAGTATCATGTCATAGGAGGGGTGAAAAAAGAACATGTCAGAAGCTACATACTGCTTTCTTCTCTCTGATACTGTGAATTTTAAAGCTTGTGTATTCATCTGACCTAAGTGAAATACCTGTAGCAAGCTGTGTCCAGTCTTTTGGTAAGATCCACATCCTTAGGCTAAAGAAGAATCTTTGAGCTGATCAGGTTAAAGAAATGAAAACCGGGAGCAGAAGTGCAAATGGGAGGCAGATGTCTTATACAGCGAGGTGCCGGTGGTGAATGGTGGCGAGGGAGGGGAACGTGGGCCATGGGGGGTTTGGAGCTTCGGTGAATGAGGGTACCTGGTCCTTGTGTCGCACAAACTCTCGTGCCGTGACCCAAACAATTGGGAATTCTGTTCTGTCCCAGACTCCAAAGAGAGAAAACTGGGATTTTTCTGTGACTTCTTTGCAACACACCCCTTTCTCCCACCCCCACAGCTGGAAACTCACTCGTTCCTATTCCCGTGTTAGGAGCTGGAGAAATCAAAGTCTGCCAAAATCCTGGCCCCTGCATCAAGTGATCACCCTAGAGTGGAGAGTGCTCAGGGACCCTCAGTCCTGATGTGTGAGGCAATACGAGCATACAAGTAGGTAGAAGAGTAACCATTTTGGTTTACTTACGGGTAGTCATCTTGACCAGAGCCAAAAGATGATTATCAAGAAAGTCTGCACGCAGAAGTGTGTGTGTGGAGAGATATGTCCAGGGAAAATGAATTGAATTACAGGTTTGAAGTCACAGCCTATATTTGTGCAGGAAATTAGGTATCTAACTCATGCGTACATTTTCTGGCCGTCCTGGTAAAGTAGACTCTAGTGGTTACACTGATCTTAAGAGCTAACTATAGATGACTGAATCAAACAAAATATGGAAGAAAATGGCTAGACTGACCTTTTATAAAGGTATTAGTGATGGAAAGCTGAATTGACCAAAGCTAAAAGAATCATAATAATTTTGGCTTAGGTATATTACCACAATGGTAGGAGAGATTTATAGGGATCATATCTGAAGGAGCTGCCTCCCCCTTGTTCCTCAAAAACCTTATGATTTGTTGTTTCAAATTAGATCATGATCTATGGCGTGCCTACAAGAAGAAAACGAATTCTATTTTTTTTCTGCTTTCTTTTGGTTTTTTTTATCAAAGATACTGCAGTATCAATATTGCTGTTGGTGTAATTGGACTAGACTTGGGTGTCATATTTGCTTTGTGCAGTGAAGGATAATTGACTCTGTTTTTTTCTAATAGCCCTTGTGTTCCGAGTCCAAAAAAAGAATTACATATACCCATTTTCAAAAATTTTTGTGGCATTTTGGGAGTCAGCAGGAACGGGCAGGTGTCATAACTGCAGATGTACTAACTGGATGTGATCACATAGTCCCCAGCTAGCAAAGGAAGGTACATCCAAGTGGAAGAAAAATGCTGCTCTAAACCCAATAGAAGCAAGTGCTCATGAATGTGTTGTTCTGTTGTGAGTTTAACATGTAATGGTAATGCAGAATATGTCTGCTCAGAGGGGTATAACAGAGTTTCAAGTTGACTTGTCTAGATCAAAGTGAGAACTTAATGAAAAGATTCACTCAGATCTCAAGAGATCGATGATTTTTTTTGAACATAATTTGAAAATCAGCGCTGAATTTAATGTTAAGACTGCTATAGGACTTGAAACAAGAAGAATGAACCAATTCCAAGGGAAAATGAGGAGTGTAATATTTTTCAGTACCCAGTCTCTTGTGGAATGGACAGAGATCTTTGTTTTTTATCAGAGAGAGTCATAACCTCGTCAAGCATTCCCTCCCTTCCTCATCACTCCCAAAAGGTGCAGTACTGCTAATTGGTTTTGGCAGAGTAAAGCTATGAGGAAGTCTGGGGAAAATGTTTTACATTATGTTACTATCAGTAGTCAGAACTAGTTCTTAAGCTAAAAATATGAGGATATAGATTTCAGTTGATATATATTCTGTAGTTAGATAGATGTAGTTTAGATTGGTTAATGCAAATGGTGATAGGTGCATGCTTAACTTGAAGAAAACTGCATTTTGTATAGGCTTTGTATAAGCACTTGTCTGTTTCTATATAAAATTGGCAGACTTCTCTGTGTTAGCCTGATATAATGTAATAATAATGGCTGTACTTATAATAGTCTGTATACAATACAGACTGCTATTAATATATTGGACTTGCTCAAATGTATTGTGTAACTCCGGAGTTGACATGAGGATTTTCCAATGAGTGTAACAAGTAAAAATGCAAAACCTTTCTTAGCATTTGATCTTAGTTCTTATAAAAATAAGGCTTCTATCCTGTGCTGTCTAAAAGGCCTTCAGAGTGCTTTTATGCAAAATCTAGCTTAAAAATAGTGACAGCACTCACATATGCATGCCCCATTTACTCTGACTAAAAGAAGCATTTCATTAGTAAAAGCACACTTACTGCTTTGCTGGTTAAAAAAAAATCAAGCTTAAAGACACAGTAAGGATATAGATACTGTGCAGTGTTGACAGTATGTGTTTAAAATGGCATTAGATGCAGACCAGCAGAGATGGGGGGGAACATAGCGGTTCTGCAGCTGCTCCTTCTGTAACCTGGGCACTGCTAGGAGAGCTGTAGGCTGGAGCCCCTCTGCTGCTCTGTTTGCGCCTGGAGGTTGTAATTGCTTGCTCACAAAGTGGTAGCGGCAGTTGTGTGACCTTATCTGTGTTTGCTCCTTCAAATGTGTAAGTGCTGTATTTAATAGGTTGATCTCTAGTCTTGCTCTGTATTTGGGGGGATCCCTTTTGCTTTTACTACCTGTAGCATTACTCTGTAAAATACGTGCATTAACCAAAACAAATTTTGTAGGATAAATACAGCCCACATAGACCTGCGATATAATCACAGTCCAAGTGAGTAGCTGTGGAATTGTGATGGAAGAGCTTTTAATTCTGAGGGAAAGAAAAAAGCACAATAAAAGTGTTTGTAGTGAATTAATCAAAGATGGCTTGTAGAATAAATTTAATATTTAAGTGAGGAACTCTGCTTAAAAGGAAAGTGCAATTGCTCTGACCTTCATTCTTTGCTCACAACAACAAAGTTAAGTATATGTGATAAAGATAAGTGCACAGTACTGTTTGCTGAACTGAGGCCCTTATCAATATTTGCACCTGGTGGCCAAATCTAGGACTGTTTTTAAAAAACAAACAAACAAAACCCATAAAAGAATAGGTGCAACTCTGAACTGGGTCAAGGCTAAATGTTACCTGACAGATGCACATAGCTGAAATTCAAAGCCTCCCTTCCCCAAATTCAATACACTAGAAAGCACACAATATACCTAAAATAATTCATTTTCAAACAAGCATGCTACGAAGTCCCCAAATGCTTGGATGTAGATTACAGTAATGAAAGGAACAAATCTGTTGTTGGTCAAATAGGAAGTAGAAATTTGAAAATGCAAACCGTGTGTTTGCTCTTGATTTTGAGTTCAGAAAGATATGGTTCATTTGCTTAGTTCTGCCTGAGGGAGAGAGTTGGGAGATGGTTGTATTAATTTTCTGTTTGTGCAGAGGCTTAGAATGTTATCACTGGCTCAAGTTTATTTTCCATTTTTGATTAAGGTTGGGTACAGAACTGAGAAAAAGCTTAAAAAAAATTACTATGCTGGCAGTGAGAAACAAGCTGCATCCTTTGCTCTTTCCATTTGCCATCCCATCTTCCTTTCCCTCCATCCAACCTTAAAACCTTTAATAATTGCTTTGATACTTGAAATTGTGGAAAAGTTCCCAGCAGCCCAGACCTACCAGTGCTAATTAAACCTCAGGCTTTGTCAGGTTTTCTTAATTTAAAATTGAGCCTTGCACTTGCAGCTGTAATTTCCATAATCTCTCTAGGGTCCTTGGTTCACTTTGTATTTTAATAGTATTTCTGGGGAGTACATTTATCTTCAATTCATACAGCTCTGAAGTTTAAATTGAGTTAATGAAATAGCTGCATTAATTAGTATTTTGCCAGCTGAACCTTCTTTGTTGCAAAAACTGATCAGAATGCTTGAAAGGGGAGACAGGTATTTTCCTTGAAGCTAAATGAATAAGGTGCTTCCCCTGCCCCATCCCCAAAGTGTTTTACTTGGATTTATGCAGTATATTTTAATAAATGCAGGGAATTGCGCGGCTGATGATGTTCATAACTGATGCAGCTTAGCTCATTGTTCACTGTATTTCCCAGGAGTTTTCATCTGAGCTTGCTGTTGGGCATGCATGGCATGGTATGGCCTCTGGCAGACATCTGTAAGGCAATAAATTGAGGATGTAATTCAGGATTGTGCTTGGGCAGCATGCATACTGTGCCCTTCAGTACTGCTACAATTTATTTTTTAGTGCTAGGAAAATTGTAAGTGGTACGTTGATTCTTATGGCCATTTTCTTCAGGTATCTATCATATTATCAATAATATAAGCCATAGTAAGCAAGACCAGTGATATTAGCTGATAGTAGGTGTTTTAGAAAAAGATATAGTAATTGCAACTTTCTGTGTGCCTGTCTTACTGGATAGCTAATTTATACTTCTAGAACCTAAACGCTTGTAATCCTTTAAAGTTTTTCTTCCTATATGGAAGGTTTTCAGTATTTATTACTAGCAAGCATTAAGCAAATATCAGTGATTTGTTCCTGATGTCGCATAGGTCTGTCTTTTGTATTAGTTTAGTGCTAATACTAGTTAGTACTGATACCCTTCTCCAACATGCATGAGTTTCTTTGCCATCAGTGAGTTTTACTGATATCTGTTCACCTGGCCTTAAGTTCCTCTTGATTTCTTCTGTTAATTTAATTTGTCTGTTTTAGACTATTTCATGTTATGTATTGCTTGCTTGTTTGTTTGTAATTTTTTTAATTGCAAGCTATTTGTACCACTTGCTAAAACAGCTAGTAATGGTGACAACTTTAGCCCTTCCCTCATAGAGGAGTAGGACTTAAATCTCACTTTTGTTAAAGGGTTTTTAGTTCTTTAGCTCTAGATTGAAACTCAGTTTGCTTCAGTTCAAAGGGATGTTTTTGTTCAAACCAGTCTTACAAAAATGAAAAAGAATCTTTCTTGCTTATGCAGCTGTACTATAGTAGTGTTTTCTTTCTTTTCTCTCATTTCTACTCTATAAAGACTTGCAAGCCTTGAGTTTGGGGTTTGGGGTATAGCTCTTTTGAAAAAAAACAAGTTTGAAATAATATTTGTATTATTCATACCAACTTGGTGAAAGAAACTAGGTGGATATATTTCACTCTGTTTTTGCTTAAAAGATGTCCGTGCATGCATTTTTTTGAGTCTTTGGTGATGCTTGGTAATTTCAGTAATTTAAATGCATGTTTAGACCTTAAGGTGAGGAGGAGGAGAGAAAGATAAGATATTGAATATATAAACATACACATGCAGTTAAAATAAAATTGAAGGTTTTCTTTGTTCTGAAATTTCAAGGTTGTTATTGAAATTTCAAGGTTGTTATTAAGGTTATTCTATTGATGGGAGAAAATAGGATTTTTTTTTTTTTCCATTTCACTTGCTAACTTATTTCAACATAGGCTAATAATGCATTTAGGGGGATGGGAAGACAGAGAAATGTTTCATGCCTGAATTACTACTTTAAGAAATTCTTTTTCATCGGTTTTTATGTAATCTGTACAGGGAGTTTTAGTCCTAACAATAGTGCAAATAATTTGATAAGCAGCACTTCCCTAACAGCTTATGGAAAGCAATTCTGGAGGGTTCCCAAACTGAAATAATTGAAAGATATTGTTTGGTATGCCTAAAGCTATCTGGAATTGGAATGGGAAACTGGCCATGGAATAAGCATCCTCCCCCCCCGCTCCCCGAGAAGGCTGAAGATGCTGCAAAGCAGCAGACGTGGAAGAATTTTCCTGAAAGACCTTTTTCTCTTTCCTTTTTTTTTTTTTTTTTTTTTTTTTTCCCTAACCTTATCCCTCTTTGAAGCCTGCAGTGGATGGCAGGTGGCCAGCTTCGGTATCAAAACTGCGGGTCTGAAATCAGACCGAGGGGATGGCTCTTAGCCACTTGTTAATCTCGTGCTAAACGTCTCTGAGAGGGGGCGAGCAGTTGCACTGCTTCACGAGTGCGGCAGTCATCACAGGGGGCTCACTTTGCAGGCATGCTTCTGGACAGAAACATTTCTAAAATGTTTGCAAACAGCAGTAGCTAATTATCTATTGGAAGATAAATAACCGTTTGGGCTAAATGTATATATACTGAAAAATGAATGTGCTTTTGCTGTAGGAGAAGACTTCAGGGTAAGCTTTTTTTTTTTTTTTTTTTTTTTTTTTTGCATTTTCAAACTTGTCATTTTTGCCTCCTTCCTCCAACAGTTTTTACCACCATATTTGTAGTTTCTGTAAAACCCTAAAACAGAGCATCTTTTAAAAACCTATAATGCTATTTTGTAGCAGTATATAATGTTTCTGTTGTATACTAAATTAGTCTTACTGCATTGTTTTCAGTTTGTCATCTTCATCATTGGCTGGCTATGTAAATGTAATTTAATAAGCACTTAGTTCATTCTGCTGAATAATTTAAAATAAGTTTTCTGTGATATTTTCAGTCTTGTGGATAGCTACACCTGATCCCGGCAGTAGTCCCAGGGTGCGGGTATCTCTATTCTTCCACGTTTCCGAACACTTCGGTACAGCGATTGAGGGGACGACCACCTCCTGCTCCTCCTCCCTTTCGTCTCCGGAGCGTTTGCACAGCCGCGCAGTTTGAGCACAAGCCGATGAAAACCAACCTGTGTGGCCACAGGAATGTTAGTGTTGGTTTGGGAATATGTGGTCAGGAGCAAGGGGAGAGAAGCAAGCCCATGACTGGGCTTAATGTGGACTTGAGGTGACTCTGGAACAGTGTACCGAGATTGAGCTGGTTTGGAAACTAAGAAAAGAAATGTATTTTTTACTGTGATGGCCTCGTAGCATTTAATCTTCTCTCAAAGGTTTTGAGAAACACAGAAACAGATAAGTATTTTATTATTGGCATGTTTAAAGCAGTAAGAAAATCTCTAAAGAAAAATATATAAAATAATTTTTATTTTTAAAAAGATATTATTCATGTGCTTTTAAAGTAGGAAAGGAAGAGAGGCAAATACGTTGCCTGTATGTGAGGCACTTCCTACAGTGCTTACAAATATACTCGAACCACATTTTTGCTGGCAATGTCAGGGTACCTGGTGTATTTCCACAACCACGTCAGAGTTTTGAGAATAGTCTAGATATAATTTATCCAGCTTTTATAGTCTTGAACACCTTTTCCAATTCATTTATTTTTATAATTGGTGATTTTTACTGCACTGAATCCTTACTTAATTTTACTTGCTGGATGGTAGAGTGAGCGGAGGGAGGACAAGGAGAGAAGGGCATTATGAAATCGCTTTCCTCACCTTGCCAAAAGAGGTAACTTTTCCTTGTATGTCTGGTTTGGGGTGTAAGGTAGAAGCAAGTGACAAAAATACATAGAATATTGCATCCTTCAGAAACCCAAATGATGAAAGTAAAGCATTAAATATTTAGGAGCCTTGTGAATTTGATACAGCCTGCATAATAAATGAATATATATCAGGCTTAGAAAATGTCTGTGGTCACAGTTAAGCAGGCTTTACTCTGGCGTATGATTTATTTCTAATATACTCTATTTACTGTTTCAATAATGCTTATGTAAAATGGATATTTATTATAATAGATTGTGTTCCTAATGTATATACTACATTATGGATATATTAAGGTACTTTTGTTCCTACTTAGTGAGACATCTTCCAGTTTCCTCAGTTTGAAAGTACTCCTGTATGCAGTCATTTACTTTTTTGCTAGATTAATTTTAACTTCATCCACTCCTTTATTTCCTTTTAAATCAATACTGGACATTTGGTATAGTAATGCCCATCTCCTGTGATCTGAAGAGTTGAGATTGTCAGCTGCTTTTGTACAGTTGGAGAAAAAGTATGTTTTCCTTTCCTAACCTTTTGACTTGTCTGTTTACAAGCCCAGCTGTTTTTGGTGGGGAGGACTGAAGTATAGAGTAACAACTACAGAAGGAAACATCTTTTGTTATGATCAGAGTGTAAAAGGAGCCTGGAGCACTAAGGGGGTAGTATGCTTACAGAAAAGATTCCCACAGAAAAAAGCCTTGAAAAGAAAGGACCTCATCTTCCTTTACCTGATGGCCTGTTGAATTTTTATTTACTGTAGTAAAGGGTGAAGTTTTAAAAGTTCTATTGAGGTACTCTAGACATAAGACTGTAAATTTATTTGCCATTAGTTAAACCGCTGATTCTTCCCTTTGAAAGAAAGCTCAACAGAGTAAAGGTACCTCTTCCTTCTGTTCGTAAAAAGCAGGCAGATTCAGAAGTTTAAAGCATTCGCAGAGGAGTCAGTTTACAGAAGCTGCACACCAAGTGTTTTTGATGGTGTACTGTCTTTAACCCCAAGCTCAGCAGAGTCCCAAATCACTGGTGCATGTACATGCTGAAGAAAAATGTAGTTTTATCAGTCTTCTGACTCAGGGTATTCTATTCATCAAACCTTTAGTCTCCAGCAACTTAACACTGATCCTACTTCTATCGCACCTGGAGAGCATAGCATTATAGCAACACTACTCAACCTTTTCAGTATTTTTTCCGTAGAAGTGGAGGCTTGTAGCAGTGTAGTGTGACAGTAGGTTAAGTTTTCATCCATCCCCCTTCAACCGCAAAGTAAAGTTGTATTAGCTTGGAGTGGGGTGTGTTGTTAATAATTTTTACCCATCATGCAAGTATATGTGTAACATTGAAAGATTTTTCTTTCTTTTTCTCTCCTTTATATCACAAAAATCGTGATAGAGTATGTTGCAATGCCGAAGAACACAGTGCTGACTACAGATCATACAAGCATATGCAAGATAGCTTTTGATTAGAAGCAACTAAGCTTAGGAATAAACAAACTATAGCTACAACAGAAGTATCCTAATGGGCATAACCCTGTTCCTGACTGAGCACTCACTAAGCCTCTTGCTAGTGTGAATTGCTGGCTGTACTGATGGAGAACCAGATTTGCACTAGCTCAGGGACGCTGGCATAAGCTGCAGCATTACCTCTGGGCTGCTGTGATGGACTTCTTGATTCAGAAGGTCCTGCGCAGCAATACTGCTGAGGATTGCTTTGTCTCTAAGGCCGCTTGGTGGGACTTGCAGCAACAGTGTCAAGAAGGTAAACAAGAACACTTCCGTAATGGAGCTTTGTCCTGGGATTTCAAAGCCTCCTTAGGCTTCTTTAGGCCTAGCAAGGTTGTGTGTGCTGTTATTTCTAATGTGCAAATGAAGAGCTAGCGCAGAGGCAAGTCAGACTGCACGTGTTCTGCACTTAGTAGCTGTTAGTGGATTTTATTTATTTATTTGTAGTCTGTTAATGAGTTACGGTTCTTTTCTACAAGCTAAGCATCTAGGTCCAGGGCCTATTTTTTAAAGTTAAAATATTCTTTCAACTTCCTCTTTCCGGGGGGTCCTGAGTGCTTAGCATTTTGACGGGCGGCATCAAATTTGGAAGCTGTCTGCAAAGGACTGTTAAGAAAATTTGGGCCTAAATACCTTGGCTTATACAGGACTCGGAGGGGAAAGTCAAATCTAACAGGTTAAGGGCAATGCTAAAATTTCATCATGTGTAACCCCTGCCTTTCCTGTGGTGCTTTATTTCTTCTATTTCTTAGGTTTATAATAAATAGCTTCCTTTTAAAGTGGGAATTTCTGATGAAATATATGGCTGCCATCAACTAAAAACAGTTTCAAGGTCAAGAATAGATCTATCTGACTTGTGATACTAGATGAACTGAGAAAGCACATTTTTGTTCATTGTGTGTTAGTTTCTCATGTAACCAGACTTAAGAGACTCCAGAATATTAGCTGAAGCAAGGCTTTACACTCCTTTTGCATCGAGTCCCGTGTTCTCACTTGTTCTGATTATGGGAAGAAATAAATCATTTGCATTAAGACCTTAGGAGTTATATGCATGGAGAAGATGTGCCAAATCCATTTAACTTTTGGCAGGTTAGAATAAAACTCCCTTTTCAGGAACTGTTTGTTTAATTTTAAAGTTTCAGGTATAAATAGTGGTGGGATATCAGCTGAATTTTTTGGGTGCCCTAGCACATGATGGATGCGGTAACTCCCAGTGGCAACAGCTTGTCTTTTAAGTAGGTAAATATGCTTCTCCTGGGCTAGTGGTGCCTAACTAGTAATGAGAAGTAGTTTTTTAGTATAAGTAGATTTTTTTTCCCCTTCATTTTCTGGTTAAATTCAGTGAATGTTTCCTTAAAACTTATATGTGAAAAATCCATGGCTGAGTACTTTGGGAATCTGAAAACTCTGATGCTCTCTATATGTATGCCTTGCCATTTTGGCAAGTCTGAGTGGTTTTTTGTTTTTTTGTTTTTTTTTTTTTTTTTTGAATGACTCTATTTCCGATGAGAGTGTGGCGTTGCCTAGTGAATTACCTTTATTTAATGCAGCCCTCTAAGCTATCACTTCACACACCCATTCAGCTTTGTAAGAAAGGGGGCAAACGGAGGAGGGGGAAAGGGAGTGTTGAGGAGGGATTCCTAGCTACATCACTATGTGTGGAGGAATATTATAGTCGCAAAGCAGAACCACCAGTATCAGTAATATGCTCCTAAACTAACTATGCTAGTTTGAAAAGAGCAAAGTAAACACAAGGGAAAGGAATGTCAATACCTAGGGCAAATGGCAGGCCCCAGTGTAACACACTCAGTGCATACTCCATAATTGTTTTCCTGTTTGCTAATGCTGATAATCAAGTCCTTTATCTTAAATATGCTTCTTGCCACCTCTGGATGTGAGAGACAAAGTGCTGACATAGTGGAACTTGAAGTTCAAAATATCCTTTTCAGGGTATAGAAAACCTGATAACAAATAAAACCCTGCAGTCCCTCCAATAAGAGCTCTGGCCAAACACTGTAGTATATATTTTGCTTCCATCCCTAGGTATGTCATGTTAGCATGTCACTACTAAGAACATCCTTAAAATGAAAATCACCACTCAAAGTCCTCTAAGCTGAGAATGGTGATTCAGCTAAGACTGTTGAGTGGCTAGGACTTTAAGGTGCTTTCATCCTCACACATTCCTTCATGTAGTATTCTTCAAAGACAGATGTTGGCAGATAATCTGTTGTTGTTTTATCCCAACTATCAGGAGTTTCTCTTTAATGTTCTCCAAACACAGGAGAGCCTTCCTCAGTGAATAATTGTTTTATTTAAAACACTCATATGAAGAAGTAAATGTACGTTTAATGTGGTTAACTAGAATAGATACTATGCAATCTTCTGGGAAGCAAGGCATTATACTTTTAGGAACACAGCTTGTGTCAGTACCTTTAATTAAGCTCTAAAATGGATTTATGTAGTTTTACCTTGATGGGCAAAGGGGATACTGATGTCTAGCACAGCTTCCACATGTTCACCATGACAGTCAAAAACAAACAAAAAAATCCAACCCCCCCCAAACAACAAAAAGTCGACCAAACAAAAGAAAAGCCCCTTCTTGATAATTATAGTGAAACTGTGCTATTCTTGTTGAGAGATGCTTTTCCACGTAGCGATTAGGATCTCCTGTGTCTGGTAATTCCTCTGTTGAGCTTCTGTACCGTGGTGGTAGGCTTCCACTCTATGCGTCAAAGCATATGGGAGCATTATGGTGCAGGCGTGGAGCTCTTCTGGTTTTGGACGTTGCATTGCTCTGAGTTGTGGTCACCCATTCTGATTGCCATACCAAAGGCAGCAATACAACCGCGGTCAGTTTGACTCTCCTTGTTGCACAGTGCCGAGACCTTTAGCGCTGGAAGCCTTTGTCACTGTTTTTTAACAAATTCTGCTCTAATCTCACCGGGTGGGGAAGGTTTCTCCCAGATTGTTTTTGCACCTTCAGAATATTTTGCAATCAATTTATAATTGGCAGGGCCTGTGCATAGTTTAAAGTGCTTAAAGTCATTTGGTTCAGATCATAGGGAACATGTATTCATTGAAAAATCACTGGAATGGAAACTTTACTATGCTTTGGTGCTCTATTAAATGGTGCTGATCAGCTGCAGAAGGGGACCTGGTGTACCCTCCTCACACTGCTTGTCCTAGGGAAGAATATAACCATTTCTGTGACTTGAGAGATTAATGCTTTTGGATGCAGAATTAAGTATAACAGAGGTCATCCATAACTATCATACAAAAATTGATGTAAAAGAACAGCATGGAGGAGGAAGCACCGTTCTGTTTTACTGAATAAAGTTAAATGAAGAAATTGTTTGCAAGCCCTGAATAGTTCAAATATATCGCTGTGTAGTCATGGCTGATCATCTGTTTTCATCCTGCTGCTGATTAAATTGTGCAAATTTCACTTTTTTTTTTTTTTTTTGCTAAAATCCTGGCTGCATAATTTCTGATTAACTTAGAGATGCTTATTACTAACATCCTGCCTAAATGAGAAATACATTATATGTAATGCAAAAGAAAGAGAGTATGAAAATACCCAGCTAACTGTCTTTTAAATCTGTGCCTCTTTTGTAGTAAAATAATGGTAGTCAGGGTTTCCAAAGAGACTGGGATCTGAAAAGTGAGCATGCCGGCTAATAGCTGTGCTAACAGGCTGAACTTAGGGGAATAATACCGACGTAGTGGCCTCTCAGTGCTGCACTCTGCCTCAGTGCTCAGCAGTGAATGTGCAGCATTGTTCGGCAGTGAAAAGTCTCATAGCGCGAAGCCCTGCGAGGGGAAACTGGTTTTTAAGCTTGTAGCCCCCTTGTAACTGGGGGTCGAAGCAGGGGGAGGTGAGCGAGTCCTTCCCTCTTGCGGAGCATCAGCAGCAGGCTGCTGTGCCAGCTCCGGACTCGTACGTGGTGAATCCCCTGCGGAGGGCTTTCGGGTCCCCCGTCTACCTGCACGAGAAGACCGGAGAGAGCAGAAGGATCCTTCCCCTTCTTTTTGTCTGAGCTCTGTGGTTGAACGTTAACAGAAAGCGCTTGTCCGAGGGCAAGTGAGAAAGCTCCACTTGAAGTTAAGGAAAAGCATGGACATTACAGGAGATGCTTCACAGAGGATTTCAGCTTAATGTTATTACTTAGATTGTGGGTTTAGGAAGAAAATAAATGTTATTATGTTATGTGGCTTTTTTTAAAAAAAAAAAAAAAAAAATGACCATGGATAAGTAGTGAAAATGACTCTTAAATAACTATGCCATGCACTGAATTAGCTGATAGATCCCATGTATGTATAATACGGAGTTGAGAAAGCTTTGCTGTTTTCTTTAAAAATATAAATAACAAAATGAATTATTTTCTAGCATGGCTTGTTCAGAAAAAACTGCAATTGTGACACAAGTAGTTAATACATAACGCCTCTCTCCCCTGTGATTGTGTGTCATAGTATTTGCCTTCACAGCTAAGTTTCCCAAAGTCTGGGCTGGGTGTTTTGGGTTTGAGATTTTAGTTTGGATCCTAACTCTAATATTTAAATAAGGCAGGATTTGTTACTTCTCACGGAAAACAGGCAAGTGGAAAACTAAAGCAACAAGAAAAATGATGGGATTAAATATCGCTTTCTGGAAGAAAGATCCAGTGTGAAAGAAAAGTATTAAATACCCCCCTTTTGCAGAATTAGGAGGATTTGAACAGGAATCTAAGTTCCTTTTTTTTTCCCTCTGTCTCTATTATCTACATGCTGAGATGCTAAATGAAATTGTTTACTGAATACTATACATGGACAGGTTGAGATTAGATCTTTTTTATTATAGTTAATATACTGTCTGAAAATAGGCCAATATACAAGTGTTTGAAGACTGTGACAGAGAATTATTATGATATTGACTGTAACTGTACAATGGAAGCAGAAAGATGGTTGCATGCATTTGTTATGTGATGCCTTTTCATAAATGTTTTAAATCTCTCTTACTAAACCTTACTGTATAGCATGTAGCAGTACATTTTTATAAATGAGATTTCATGCCCTTCTCTTCTGTTTTTCCTGGATTGACAAATATTGCCCAATAAATCAAACAGTAGAAATCTAAAGACCTCTTTTCACTGACTTTTTGTAGGATACTGTGTGCATATAAAGCTCAAATAAAATATTCGTATCTTTACCTCCTGTTTATAAATATTGGAGAATTAAAACTTTAAAGTCTATGAAATTATTTTTCTGCAGCTGTTGGCAAAGAAGGCATACAGGTTCTGCATTGCACATAGCTTTTAATAAACTGACTGAACCTTTCTGGTTCAGATTAAGTATACTGTTGTTCTAATAGGAAAGTGCAGAGGAAGGCTCATGACTCAGTGAATCAGTCCTTGTGAGTTGTGCTCCAAATGTTCACTCTAAGCGAGTCCAAGCTTCTAATGTTTGCTTCTTTCCTTGTAACTTCTGATGGGTGACGCTTGGCGTTGTTAATCTTGGATACTGGTATGTGATAAGCACTGCAGGCATTAACACCATCTATACATGGATATAGATGCTAAACTGTTCAGTACACTGACACTGCAGTGATCTAAGATAATCTTAACTCTTGCTTTGCTTCTCAGATCCAAAGGCACTAAGGAAATTATTATTTTCTGTGACAAGAATATTGTTGCTGTCAGTGATTTGACTTCATGAAATAATAGCTGAATAATAGCAGCAAAGGGCAAATAGTGCACACAGCCTTAAAGCAATTTCTAAAGCATGGTTAAGCTGCTTTCTCGTCTTGAAAGTGATGACAGTGGAAGAGCTTTCATAGGGATATGTTAAAGCTTAATGTCAATGCAACAGGGGACAATCAAAACAAGATGAACAACAGATTAGGGTATAAAAGAATCAGCAGCAGAAAATAGGAATGAAAATTTGGGACGATTGCCTTTTTACTGACCTCTTGTATGTGGTAGCACTAAGAGCATCTTGACTTCTTACAGTGACCAGCTACTTCATTGCCATTTGGTAGTCTTAGTCTTCTGGACCTTATATATGTAAAGTATATAATTTAGCTATAGAAGCAACAGAATAAGAGGAGCTGTGGAATACTTGTGGTATATATAGTGCTTTTAATTTGAAGATCTACTTGATTTCTTTTTTATTTGTTTCAAATAGTGTGAGATTTCAAAATGCTAATTGTTTTATGCTGTAAAAATCTGTCATCATCATTCATTGAGACCCAGGACCTTCATCTGTCATTGAATACATTCCTAATGAATTGGCATTTAAAAGAGCTGTTAACTTAATGTTACAATACCCCTTAAAAATAAGACGTGTTGTTGCCTTTTAGCAGATTGGGCATAGGAAATGACTGATTTCTTGAAATGACAGAGCCAACCTGTGGTGGACATAGAGCAACCATCAGTATGTCTCAGTTCCACCCCAGATGGAATATAAGGATTCTCCTCCCCATGAAACAAACACACATGCTGTTTTTGTAGGCTTTATATTTGTCCAAGACAGGAAATCCAAAGAAAAAGTTTTGTTTTATTTTAAATGCAAACATCTGTTAGTATGAGCTTAGTGTTACTATTTCAGTTCCTTTTCAGAATTTTTGTTGCTAAACTTTGAGTTGCAGAGGAGGTTCCAGTAAATGTTTACAATTCAGAAAGAGTTGGAAGAAATCGTTTCACTGAATTTAAAGGAAAGCATCAATTATATAAAGTTTCTGAAACTAGTTTCTATTCTGAAAGTCACCTATTCCAGAGAAGCTTTTACAGAATAAGTTTTTTTTTTTTTAGAGGTGACTTTCAAAGGAATGGCAAGGTTTTAAAGACAACAACAAGCTATTAAAATGAATTTAAAAGCACTAATCATTTTGTATTAATATTGTAGTTATCAGTTCTTCTTAAACTGGAAGAGATGAGTTGTACAAGGAGTTGTCTTTTTTTGTGGTTACACAAATTTCTAACTAATAAGAACTACTTCTAGATATCATATTTCCTGCTATGGAAAGTGTGCATGACACTTTAGGGGTTTTTACCTACTTTATATTTCTAGCTGGGAAACATTAAAAGAATTTTAATCTTAAAAACTTCACAGTGCTTTCAGTAAAGCAACCAGTGGATTGTGCTATATATGGAGTGACCAGAATCCAGTGCCCTTGAGCTGCAGTAGGTTTTTAGAAGATTCTGAACTTCAGCAACAGCTTCGGCTTGGCTGGATGAGACTGAATGCTCACATAATCATTAATTTATTGACATGAGAGGACACTTGCAGCAGACTAATCTAGAGAGAAGTAAGTAAAAGACAGGCTTGATGTCCTTGATATCCTACCTTACGTCACTGTATCAGTAATATGCCAGCAGCCGTGCCTTTTCTGTATATGATGCTGGGTGGAGAGAAGGGTCTGTGTGTATGCAGGAGAATTTTCAGTCAAGTCACAGCGTTGAAAGCTTGAATATAAAAAGGCTTAAAAATTCATGCAGTATCCTGTCAAACATTTCCTGTTAGCCTTGCAGGGTTGTCCTCACTAAATGCCAGTATGGGTGGATATGGGTGGAAATTAAGTTCTAAATGCATTTTAATCTGAGGTAGAGAAAAGAATGGTGTATTTATTCCTACTTGTGCACTTGTATGTCAATGTTTTCACTGACTTTTCATTCAGTCTGACTTGCAGATTTGCCAACTATAATGGACCATCTTTTTTAAAGGGAGAGGAAACCAAATCACCAAAATTCACAAGGAGGTAGAAAATAATCATTTTTAAAGGCCTATAAATGGAGCATTGGATCCATATACTCTTTGTGTTGCAGTGCATCAGCAGCACATGACAGGTTGTTTCTTTTGTTAGGAATCTCTGCAGTACTGTATACAGATTAAATAGCTACTGCATTGCAGAGAGTTATTAATACATTACACTGCACTTTCCGTGAAGATGTCAGCATGTCCTCTAGAAGAGCTTAAGACTGAATGTACCCTGTGGTTTTGTGTCTTTTTTCTTTTTTTCATTTTGCTGAAGAGAACTCATTTCTTCAGTAAATCATTAGCCAGGTGGGAAATACACAATAACATTATTCCTAACCTCAATAAACTGCATTTATTGTTTAAGTTTAGAGAAATTAAGGCTCTACTTCCAAACAAAAACAGGTCACTTTTTTTCAGCTTTTCATTCTGATGCATTAGGAATGTGTTCTTACGGCACCCTGCATGCAGCAAGAGAGAGGACAGGACAGAAAAGAAATGCCAGATCCTAAAAGATAATGCAGATAAACAAGCAAATAAACAAAAGACCACACCTGGGGAATGTGAAGTGTTAAAAAGTGAGGAGAGATGAGGCAAAACCCTTTTTTTCTAGCACATCTTTGGACAGTGTTGTTTGTTTTTTGGTGTTTTTTTTTTCCCTCCATTGTCCAATGTGTATCACAGATAAAAAGGTTTTGACAACCTGTTCTCCTGCACTGACAGGCTTTAGTGCCACATGTATTTAAAGTGGTTAGAAGCCATTTTTGTTTTCTTTTGTTTTTTTTTTTCCCCTCATGGATGTAGGGTAAATGTTTGCTGATTTATATGTAGGTATCTAAGGGAGAGGTAAGGCCAAATGTAGATGTAAAGAGATGAAAGAGCAAAGTAGAAGAGAGCAAAGACCTTGGCAGCCCAAGTAAGGCTCGTGAGGACCCAGCATGTGAGTCCATACAGTGGCTGAAGCTCATGCTGTGTCGTTGCAGCCCCCGCTTGTCCCCAGCCTGCTGAAGCACAGGGGAGAAGGTCTCTGCAGCTGGCTGCCTGTAGGTCAGCCTGGCACTGTATTTGCTTCAAGCTTTAAAAATTGAGGGGGTTCCTTATGGCGAAACAACAACTCTTTTTTGCTTTGTTGATAGTATTGCTCGTGTATATTAGGATGATTGCTTGGTCACGTCTACAAACTATGTCCTCTATCTGGTTGACCGCTCTGCAGGTCTGCCCGAGAGTTAGCTGAAACCTCCCTCAAATCCAATATTAGCTACCCAGGCAAGGAAGGCAAAAGGTGCAAGGGAAGCAGAGGTTCAGAGGAGTGAGTTACTAACCAGTTACAAACATTTCCAAATCTTCTTTATATGATATTCTAAGTATCTGATTGTACATTTCCCAATACACATGGGTTCTAGCTGATGTCCACTTTGCTCAGGCAGAAATGTGTGTAAATGTGCAGCACAGCAAATGAACAATAAATTTGCCACATTCACTTATACATGATGAAATATCCATGCACTGCACTCTGCATATGTGTGTACCAAGGACACTGTTGTATTTCCTGTGCCTATGAATGTGTCCAAGATTTATAGATATAAGGTGGCCCTGTCTGAAGCATTGTGCAGAACTTTCAACAAGGGGTGTGTGAATATATATATGTGTGTATGTATATTTTCCAACATTAAAAAAAAAAAAAAAAAACAAACTCCACAGAAGAGTGGAGCATGTCCCCACGTCCCAAAGACCTGAACTGTGGCAATGTAGTAATTGCTTGTAAACACCTCGTCTTTAAAGTTGAGTAAAAGGGACTTTCACCCTGACAGCCCAGACCGTTCAGATCAAAGTATTTCATAGCTTTAGAGGATGATATCAAGGCCATTTTCACTTTCTTTCTCTAATTCCAGTTTCCTGCTGAGAGGTGTCATTCGAGGACTATGCTCTTCAGGAGAACTTAAAAGAAAGCTGAGGCCCTGTGCCATACAAGGAGAGAGGGAGTGAATTTTAAGTGTGATTTTAAAGATCGAGTATCCTTCTGTGGGGCTAGGTTTGGGCATGCAGCTGCAGTAGCACACCTGGGAAGTGGCGCTGGCAACTGGCAACTCTGATTTCTTCCCCCTCTCAGCACCGAGAGGGAAGGTACCACAGCCTCCCCTGCAGGACCGGCTTATCTCAGGCACTTTCCCCACTAGTTAGCATCGGTCTGAGAGCCTGGGACGCTGGATGAGTTGAATTATCATATTTTTTCCATCACCGCTGCTATCCACATGGCAGCTGCGTCCAGCCTCGGTTTCAGATGTACTTAAGATTATCATCTTTCTGGCTTTGTGGTGTTCGTTTTCCCAGGTAAGTCAAGGCAGAGTCAGCCTGCCTGGCACGATGTGCTCTTTCTACCTAGTTATCCAACCCAGTGAGCTAGAGCCGGACTTCACTGCAGAATTCACAAGCAATTTCCCCGTCAAGGCCAAATAAGCTTTGGGTTTGCAGGAAGAGCTAGAATTGGAGTGTGAGCAAGCAAAGTTCTGTGTTAGACCATCTGTCTTTGTTTTTTTTTTTTTTTTTTTTCTCCCCCTCCGCTTGCAACTCTGGTCCTTCCCCCTCACACATTTTTTTTCTTCCCTTTTTATCCTTTTTCCTTATTTTCTCTGCTCCTTCATGTATTTTCTCCAGTTTCTTCTCTCTTTGTCCATTTGCCTACCCATGTTCTTTTTTCTCTTGTATTTTACTTCATTGCAATGTAGCACAGAACATCTGATGGTTTGTTTTAACTTTCTTCCAAAAGCTTTTCCTCTCCCTTTTAATAATAATAATAGTTTTGAGCAGGCACTGCAAAAGCCTATTCCTGACTTTTGTGAAGGCAGCATAGGTTCCAGAATAAGCCTATTTAGTATTGCATGTTTGTGGGAGTTTCTGGCAGAAATACAGATGTTTCATAATACCATCGAGTGATGTATTTGCTTTGCACGCTTGTCAATATTGTCTGCAAATAAAGGGGCAAAGCCTAAGAAATACTGTGGAAGTGTGGGCTCTCTTTGATACGCCTGCGGCGCTGTGCCTGCAGAAGTGGAAGGCACTGGGTGTTGCTCAGTGAAGTGTGCATTTTACAGTTACCCACAGCGATGGCCGTTGTCCCGTCCCTGAATTGAATGATGTCATGTTTCGTTTAAGGCTCTTAGCGATGCTGAAGACTGCGGGTGCACTGGGAAGAAAGGCAGTGAGAAAGTTGTGAATCAGGTTTCTGTAAAGCCTTTGTGTTTAGGGTTTAGATAGATAACAGCTGACTCATGCAATATTTCTGGCGAAGGAGCTGTACAGACTAGTAAGAGCTTCTCATTTTACCTGAGTGCCCAGTGAGGTAATTCTGGAACAGCTGAAGGCAGAGTGTGAGTTTATCCTCTGTTACACAGGTAGGTTGTGGGTTGTTCTGAGGGGATTTGAAATATAGAGAGGACTTGTTCGCTCTCTGTGCAAGGAGCCAGAGACATTCCACAGTGGTGAGATACTGTCGCAGAGGATTTTCCCTTGCAATAATGCTCTCGGACATTAGCGTGCTCAGTTATGACAGAGGCTATTCTGCTTTAAGTATTGCATGGTGAGGAGAGTGATTTGGCAGGGCACACTAGCTGATGGGAGGTTTTTTCTTCTTTTCCTTGTTGTAAGATTGCTAATAAATGGGATTTCTGTTGCTCAAAGTTCAGTTAAAGTACTTGGCAAGATACTGTACATGACAGTTAAGAGTGAATTCATAATATGCAGAGATCTAATCCTGCAAATATTGTAGCTCTCTACTGTGATTTTGTTCATGGAGGGTGTTAGTTTTATAAATTACGTGTGTTCATGTTCAGAATTTAGTTGGAAAAAAAAAAGAAAAAAAATTACTGTCCTTCACTTTAGTAATATTCAAAGCAGGAGATATTTAAGAAGATTGTAGAGAGATTATTGTAGGGATTTTTTTTTTTTTTTTATCTTTTTCAATCAGGCTACTGTATAACACGTTTCTAAGTTTCAATGCTGGAATTGAATTTGATATTAAGGGTAGAAGTTGCTCTGAACAGTCCTGATTATTTGTATCTACAATATAATTGGTTTATTTGAAATGTGAAAGTATTTCAAAACAAAGAAAAGAATTCTTGTAGTCTCATCACTTTTATTTGGCTAAACTTTCAGAGGCTGTGAAGCTTGTAATTTCTGTTAATATCGACTTTGGTAGATTACATCTCAGGTCTTCTTTTTCATACCAGAGGAAGGGCAGCAATAATGCTAATTACTAGTATAAATTGAGTGGTGAGTTTTTAGTCAAGCGTTACGTATTAAAATGTCACATGCTGTAAACAACTTAGAGAAATAAACACCTATATTTAGACAGGCTGAGGGTCTTTGTATCTAATTATAAAATTAATTGAAAGTATTTTCTCTTTTATTATATGCTAATGTTTTAGAGTAGCCAAAGCTATAGAGAAAATGGAAGACTATTCATCATTGCTATGGATGTAGCTATAGGAAGGATATATATTAAAGAACAGCAAATGATAGAAGCTTATGCGTTTTGGTGGGAAATTGTTGATGAATGCATGCAGAAAACATCAGATATACTAAGGTATTTGCTTGACATGTGGTGTTAATGTGGTAACTAATATTGCAGTTGCCCGTTGGGGTGGAAAGCAGGTATTTCTTGCCCTCGCAGCACTGCAGAGCAGGCACCGTTGTTTTTTTTGCTGGAGTCTCCTGTTGGGCCATGCCGGCGTGCGGGGTTGTGTCGTGGGAGGGGGCAGAAGGAGGCAGGGAGGCCTGCAAGGCATGGGGGAGGCTAACTGAATTCATGCAAAGGCACAAACAAGAAGTGACCTTGTTCGGGGAGCACGTCTGTACTCACAAGGAAACAAATGTGTAATTATCCTCCTTTCAGTGCTGAACTAACAAGTGATTACTGTTGTGCCTTAATTGAAGTATGCAAATTTAAGATCTTTTTTTTCCAGTTACCGTTCCAAGTACCATTATTCACGACTCATAAAAGTTCTCAATGTTATTTTGCTTCGTTACTGAAAAGGTTCAGCAAATAAAAGAATATCTAAAGAAATTATGTAGTGAACCAGGCCAGATGTGGGTCAGGGAGTGAAAGATTTACCCATCTTCTCAGAAGATCTGGTGATACCTAGAATTATGCAAACTGTTTACAGCCTTTTAAAAAATTTGTTTATAACTGTACCTAGCTCCTGGTGATACTGCTGAAATTGGGATGGAGGAGAAGGGGAGAGGGGTAGATCCTTATAAATCAGTCCCTCAAGGTACTCAAGAAGTGAATTTGGTATGAACACCTGTTACTGTAAAAAGCAAAGACAGAAACTTGTAAGAGGTCACGATGCTTTCAGAGATGCCACCAGGAAAAGGCAGCCATTTCGATTATGGCATGTTGAGATCAACCTTCTGGTTTGTTTCCTCTCTCTCTTCCCCCCTCATCTATTTATTTGTGGGATTTTCACCAGTCAAGAAGCAGAAAATTTAGGCAGTTGACAGAATTGGCTGTTTTACAGTAAAACTGTGCAAGGGCTGTGAAAATCCAGACCAAGACCCTAACACACACACACACACACACACACACACACACACACAAAACAAAACAAAACAAACAAAAAAGGATGGGAGAGTGACTGTGGCAATGAACGGGGTTCAGTTTCTGCCTTTTCTGATGTATTTGGACTTTGGAGAAATCATCTAATATCTCTGTTCCTGATGCCAGCAGCAAGGGTGGTGCTGCCTTGTCCCAGAGGGGTTCCGGAAAACTCTTGGAAGAGTTTCCCATCCTGTGTTGTTGCAGAGGATTTCGGGTTTGCAACATTTACCTGTAGATGAAACAAGTTCAGGGATAGACAGAGCCGGGGCTCGTCCCTTAGCACCAGCAGGACGCAAAGTGTTTTCCATAGAACTTGAAAGCTGAGGAAAGTAACGTGTTTCCTGGTTTTGTATCAAGCCGAAGTCCCTGCTAAGGTCTGTCGTGCCTTTCTCCTGAGGTTCCCTCACGGTTTCCGCGAAACGGAGATCAGTTTCGAGCAGGCTGGGAGAGCTTTGCGGCTCTGGTGCTGAGGCTGCAGGAGCGTCAGGCTTTGGACATGGGAATTTTGAGACCTGCGTTTCTCTGATCAGACATAGAATGGGCAGAACTTTAGCAAAAAAAGTCTTTGCGGAGAAGCCAAACGGCCAGTTTGCACTTGCCTGCAAAAGTGGTAAGAATTAATTTAAATAAAAAGTAATTCTGAGGGAAGTAGTCAGGATAAAGCTTTGAGGACAGAACAGACCAATTTTTTTCAAATACAAAATAGTTTGGTTGTTGTAATTTATGTAGAAGCACGGGAATAGTGATTTGTATGAAAATGGAGGAATTTGAGTCGAATGTGTATGGCATGCAGTTACCCTTGCCTACCAGATGCCCTGGGGTTTACCAAGGACGAGAATATAGGCTTTTAAGAGCTTGCACATTTTAATTGTCAAAACTGCTCCTTGTGTTTTTAATAGGCAAAATAAATTGTCATTAAGCAAGGAAAGAGGATATTGTGGAAGAGTGTTTTTAAGACATATTAAAATGCACCTATAGCTTCTGGCTACAAGTATGTTGTATGAAAAAAAAAAAACTTTTATTCAATTTCAGTGACCTGAGCTGTCTTGTTTGTAGGTTTTTTTTTATATATATTAATGAGCCTCACAATGTTTGGGAAGCAAATATTACATATTAATGCCTTCAGGTTATCTGAAAGGCAGAGAACGTATCAGCGAAACAGAAAGAAAAGAGTATGAAGTAATGGAATGTAACCAGAACCTTTTATTTTCCCACTAAATGTGACTAATCAGGTGTTTCTTTATCATGTAATTTTAGTAAAATATCTTGAAGCTAGTTAGCGGAAGAGTATTCCTGTTATCTTGTTTATCCTGCGCATTTTTCAAGGGGGTTTACATCTGCACAGCTGTCCTGTGCTTTCTAACTGAACTTGAAAAATGATCCAAAGCTGATAACAAAAATACATTCTTCCTTATCAAAAATGCATACTTTCTTATCACAAGCAATAGGAAGGCAAACATATTTGTCCATACTGATTTTGAAATGAGAAACTTCACTGCTTTCTTCAGTTTTAATTTTTTTTTTTTTTTTTTTTTTTTTTGCTTTTTTGTTTCTGGAGTTTATTCAAGAAAGGTAGGAAACCTTGGTTCTACCTTGCAAAAAAAGAGGCTGTGACATACAGAGAGGCCATAGATTTTAAGACTTTAAGATAAAACTAATGGCCAAATGTAACATGACCCATGTAACAAACCAATTACTCTCTAGTCTCTATATAATTCTGTGTTTTACCCTGAGGGCAATATTTCCTTAAGAGAAAGCTAATACCATCATCTAATACCATTATTTATTATTATAATAAATTACATATTATTAATTACCCATGTGCAATTAAAAATCTTATGCAAGATAGGCCAAATAAATCAAATGTTCTTTTCTGGCTTTTGTTTCTTTTTGGTTTGGGGCTTTTTATTTTTAAATAAATAATAGTTTTTGATTTTGAAAGATCAGGGACTGGCATTCTAGTTTGAATGAATTTCTTCCTATCCACAGAAGCAGAGTCATGGAAGTTTTTTTCTTTGTAGTTATATACCCAATCTGCTTTAGTTTTTAAGAAGGCTATCTTAAGTGTTGGGCAACTTTAATTTGCATCCTTATTGGCTCTACATTTTTCTAAATAAAACTGCCATCTAGAATGTTAATTGCCAATGTAGTTTTTGAAAAATGAAGATGTCACTGGAGTTAAAATAAATAAATAAATAAATAAATAAAATAAAAATAAAAATAAAGCTGAGCTGCTGTGCCTAGGTAGTAGCCCCCAGTGGGGGACCCCCACCAGCTGAAAAGCATTAGAGCTGCCATAGCCAAAGCCATGCTGTTCTGGATGTCTTTTGTAAAAGTTACTGCTATATGTTATATCTGTATGCTAAGCTTTGAAAACATCTGTTGTTAACTTTTCTGTTACGTGGAGCAACAACAGTGAAACCACTTCTCCATATTTATTATTTTAGATGGCTTCCATTTACCTCTTGATGTTTTACCGGCTGTGACAGAGGCCCTTGACTCCAAGACAAAAGGGGAAGATTTGCACAAGGAGAACAGACCTTTCCGCTACTGTGAAAGAAAAACCATGGAACTGTCAGATAGCGACCGTCCCGTCAGCTTCAGCTCCACTTCCTCCTCTGCTTCCTCCAGGGACAGCCACTGTTCCTTCGGAAGCAGAACGACCTTAGCTTCAAACAGCCATTTGGGCTTGTTTAACCAGGATAAAGAAACGGGTGCCATCAAGCTAGAACTAGTCCCAGCCAGACGATTTTCCAGCAACAAGCCACGCAAGAACACACCTGCAGAGCAACAGGAGACTGAGGAAAGCCTGGAAAAAAGGCTAAGTACGCCAAGGAAAGCAGAACCAAAAGGAGCGGGCAAAAACTGTGCAATGTCCCTGGCCACAGAACCTACCAGTCCCAAGCTCCTCTACGTAGACAGAGTTGTCCAAGAGATTTTGGAGACAGAGAGGATGTACGTGCAGGATCTCAAAAGCATTGTGAAGGTAGGATTCTTGATTAGAATGAGGTATCTATTTCTATGTCATTTCTGATTTTACAACAAGACAGATGGACTTTGACAATGGAGTTGGTATTTGTGGGTAAACCCAAAGGTCTTATAATTAGTAAGAGTAGAATCTTTGTTCTTTTGTATTTGTAGTTTTTATTTGGTTAGATAAATCTAAGCTGTTACTACTTATTCATGAAGAAGTAATTGATAAAAACAACAGTTGATGGTAGTGGTGGTGAACAGAGTGGTGAACTCTTTGCAGTACTGTCTATTTACAAAGAATGTACAATACTCTGTTTCCTGGAGTATAGCAAGAAGCAAACAGGAGACAGCTTCTTCGCTTTTAGTTCTACATCCCTTTAAATGCTTTATCTGAAGGGTCTCTCAGATTCTCTCCCCCCCCCCCAACTCAATCCTAATCTTGCAAGTCCTTTCCTGCCTTTTTCATTCACTTTTCATGCAAACTGACAGCTGCAGTCCAAGTCCTTGGCCTGTAATGTTGAATATGGCTTGTGTATTTGGTGGAAAACCCTATTGCTTTGGCTCTTATAGGATGAAGTAGGTTCTCTTTAATATCTATTCTGAAAGAGTGGTGACTGTTGCATCTATTAGTGGAGTGTGATTTTTGTTCAGTCCCCAGCCTAACAATATCTTTTATTACCCCTTTCTAGTACTGGGAATGTGTCCTTGCCCTTATGTGGATTGTTCCGCTTGCTTCATGTTTTTTAACTATGCCCGTCACTGTTGTATTCATTTGTGTTTATGAAGACTATAAGCAAGTCTTTTGATTGTTCTTTACATACTTAACCTACATGCACGTGCTACCACCACTTACAAGGAAGGGTTTCCTGGTAGTGTATCTGTAGTGTACTATATCTAGAGTAAATGGTTTTAGATAGCTGTATGTGCTAGTCTGTTGAAGAACATAGAAGTCAGCTGCTGCCAAGAAAAAATAATAAAAATAACCCTGATCCCCTAGACGATACAGTACTTAAATAAGGAGGAAAAGGCTAAGACTTTGATCACATAGATGCATGTGATCATTTGCCCTCCAACCCTAGCCCTCCCTCCTCCCCCAGACATTCTCACAAAGAAGTCTTTCTGCAGAACTATCTTCACTTCTACGGCTGTTGCTGTGTCACTAAATTCAGTTTTTGCCTAAATTTCATTTTGGTACTGTTAAAGACTGTTTGTCATATGCAACTGAAGCAAATCGGTCTGTATACATAGTCACTATTCCCTGGGCATGATCTACATGTTTCTGAAAAGTTCACCCCTCATTCCTTCCCCTATGCAGTAAATGATACAACTTGAGGAACTAGAAACTGTCATTAACGTAATCTTAACTGATGTTTGCTAGAAACACTTTAAGCATCACTGTTGCAAATGTGGAGTAAATGAGGAAGATGTTCTTGAAGTTATGATAGAACCTTAGGAACTTACATGCTTTGGCATTTCACAGGTACAAGATCTAATAAATAAAGACTCTTGAAAGCTTTGTGTTGCTCTAGCAGCTCATCTGAGAGATGAGGTGATTGGCAGCAGGATATTTTTTTAGGTAGGTATTGAGGATCCAAGGGCTTCAAAGGAGCTCCTTCCCAAATGAAGAGGACAGGAGGGAACCAGCTACCTCAGCCTGTGCATGTTCTTCATTTGGTTTCAGGGGAGGGAAGTGTGTTTGGAAACTTGTTACATACATTTTCATACATTTTTCAGGATTCCTTTCTCCATGAGTCACCTTGGCAATGCTGTTGTGATTTACCCAACTAAGGGTGGTTGTTCTGAGAAGGATGGGAAGACCCCACAGACATTTGTAGGAGTGCTGCAGCCTTTGAGGATTTTGATTATTTGAGCCTCTATGACTTGAGGCCATTTAGTTTGGCAGTCAGATAACTGGCGCAGAGCCAAATTAAGATGAAGGGAAGCAGCTCAATCTGTCTTTTTTTCTAAATAAACACGGGTCAGGTTTTGGCAGCTTGTTAGGAAATGGGATGAGAATGGGAAAAGGGGGCCCGGGGAAAGGTCAGAGGACAAGTGCTCCCCATGAAGGGTATGGGAACTGAAGAGTGGGAGCTGGTGGGGGAAAGCATAAGCAAATCAACTAGTGCTAAGTGCAGAGATTAAATCATTAGAGGGAAAACAATATGAGGAAATAAGAGGAAACCCAGGAACTGGAAAATTGAGGGCAGTATGAAATAGAGTGGTGCTAGAGCACTCTGGGGAGTTTTGCAACAGACTACAGTATGGCAGATGTTTACGCACACAAACTAAAAATAGTCCTGAGGATTTTCAGGGGGCAGGGAGAAAGTGGAGCTACCCAAGTACAAACAGTTTAAAAACTGAAGAGCTGTAAGATTGGGGAGAAAAGAACAAGTATTATTTTAAACACTCCCTACTCCCGGTTGAGAACTGTTGGTACAGATCTAGTCTATTACTTTTTGTCCCTGGCAGTGGGGATTTGCTGACAATACCTTCTCTGTAGGCAGTGAAAACATATGCAAAAGGGACCTACCTGTTCTCAGTGAAACATGCTCTAGGCTGGAACCAAGAGGTTTCTAGACTAGATGTTCAAAAATTCACATGCATGAATCCACTCGCTAAATCTCTGGTGCTGAGCAAAGCATGTTTGCCTGAAATACATCTCCGTGCATATGTATTTTTTTTATTTTTAATACATCCGCACACCTAAGCCCTTATGATGTTGCCTGTACAAGGAGATCTGAAGAGGCGGAGAACTACAGCCGCATCAAGGAAGTAATGTTGACTGCAAAGTGAAAGGAGCAATTTGCAACTACAAGAATGTCTCATTAACGTAGACTCTGTAAAATTGAGTGTACAATTCATCTTGTCCCAAGTACGTTCATTAAGACTTAGCCTAGCATAGTATTTTAGGCAGTGTCCTTTCAGCCCATGTAGCCTGCAGAACATGTGGAGTTAGCCTACTCAGCGTAAAACACAATGGAGTGAATGGCAGAAAATAAAATTTCACTTTTTCGATGACTTTATTGACCTAACCTTGTTAAAATAAATTTAAAAAGCATAGATTTCTGTTAGTTTTTAAGTATCTATGTGGTCTTAACAGCAGCAAATTGTTGGACAGAGTTAGAAGGGTCTTCACTGCGTATGGCCAATGTGGTCTTTAACTGATCCCGGAGACCCGCTGAGGTTCTCCAGCTTTCTTTTAAATTGTTCATGAAAAGAGTTTCAGTGATTTAGGATGAGTGACAGGAGATTGTACAGGCACTATGTTCCCTGTACCCTTGGACATGCTTTAAAAACAGCAGTTTTTCAGAAGCATAGTTGAAATATTACTGTTCTGAGAAATACTACAGTGATTCTTGCACAGGCAAGCCTTTTAATAAGGACACAGTGAACTTTTCTGGGTTTTGTATGTTTTTATCAGGTGATGTATTAAAAGTAATTAAAATTTTGAATCAGTGCAGCTTGAAGTGTGTTTTGGGCAAGTTTGTGATGAGAAATGGGATATCTGGACTTCCTGCTTGCGTCATGCTGACAGGTGTACCGGTCAGGGTGAAACCTGCAGGTTGTCTCCTCTTCAGGACTCAGTCTAACTATTTCAAATTGTAATTTAGTTAGAAAATGTATAAAATTGAATGAGAGTCACTTACTCAAGTAACTTTTTCTTTCCCTAGGTAAAGTACTTTGCCTGAGTTTATTAACAAATGAAAATATGTTTTGCTCTGGTGGTTTGTACAAGTCCAAAGCCCACATTCATAACTTGTACAAACACTTGTAACTAGAAAATGATATCCAAATCTGTTTCTTACCTGTGCAAAATGGAGGAAGAATGCAAATGCACTTGTTAATAGTGCGTTTACCCAGCATATTCCATCAAATTCACTCTGATAGCAATATTGGCAGATTGAGGTCCACTGCTTGAACATCATTAGATCTAAAAGGTAAATAGTATCAGTAAAAAGCTGATGGCATCTACATAGGAGAGTAACTAGAAAGGAATGAAACACGCTTTGCACATATATTTGATTCAAAGGGAGGTTGACCTTCAGGAAGCTTCAACTCCATCTCAAGTCTGGGAGACTTCTTTTCTGTGAATGAGTTCCTCTACCCTTTAACTGCACCGTTTTTGAACCATCCCTACTGGACTAGTCCAAGTTCATGTCCTGTCTCCTCTCCCTATGCTACCTCTTTTCCAGACCATTTGTCCCCTCAGCTCTCCTTTTTTGTTTTAGCACTGGAAGTTCCTCACTGAAGCCTTTTTATCCAGAAAGTCCCATTATCCTTCTCCATACAGTTGTCTTCTCTCTACAGTTTTCTTGCCCATCTAGCCTCAGTCTCCTGACAGTTATCCCATCCTTGTCCCCTGTCAGTCTGTATTCTCATCTTCTTTCCTTGTATGATTTCTCACTTTTAATCTTTCTCTTTTCCACACTCTGTCTTTGCTGATTCCAGATGTCTGTTTGTCTCTCTTGCTGTCATCCAACCTGAAGACATTCTCTCAAACAGATTGTCACAGTCTTTTTGCCAGGTCCACTGTAGTTCTCCCTCTGTACCCCAGCTTCATGTTAAGTTTGTCTCCTCTTCCAACAGCATGCCTTATCACCATTCCTAGTTTTCTGTCCTCTGTGTTCTGTTAAAATTCAGTCTCAATCTCTGATGTCAATCACATTCTTTGTTCCTCTTTTCTCCTTTCCATCCTGCTGGACAACTCTCTTCATGTCTGCTGCCCTGGACAGGTTGCTTCTGCTCATTGCATAAAGTCTGCTCGGGGTCGCTGATGCACAGGAACACCTTGTTCCCTATTCTTGCTTCAGGGGAGCAGATCTGAACCAGGTGTGACTTGTGGCAACCAAGAGTGGCAATTGCAGGTTAAGACCTACTGAGGCATAAGCTGAGACATGTGAAATACCATTGCTAGAAGTTTCTGTTTGATATTTACTAATCTGAAGGTTTTCTTTCTGACTCTCCCACCACCATTCCTTTCAATACAGTCAAATATGGGAAGATTTGCACCCAAATAGCAAAAGGTATGCTCTCGGAAACAAAGTCTCCATTATGCTCCAATCTGTTACTGCCCATCCCTGAAGTAGAAGGGTTTGTTTCATGTCCTTGCTACAGCCTGGAGGTGCTTGTCTTCTCAGGGGAAAGGTCACCAAAATTTTTCAACATGAACAAAAAAAAAAAAAAAAAAAAAAAAGTGTATTTTCGGTTCTGTCATGAAAAGGCCTGGGGGGATGTTTTTGCTGAAATCTCCTAAAAGAATTCAGTAGGGAGGCAGGTTTTCAGCATGGAAAGCTTCATCCAAGGCAAGTGAAGTCTGACAAAGTTACAAACCCCTTGGGGGAGTTAGAGGTCAAGCCTTGGAAAGGGAGATATTGGACATTTGCAGTTGATAGAGATTTGCCATGTATGATTAAGGGAAGCTCTTCCGACAGGAAGCCAGTATCTGAGCTTTATTGTTCAGAGTTTCCTGTCTCCTGGTCCTGTATTTAAAGGATGCCTCTTATTGCATTTTATGCACTTTAGTTTTTTCCCTTTTTTTAAAAAAAAATAAAAGCTCTGAAGATTGGAAGATTGCAGTGTGCACATTATCACTTCTCGTGGTGTGTTAATGAAAACGTAGCTGCTTGTACACTGGCTTGTTGGATAGCAGAGCTCATTTATGTTCAGCAGGTGGGAGTCACAACATAGCTAGTGCATCCTAGAGTATTTGCTACCTCATTATACTTAATTCGCCTTTCTGTTTGCAGGCTTTTTGTTTTTTGTTTTTTATTCTTTTCCCTGTAACTCCTACTTCCATGCCCAAAGAAGGCACCTTTAGATTGCTGATGTTAAGCTGTGTGTGAAAATGGAAAAGTACCTCTGTTTCACAATGCAAGGTTCAAGCACCAGCAAAAAGGGGGAAAAAATGATTTAGTAGCACTTCTTTAAGAGTCTCTTAGATTAGAAATTTCAGAGTGCTTCAAAGGAAAGTTTCTTGAATGCTATGGGGAAGAGAACTGTGACGTGAGAGGATGTAAAGGTCCCTCCTGTGTTAAGGACCCTGAGCTTTATGGCACTGCTGTAACCAGCAGGCAGTAATGATGGCATTCTTCAGCTTTCCAGCATTTTTATTTCACCCCTTATCAGGATCGATAATGTATGATCTTACAACTAGTGTTTTTCTTGAGTGCATTAAGACCAAAACATAGTAACACAGTACATAGCAGCAGCCGCAAAGCTGTGGGGCAGTACCTCAGCCTCAGTTATGTACACGGCAGTCCTGGAAGCCTGTGCCTCACAAGGATCGCTGACGTGCTTCACTCACTTGTCCTAAATCTGCAGCACAAAAGAGGGCATGCAGGTGATGGGTGCATGCTTTTTAGATGGTCTATGTTAGTCTCCTCATGAACAGTGGTGCTTTAGAAACGGGCTCTCTTCCTCTGTGGGCCATCTCCAGCTCCAGAGCCTCCCCCATGCAAAGAGAAAAGACATCTCGCTTAGATTTAAAGCAAAACAGTAATGTTCAGAATGAGATTCCTAGTGCTACTTGCCCCTTTTACCTTTACTTGGAAATTTCCCTTGTTAAGACTTTAAAATGCAGTTAAAAGCAGATTAGTTTTCCATTAGCTCACATGCAGTTCCTTCTGACCAGGAACTGATCCGTTCAAGTTTTTAGAAGATTTGGGTGAGTGATTTAAATTACCTGCAGAACCAATGTTATGGTAATGACATGACATGATAACTTTTTCAACTATGATTAGTATTTGATATACTTTGGGGCTGATGAGCTTTCTCACCACTTGTGTTTTTGTTGATGGAGGAAGAGCTGTGTCAAATTCTGATAGACTTCTTCATGGAGAGAGTGACAGCAGAGCAAGCAAGGTTTGAGGGTTTGGGTGTTCTTTTTTTCTCCCTCTCCCAGTAATACTGAGATACGATAGCTGAAACTAAATTCTGTTTGACTATCTTGGTACAGATCTGTAAGGAATTTGGAAGCAGCAGTAAATGGTCAGCATTTGTGATTTGTTTGTTTTTGGATTTGCGGTTAAAAAAAGATTGCAATCCACACTGGAGACTGTTGAAATGTGAGGTGTCTAATAACGCTAGGTATGTTACTGAACAGGTGTAAACAGCTGTTCTGGCTACCTTTGAGGAACAGCTCAAGTAGTCCTCAGACTTCTTTCTTCTGAAGCAGTAGGACTGCTCAATTTTCCCAGTGGGATTCTTGCTTCCTGCATGTGAGCCACATTAAACATCCTAAAGCAACCTGAAGTGATGGAAGGATACACAAACTGTTGTTCATGTTTGTCTTAAATAGTTTCAGATGAAGCTGTTCCTCAGTCTCCAAGATCCCAAATGGAAGTATGTTGGCAGCTGTATGTGCTTTAAACTTCCTATAGTATGTACCCTTTAAAAAACAATGCAAACACCTTCTCCCTCTGCTGCCCCTATTTTTCTGGACACAAGAAAAGGATTCTGGACTTTGGAAAAGGATGTGTTACATTTGTGCAGTAGGAATAATTCATATTGTGAACAACCAAAAATAACCTAACAAGCCGCTTACGTGGTGAAAAGGAACTGACGTACATTATGGCATGAACAGGGAGCTGTTTGTAAACTAATCTCATAGGAAATGGGTAAATTACTGCTCAGTCTTATTTCTTCTATAAAATTCATAAATGTCCTTTATTCAGCATATTGCTGCGTATTTGAAAGACACTGAATAAAATGTAATCATTGCCTTGTGTTTTCTTTAGCTTACTTTGTATCCAGTTGCTGTATCTTATTTTACACCTAGACTGCAGAAACTTGTTGGGACAGGTACTCTCTCTTTGTCAAGTGATTGCACAGCTTCAGCATATGACTGGGACTGCATTCACTATGGCAGTACAAACATGTAATCATAATTTAGAGCTGGCCTTAAAACAAAACTCTGTGTTTGGACAGCATGGAAGAGTGAGTTATACTGCTGTTATAAATGAGGTGTCTACAAATGCACAGTTAATTTTTTTTTTCTTTTTTAAGAAAAGCTTCTGTGGAAGTTAAGTGTCGGGGTAGCTGCTGCTGTTCCAGTGAACTGTAGAATTGCTGAAAAGACCGACTGCAGCTGCTATTGTACTTGCTTTTCTTGCAGTGTTGGATAAATTGCTCAACCGTGCTGTCTGTTTGCAGCCTACTAAATGCTTTCTAAATGCAAATGAGCGTAGATAAAAGAGCAAAAGTTAATCTTTGGTTCTGGAGTGCTTTATCCTTTTCTTTTTAGAGAAGGAAGGTAAGGGGCAAAAGATAGTTAACTGTGGGACGCACCATTGAAGAAGGCTCGTGGTACGCAAGGGATTCTGAGCGTGAAACTTTGCTCCTATAACTGAACTGAGATTGGAGCGTGAGGTTGTGTTACCCTTTAGTGCAGTATATACAGCCCCTTTGTAACTTAGAAAGTAACGAAAGACAGATGTGTTAACCTCTGTTCTCTGGCTTTGATTTGCTCCCTGGCAGCCAATGAGTAGCTCCAAAGTGCAGTTTATAGAAATAAACTTATAGGTGGATAGCAAAATTGGGATGAGGAGGTATGGGAGCTGAGGAGTGAGGGAAAGGACATGCAGGCTTATACTTCAAAACTTTCCGTAAATATTTAAAGGCTTTAATAAGTTGATGCAGTTTTGCAGAATGATTGAGATTTCTATGATGAAATTTCAAAACTTGATTGCTTAAAGCAAAACAAACTGCTGAGACTTCTCCAGTAGACCATGTTTTCTGGAATTCCATGTGCTTGTTATAGTCATTTCCTTTCTAGTCCATGAAAATACCACTTTTAAATTTGTTATATCATTATTATTAAATATTACTTGTCAGTGAATACTGTTTGTCTCGTAATGCGTACCCTTTAAACCTGGAGGCTTAAAAAAACCCAGATAGCAGTCTCTCCCTCTTTTCCCCTTCACCACTCCCAGGGATTATAAGACACTTTAAAAATTACATTTGGAAACCACTTATTGCTATAACCTTCCATTTTACTGTTGTTCATATATTAGTAATATCCATTCATAAGTTTCTGGGAATCATATGGTTAGTAAGGTTAATAAATATGTATGTGTATGTGTGTTTAGGATGTGTGCGTATTTTCTCCATTATGCTGGGTTTGCATTTTTATTCTTTGGAAAAAAGATTTTTTCAGTTTCCCTTCTTCTGTTTTAAAATAAATATTTATTTTCTAGAATGTCTCATTTAACATGTAAGTGTATTAAGAGTTCCTTTAGAAATGTTAAATTTCATTGCTTTATAAGTTGGGAAAAGTTTATTTGACAGGTTTGCAGCACAAGACTCGTGTTCACTTCCTGGATGATCCACACATTCAAAGACTTAGTTCTCTGTGCTTTGCTTGACTGTGGTATAAAAGTTTATAATCAGACCAGCTGAGACCTCCTTGTGAGAATTAATCTGTGTGTGTCCTGAAGAAGTTCAAGGTTTTGTAGAACTTATCATTGTTACACATTTTTAGCTTTTTTTTTTTTTTTCTTAACTCAAGGTTATTGGACGATGATGATTCCTACTGATACTCCATTGAAGGCTTAGATTTAGAAATCCATAGAGTGTTTACTTTGTATGCCCAGTGATCACAAACTATTTGACATCCTAATTGCTGTTTAATAAGGACAGCAAATAAAAACATTATTGTGGCTTATTTGTGCTGTTTTCTCTTATCTTAGGAAGCCGGTTAGATGGTGGCCTCACAAAGCTCTTCAGTGAAATGTCAGTAAGCTACTGATAGCATATTGTGCCATGAACTCCATGCTGCTTTCTGAATTTATCTCTTAACACACCTCCTTCAGTAACAATTCTGAGTGCCAGCTTTGGGGCAAAATTCCTGTAGCTGTGGTTTGTCAGTTGTGCTGGCTCACGTCTGATGATAAACTTGGAACGTGGTCACAGTAGTAGGGGAGTGTTCAGGAGGCCTCACACTTGCTGAGTTTTCCAGTCAAATGCTTCAGTTAAATTCTTGGGACTAACTCTGCTCTGAAAACTTGAGGTCCTGTGACAAGATCTCATGATCGTCGTTGTTGACACTGAAGTGCCCTACGCTTTACTTTTAGGCTTTGATGTGTCCTGCTGACTTTCCATGCTACCTTGTGTGCGCTTATGCACTGCACAGGCACAACTGTTCAAGGACAGTTTAAAGCAAAGAAAGAATGTGTTTTAGAGGTACAGGCATAGTGTTAGGACTCAGGAATTGCTCACTGCTAATTTTGGCTGCCGCGTACTCCCCCTGTGGCTTCCCATGCATGTGGATGAAGCCGAGGATCACTACCAGAGGTCACTACCTCCAGTCCTTCGTATCTCTTCTACAGTCTATAAATGAGGCAGTATTTTAACATCTATAAGATAGATGAGTCTTGTTGGTTATAGAAAATTTGTCACTTATTTTGAAATAACTCCATGACAAAGATACTTTTCTTCCCCTGCAGGTGAAAGTGTTTTGTAGGCTTAGTAATTTGCGGGCCTCTAACTGTGGAAAATGTATGGGGAAGTCTGACATGATCACCTTACTTAGCAATGTTAAACAGTGGAAAAAAAACTTAAATACGCTTCTCTATTTTTAGGCTTTCTTTATATCGTGTTCTCACATGTGCTGTCACCATCAGTCTTTGCCCTTTCTACATGCAGTCATTGGAGTATCGGCTTACTGTATCATGATGCCTGCTGCGTTGCTGTTATTTGTAGGCTGTAAGTTGATTGTATGTGTAAATTGGCTAATTCTGATGAAGCTAGTCTTAAACAAAAGTACACTGAGTAATGCCTTCTCCAAGAGCTCCATATGGTATCTGGAGAGAGGACTAATGCCAGCAAGGTGGCATCCTGCCAGTTCAGAGACTCTAGTGTTCTGCATGTAAATCAGAGATGAAGGAAATGAATCACAAACTGCATATAATAAGACTGTATAAAGCATACGGATTACTTAGGCTATTCCTGTGTGGAGACTCTCTGAGTGGCGATGGTGCCTGTCCGAGGACATTCTCCTGGCCCTCGCTCCCTCAGCAGTGTGATTAGAGCACTGCATGCACGTAGGTGGGCACTTTGGCACCCGCCTTCCATGCAGCTGAGTTTCCCAGAAAAGAACAGAGGACCATTTTCTGTACTAGCACTGTCAAGCGGCAGCTTTGTGTGTGAAGTACTGAGTGAGATGAAGGGAATGAAAAGAGGGATAAGTAGTGCATGGAGCCCCCCAGGACCTTCCTGCTGTTGTTGCTGAAGCAAATGAACAGGTTGCATGGCTTTGCCTGGGACTCCAAGTGTCTGCAGAAAGACCGGTGTCCATGGAAAGACTATGGCTTTGGCCGTCTCTTGGTGACAGGGCTATGCTGTGCCATGCTTCAGCTCTGGACAGGCCTTGCTCTTTCAGACCTGTTGTTGCTTGGGCTAGCATGAGGGTTTGATTTACTGGCATCTTTAATGTGCATATCTGTAGCAGAAGTAAAATCTAGCTCAGATTTTAATGACAATCAGACAGCATCTTCAATTTAAACTGTTCAGATAAGTAAAAAATATTTAGTTGTGTTAGCTCACTGTATGACAAAATGATTGTGTAAGGTTGAAAATAAAGTCAGAGGTGTTGTTACTTGATTGTGTTTCTTAAGCATTCTGTGCTTAAAAGTATATTAAAAGTATTTTATAGAAGTATTTACATAAAAACAGAAAAAGCAGTATTTTATCTGTAGAATTTCATTGTGTAGTCGTTTCCTGATTAGATAATGAAAGAACAAATATATTCGAGAACAGAATGCAAAGCACAATGAGAAGAGACCTACTGTTCCTACAAAACAGTTTAATTTCGTAATGAATGGAGATATAATAACTGCATGTTATAGCATTGCTGGGGGAGTCAATACAAGTAATACATTGAAGCACAGCTGCTGCCATTTCTGCTGCTTCGCTTACAGGGGAATTTTAGAAGTGGGAGTTTAAGGGCACTAATTATCTTGACAGATATGGATTGCTGCCTCCCAAGTGGGAACATGTCAGGCTGTCTCGGGAGGACTGAAGACAGCAAGGGGGTGGGGTGGGAAGTGGTTTTAAGGGCAGCTGAGGGAGCACACTGGCTCTTGGAAGGTAAAGATGGTTTCAGTCAAGAGGAGACTGCCTATAGATAGATGAACAGTATGGCTTCCTTACAGAGAGCAAAGAAGCAGAATATGGATGATGAAGGCGTAGGAGCAGACAGAAAAATGTGTTAGTTTTGCCTACATGAAGTATTTTGCAACGGGTGTCTCCAAGTAAACTCTGCACAGGCTATGAGACCTGCACTAAAATAGCAGACTTGTTGTCTTCTATCAGAAAAGGTGATGACAATAATGATAATTGTGTTTTAGGAAGAAATCCTGATGAAAGGCTTTGATATGGGATGGAGACGAATCTGATTTAAATCTCTTCAAGTCTGCAGCTGATGTGGGCAAAGGCGCTAGAGCAAGAAGGCAATGTAGGGGTTGTTTACAGCTGCACTTTCACTTTACAGGTTGCAGCTGCACTTTCAGTAGTCTGACAGCTGCAGTGAGCTGCTCTGACCAGAATTCAGTCATTCAGTCTCCTGCTTCCCTGTTGCTGAGAATAAACTATTTTTTCCACAGGAGACATTCAGAAGATTTTGGGGGGGGGAGATCAAAAAAAAAAAAAAAAAAAAAAAAAAAAAAAAAGAGGAATTGAAAAAAATAGTAAAAAGGGGACTTGTGGTGTACAGATGATAATCAACTACTTATTTGTAAGAATTAGCAACAAGGAGCAAGTTATAGCAATTATCCCCTTGTACAGTTATGCCCGAGTTGATTATAAGCATGATGTTTGGTGTGGTTAGTGCGGTTCCAACAAGCACTCTATAGACAAGATCCAGTTTGTGAGGTGTTCTTTTTTTTTTTTTTTTTTCTCTCCTTTCTGGTCTATAGAGCAGTGGGGGAATAGTGTTCAGGCAGCCCATGCCATGTACCATTTCAGTGAGTCCTTTTGTGCACAACCATCTGATCGATTTTACGAGAAAAGTGCTGCCTTAGCAGTGTAGCATATATGTGGAGAGTATCAGAAAACCGGGAACTGAGTGATGTTGCTCTACATGGACTTGGGTTCTGTCTGATTTAATACTATATTTTCCTCCTTATGCTGCAATACTAGGAATTGGAAGGTTCAATAAGTACATAACTTTAAGCATTTTTTGGTCAGAGACTGAGTTTTCTTGGTGAAAGCCCTCAGCTCTTGAGCCAGAATGTATTGCAGGAGTCCAGAGGGGTACAGGAACTGTACTTACTCCTTCAGCCTTCATTTAGAGTTTGAAACAGTTTACTATGTGGGTAAAAGTCTCCATCCCATTATTATTACTATTCAGCTTGTGATCTGTTTTTAAAGCTAAATGTATATCTGTTTTCCAAAGATGACTTGGGTGGCTAGATAAAAACGCCATGTGTTAATCTGCATTTAGCTTCTAAAGTTTGGTCATGGAAAAATCAGTTTAATCAATAAGTGAAGCTATTCTTAGTCATTTTGTTCTTGACATTTTTCTCTCATTCCTAATTCATATAATTATATTTTATCCTCTATGAGAAACCTGAAGCTAGTGTTGTCACCAGTTTTGTTCCCCTAAAGGTATTTTTCATTTGATTCTGGAGGAGGAGATGGCAGTCTGATATGAGACTTTTAGTAGACGTACTTCTTGATAGATGTTGTGTGCTGAAAGATAAACGGAGAGAATGTCCAACCCAGCAAGGAAGGCAGAGCGGTCTGGCAAGACTCTTCTGGTTGTTGCAAAGTTTCAGGAAAGAGGATGGAAAAACTGTGCATGTCATGCGGAGCAAACCTTGCTCCGTAAATCAGTCTAAGCAGTTTTTTTTTTTTCTTCTATGAAGTGAGCTAAATGTTTTGCCATAACTGCTGCGAGGCAGTTAAACACTAACAGAGGCAAAGGTTATAAACAAATCATTCAGTGCCGACAGAAGGGCCATAGATGCTGCAAGAAGCAAATAAAGTGGATGAGCCCGGTACTCTGTTCTGATAAATTTCATTGACTTCCGCACCATGTCATTACAGCTGCAGCCTGGCCTGTTATCGCGTAGCTCCAAACCTTTCAGTATGGCTTCGGATGATAACAGCTGTTGATATGCTGTAGTAGGTTGCAGTGACTAACATGGGGGGTAAAGTATCATTTTCTAAGAAATAATTAGGAATAAACTCATGGCTGAGTAGCTTTGATCTGCTTTTGTCGATGTCCTTGCAGAGGGTTATAGGCCTATAGTGCATCTGTTTCCTGGATGAGTTCATGAAGCCTTTATGGCTGCACATCTACTCTATAAAGCAATATAACCAGACGGGTCTTGCTTGCTCTGACAGTGCAGGTGGTGTGCAGTTCCTCTGTGCCTGGACTTTGTCAGATCACTTAGCCGAGACTGTTCAATGTCCACTGCTTTCACAGAAATTGAGGCATCTGGAGCTCTTTGCTGCTGTGACTACTCCACCTGCAGTATCACATTCAGCAGTTCATATCTAGCTCAGGTATTGGTTCACGCATTTAACAGCGACTTAAACATGTTAGTAGCTGTTGTACTGTTGCACAAGCCTTGAATCAACAAAAATAAAAGATTAGAACGTGAAAGTATTCCCCAAAATTTGAGTGATCCCCTAACTGTGTCAGCAAGATGAAGTGCTGGGTACTTCGTAATTCTAAACCTCTTCAACAAATAACCAGCTCCCCTTACTCTGTGCGAGCAAAAAGGAGGATAAGGGAGCCTGAAATACAGTTTTAAGAAACTTATGAAAACAGAAGACAAGTTGTGGGTCTGTAGTATAACCTGATATTGGCATATGCTACTGGAATGCTGGAAAACTGCCAAAGCACCTGCAGGCTTTTTCTTGGCAGGAGCATGAGGGAGTGCTTGATTCCTTATTTCTTACTAAGATTTGATAAAAGACTCAGAATAGTATATATGTGGAGTGAAACAGGGGTGAGAGAACAAGAGGAACACAAAACAGATCATGCTTTTAACAGTGTCTGCAAGAATACTGGAAAAAGTAATTGTGAGCTATTGTTATTCTTAGAAAATCTGAATTCCAGCTCTGCTGAGATGGATGAGTTTGAAAGTGACTCCTCCTTGTATGATGAGTGCACTGTATGGAGTTGCTCTGTGTGAGGTTTTTATTCCTCTGCTACCATTTTCCATTCACCTATCATATCACCTTGAGATGTTTTTGCATTTTCTCCTGCAGCACTGAAAATGTCTGTAAAAGATCAGGATTTCACTGGGACTTTCCAGTTCTTTATTTTTATATGCAGATTTGTGTTATATTGTGTTTTTCTCCTTGTTTTTTTACGTTCTACAGAAAAAGAACAGAGTCTAAAACTGCGCCAGAGTAGCCCTGAATCTGTCTTGCTTTTACTTCTGGCTTTCTGATTTAGAGCATTGCATGTTGCAGTCCTATTTGTGTCATTCAACTTCTTAAACCTTTTACTCTTATGCAGCTTCTGAGTATGAATAAAAAGCCAGTTAGAGAGTGCCAGGGATGCAGTTCCAATGACTTACTGCACAAACGTATTTCAAGAACAAGCTTGGACTACAAGGCTGTTGTCTGCCGGGAGAGAAAGTAAAGTATGGATGTCCTTTTTAAAGACGCTGAGGTAGCCTTTGTGTAAGGTCGTTTCCTTTCCCATTTGTTGTCCAAAAAAATGCTGTTTTATGATGATGGTGAGGGATGCATTTAATTAGAGACATTAATTGCCTGAAAAGCTGAATGTTAATTACTGAATATTATAGTTGGAGGTTTGGGACAGGTGTCTAAACCTGGTTCTTGCTTACAGTTGTAACTCTGGTGACACCATTTCAATTAGAAAGAAGGATCTGAGTATGGACACTCAAGCACTGCAATTCAAAACCTTCTTCATGAAGGCATCTAAAATCTGGAGGTTAGATTAATGATTGATCCCTCCCTCTTCACTGGATTTACACAGAATAAATCTTGTCCACTGCATGTATCCTGTAATATTTTTTCTTTATGACTTTGGAATGCATTTATATTGTAAAGACTTTCATGGTCTAGCTGACATTTTTCAGGGTTCCTTCCTGGTAGCGTTCTGGAATGCTGTGTTGCTTTTGGTAGGTTGCCACACCACATTGTCTAACCTCAGGCTAAGGGATTTTATTTATTTTTGTTCTGCATTGTTTCACCTGTTTTCACTTTTCCTTTATTGTTGTCCTTTCTCCAGCAGAATTTCTTCGTGAATGTGGCAGCCCGTTGGGTTGGTTGGTTTATGAGTTGTGTATCACAAAATAGCCAAGTGGATTTGTTTGCCCTGGATCTCAGAAATTTTAATACTGTAGCAGCAGCAGAATGAAAGGTGACACTCTGGGGAGTTGAGCCCTTATCAAAATGAGGGAAGATACAGGAAAGTTGTTTTTTGTAAGAACAGTGCTGTCCTGATCATTTTTTTTTTAACTGTCTTGCTCCTATTCCATTAAATTCACTGGATGTGATACTGTCTACACTTCTAAAAGTGAGAGTGAACCTTCACAAGAATACATACCAATGTAATTTGCAATGTAACTGTGTATGTGCTGAAATTGCACACTAACATATATACAATGAGATCTCCTGTCCTCTACAAACTCTGCATTTTTTTTCAATTAGGATTTTAAAAGAAAAAAAAAAGGCCTCTTGCAGTGGTTACTCTTCTAAGCCTCCGTTGCTTGTGTGCAATGTGCTCTTGATTATATGGGTTTTCCATTGCTAAGGCTCCATTAAATTACATTCTTCATCTTTTATTTTTCCTTTTTTTTTTTTTTTTTGGTCTTTGAGTCAGTTAAATGATCAATTAAGCTGTCATGGTGAATGAAACCTGAATACGTTTGTGTATCAGTAGCAAGAGAAGTGTTCGCTGTCCGGCTTAAGGGCCATAACTTAGCATTAGGTCTTTTGTTATTTTTCTAGGTTTCAGTGAACAGATAAGTACTGTTACCTTTCACAATAGAATGACTGTTCACAGAGGGCTACTGAAGGGTTTACTGTAATAATAACGTGAAACTGATATGAAGGACCTCATCGTGCACAATTAAAGATAGCTCCATCTGCTGATCCAGAAGAGGAGGGAGTGTCTAAGGCATCCTTCTCGTTCCTCTTGCAGGATTACCTTGATTGCATCAGTGACCAATCCAAGCTTTCCCTGGGGCCAGAAGAGCGATCAGCCCTGTTTGGAAACATACGGGACATCTACCGTTTCAACAGGTAAATGAATATTTGTCTGAATGAAAACAGGTCAGTAGCCTGTGTTAATGGGGAGGGGGCAAACGAAACCAATACTCTTCTGCCACTTTAATACAACCAAGGAATAGAATTTGGGAAATGCTATTTCTTTGATTTTCAGCAGGTTGATTTTGAACCTTGGTTAGGCAGTCTTTATCCATACCAGTTTGCTTAACTGTTGATTGTTATAAATCCCATGTGCTCTTCATCTACTTTGTCTTCTGCTTCACGCTGAGTATTTGCAGAAACTTAAGCCTAACCTGCCCTGTGTTCTAACTGAGCCTAATGTAAGACCGTTGTGAATGAAGTTTTTGTATTCCTAAAGAGGCAACGTTTTGTTCCTGTTATGTTGGTTACTTCTGTGTGCAGATATATACTGATTGCCTGTGGCTTTTGTAGTGTTTTAAACTGCTAGGGTCTCGTTAAATTAACTTACCAAAACTCTGTGTTCAGGTACCTTTCCATTTATTAAGCACTTCTGTTCTGTATCTTTACAGCCTTCTCTAAAGCTCTGCAAATGGGATTCTAGTATTATTGGGAACTTGAAGTAAAATTTCTCTTACTTCCAGCAGATAGTGCCAGATGTGTGGAACCTGCAGTATCTGCAGTTTTAGGAACATGCTACTGCTGTTTTTGAGTGAATATCCTGTTACTATAAAAATAATTAACTTGGCATTTAAAGAAAACCCACAGAATCCCTTGGAGTTCAAGTTTCAAAAGAAATTTGATACAAATAAAAAAACATTTTCAGTGAAGAGCTGGGTCCACCTGTATAGAAAAGCATAACTTTTCCTAATCTAGTTTAAACTGAGTTACTTTGATTTATGTATGAAAATATTTGAAGTATCAAAAAGAACTGAACCTTGAATATTCTAATGAATCAATGTGACAAATAATAATGATAAAAAGTTTCTGTATCTCCTGTATCTGGCTTAAAAAAAATACCATAACATGTTAATGTCAGCTTTCAAAATGTTCTCTTAGCTATACTGTTGTGCGCAAAAGATTTCCTGAACTGTTGTCGTCTTTGGAGGTCAATAGATATTTTCATTGAATCAGAAGAGCATTTTCAAGGGAAGGACTCATGTCGGAGTGTGTCTTCCTCAATATCTTTTCATCATGGGATGTTGCTTTAAAATGCTTCTGCTTCTGGGGATCACAGTTCAGTATCAGAGGGAAGAGTGGAGGCGGATCTATTTAGAGCTTTATGAACAATGATGAAACCTAAAAACAGTTTCCTGAAACCCAAAACAGCTACTGCAGAGTTTGGGATGGTGATCAAATACACTTAAGGGGAAAGCTGCTGTGTCCTGCTTCAGCTACAACATCTAACTTGACTGAATATATAACAAGATGGAAAATACATAGCAGTAGCCTGATCGTGATGTTTTAGAGCCATGAAACAATGACTGTGAGCTCACAGCTTTCTGGCAGACGTAGAATGGAAAAAAAGATCTTGGCTATTGTATTTTCTGATCTTTCAAAAGAAATAGCAGACTTGGTAGTGAGGACGTAATTATGCTAACATCATTGCAAATATTAGCTAATAAACACATCTTTTAGTATGATCAGTCATTATGCAGAATAATCAAGTTGCCAGTAAAGATTTGCAGAGGTTACAACAAACAAACAAAAATCTTTGGGCACTTTTAGGGATTCATATGTTAAAATGGTTAAAATTCACTGGAAAGTTACCAAAGTTTCTAGTAAATAACTAGTGTATGTTAGGGCTCCTAATCTAAAATTCTTCATGGAAACTGTGAGCTTTTAAGAGTGAACACTTTCATTGTGGATCCTAATATAGCTTCAAGGATAAAGCTCACTCTTGTGTGAAATTTGGCATGTAGCTTCTGGGTCCTAAATGTACTCCAGAGTCTCTTTATTTATTTTTACCTTTGCAAAAGTTCCATCTGGCAGTTCTGTATAGTAGTTTCAGATGCTGTTTGTGAGCATGATTTTATACTTTCAGAATTGCATTGTTTTTCTCAACTTTGAGAAAACGTCCATTTATCTGGTGTGTGGATTCTTACGCCCTTGAGTGTTCAGAGAAAGAGGTAGCTTTCATTTCACTTTGGAAAGTGTTTCTTGTGTACGCAGTAGGTTTATCAATGATGGAAGGTTTTAGTACTGGGATTTTGTGGGTTTTTTGAATCTGAGAAATACTGTTCTGGTAAATGAGAATTTCTCTCAACTAGACTAATTCTGATTTTTAGGTTATTACATCAAATGGAAGAAATGATGACCTTGACATTAACTACTAGTTCTACTACTACTACTACTACAATCTCTTGTTGGAAAGCTATTTCTTAAGGCAGAATCATTGGCTGTATTCTCCCAGTCTCCATTGCTTGGGAAAAGCTTCCCTGCTTTTTATTTAGTTTGATGGAAAGGGAAAATTTTCCTAAAGTTGGCATTTAGTGCCTTTCTTTTGGCCTCTCCTGTTGAAATTCTCTCCTGTTTCAATTTAGGATAAACTCTCTATCTGTGACCAGATACAACTTGATTCTGAAATGGGACTTCTGAGGAGAAATGTCCATGGATTTAGTACTTCTAGCAACTCAGCCACCTTAATGGGAGGCTAAGGTGAAACCTGTGCTGCAGACCAGGTCTTGCATATGCTGTGCCCATTGGTGTTGGCTAGAGTTGAGTACCTGAAGAGCCATGACTGCAGAAGTAGGTGAATACTGGACAGGGAAGTTTTCTACAGTTCTGCCATACGTGTTCTCAGCTTCATTGATGGTAACAGTTGGCTCATTGTCAGGAAGAGTCTTCAAGAAAGCTATCAGTGCTCATCTTTAATCGAAAAGTTGGTTTTTTGAGTGTAAAAAAATTATTTTTGGCCACAGGATTTTTGTAGCAATTAAATAATGCTGAGGCTATTTTTTTTTTTGAAGTCTGAGGTTTTCAGATTTGTTTTCCAAATATTTTGATATAATGGAAGTATTCAACCATGATAACCAGATTGTACTTAGTCTGTCCCTTTTGTACTTTGAGTGTTGTGCTCTGTTAGGCATCAAGAAGATGTAGTTTTTCAGTAATGCTGTTACTTTAGCACTTCTGCTTAGATGCACAGTACTTGATGATCAACTATTTTTGTCCTGGAGTCAAAACAAATAATGTTGTTTCCTTCCTGCCTCTTTCCATTCCTCCAATCCCACCAAATTGCCTCTGTTATATACCTGTGGATATCAGCTTTCATTTTTTCCAATTCAGATCAAGAAGGAGGAAGAAAAATTTCCTCATGTCTTTTTTTAAAATAGTGTAGTGATGATTTATGATAAATAAAATGAAAATGTGCCTCATTTCAATAGTATGTGCAAATATGCTAGTTATTTGCAGAACTATGAATGTGTTTGTCTCATTCCTCTCAGCCTTACATATTTAACAGCTTGATACTGAACTACACTTTGTCATTTTGAAAGTCAGCGAAGATAACAGTATTTCATCTTCAAAATAAAAAAAATCAAAATATCCTGAAAGACATTGCAATGAGACTTTTAGCCATTTGACTTGAAATGATAATGCATATACTGCATGAAAGATTGTCCGTCTTCTTTTTACCATTCTGTTCCCAAGCCAGGTAATGTTAGCTGTTGATTATGATTGTACAGATTCAAATTTTTCCTGCCCATAGTAACTCCAGCTGTATAGCTCAGTGACATGGCATCTGTGGCATGCTTCAGTCCAAGTTTTGCTAGCTGTTCAGCTGCAAGAGCATTGAGTTGCCCTTCCTTGCGCTCTCTTTCTGCATGAGCAATTAACCAAAGTGCATCATGGATGTGGGGAGCTGTGTTACTTATCCGTGAACGGTGGAAAACCTCTGGATATATAGGTTATGAGAGCTTCCTCTTTCTCTCACTATTTTTACTATTTCATATCAGATACTTAGATGTAGCCTAAAATAATAGACTTGCTGTTTTGCATGTCAACTTGACATTATAGGGATTTATTTAAGTTTTTCAGGATTCCTGGGCATGATTGATAGGTTTATTGTTACACAGTGGCAGGCCACTCTTACCAATCCCATTCTTACCAGCGGGATGAGACAGAAGATATCGCAGTACAGCTAACAAAGCTGTTAAAAGTGCAGTATTCCTATGTTATGGGCTTATGCTGAAGACACAAACTGTTAACTCATTTATTGCATGATGGATTCAACTGCAATATAGAAGATCTTTAAATGCACCATTGTTGTATCCTGTAAGGAAAAAATAGCATGATATTCATGGAGACTAGTAAGAAAAAAGCACTAATGGATGCTATGTATTCTAAGCCATCAGGAGAATGTCTGCTGGCTGTGCAGCAGGAGTCTTCTGGGCCTGTTCAATGCATTTGGTGTTTCCACCATTATTATCTTTTTTTCAAAAGTCATCAGAAGGGAACATCTAGCTCAGCTGGTTAGAGCATGGTGCTGCTAATGTCAGGGTCGTGGGTCCAATCCCCGTACGGGGCTATGCTGAGGGTTGGACTAGATGATCTCCAGAGGTCCCTTCCAACCTTATGATTCTGTGATTTGCAGAAAACAGTCAACCATTAAAGTTAAGTTTTATACTCAGCATCACAGCAGCTGCTTCACAGCAGCTGCTTTCATTAGCTGATTTAAAGGAGATTCGTGAATGTGTGATATTAAGCAAGAGTCTCATTTTCATCCCCATTTTAGTGAAGAGAGAAACTGAGTGTGTAGGTTGTATTATTGCTGTCCATACTGACTTAGCAACCACTGAACCTGAGTTATGTGTCTGTAATACAATGATCTTCGTGACTGCTGATTTCTCACTCTTTCCTCCAGCAATTAGAGAAGCAAAGAACAAGTCATAAAACATTCCCATTTTACTACTTTACTTAAGCAGGGAAACTGTCTCCCCTTAGAGGGGAAAAGGCCTGTATCCCTAGGTACAGTCTTAGGAAATCTTATGCAAAATTAACTCAGAGAACCATCTGTGAAATGGGAAAAAATGTAGTGCTAAACAAAAAATCATCTGATCTAAAAAAGATTCTATGGAGACCCATTTGGCAGAAAATTCAGTTTCTATTTTCGTTTTTCTGAATGTATCTTTCAGTAAGACTCTAAAGAACATTAGGACCAAGGAGAGACCTTTGAGGTTTTCCTCTTCTGCTTGAATTATCTTTCTTTCATTGAATCAGCCTCCAAGAACTGAGTTTCATACAATAGTGAACATATTCTTTTATTGCTTTGCTTCTTTTATAATTAATTCATTTCCTGCTTGGCATGTCAAAAATATAAAATCTTCTCAGTAGAGTTTTATTTTTATGCATGTAGGATTTATAGCTTCCAGGAAACTTTTTCCAGGCTAATCATTTTCCTGCAGTGAAGAGACCAACTAAAGGTAGACAAGTTTTCCTTGGTGAGCTTATTACCATTCTTCTTGTATGTGTAATACATCCCTATTTCTCATTTGTAGCTTTCAGACTAGCTCCTCATCTGCCTCGGTCAAGTAAGCTCCTAAATGCAGAATGTTTATGGGACAGGACACACATTTCAATATGGTTTATATTTGTTTCACTTGACTGTACTGGTTGATGTGCAAACTAAATAACTGTACAGCTACATCAATGTGAGTATCATAGAAGAACTATTGATCTGAAGGATGGACTCAGCTTTGCTTAGGAGATAGGCGTTCCATGGTCATTGTGGTGACTTGAATTTTTAACTATATGGGAGTACCATTTCTTTAGTGTCCTTGTCTCCCTCCCCCCAAAACCCCAGTGGCTCTGTCTAGGAGAAAGAGACCATAAAGCCCAGTGGTCATATGATTTTGCCAGTTTGAAGGGTAGGTATTCCAGGGCTGCAGCTGTTATGAAGGCAGAATTTGTTAGAATCAAGTGAGGCATTCATAAAGGCAATTTAATGAGGCTCAAAGTATTAGTAGGAAGATACGCAGTTCTGTATTTTAATCACATGTTGCGATGTCAGAACTGGAATTTTTGTGCATGTGCAGGCATCAGCTTGACCATATATAAGAAAAAATACCCATTTAATAGTACATACGAAGATATTATGTGACTTTGCCTGTCTGAATCTAAATATCTGACCCATAAAGGAGAAGGAGCGCTGGCTGCAGCACTGAGAGCTAAAATACAGTTGTGTTTTGTGTGGGTGGAAATAGCAGAACAGTATGTGTAACTGAGTCCAGTTCTGACCCTGGCTGAAAATGCAGCGGTTATAATTTGGAAAGAAGCAAAGAGGACTGTTTACAGAAGCCAGTTTACTGGGGAGAGAGTGTGATACTGGGGCCTCAGAGGGGCTCTAGTTCCCTCTCTAGGACTCACTGCAATGTGTATGCTTTGAGCATCTCCGCAATGAATGATGGAGCTGAATACACAGGTGTGTCTATTCCAAGCTGTGTCATAATGTTCTTTCCTTTTCTTGTTCTTTGTTTATTAGTGAACTTCTGCAAGATTTAGAAAACTGTGAAAATGACCCTGTGGCTATAGCAGACTGTTTTGTTTCCAAGGTAAGTAACTAGTGCAAGAATCTACAGCATAACAGCTGCTGCTGAATAGTTTAGGAGAATAAGATTAATTTATTAGTTTTTGAGGACCTAATTTTGTCAGCTTGTGTAGTTTCAACCAAGAAAAGATAGCAAATAAATGGATAGAGAAGGATTTTTTCTTATTTAGTAATAGTTGTATGGCTATGGTTTGCATAAAAAATGGAAAAGGTGTTATTTTCTTCAAGACATGTATTGGAGCTGGTGGAATTATTAATCTAGGGTTCATTTTTAGGACTTTTTTTTTGTGGAATACCACAGTGATTCATTTTTTTTCACTTCATTTTTTAATGTAGGTGACTCAGTGGCACAGCAGTTATTCTCTAGCTGTTTTTAAGCTGACAAGGCATACCGTATGGCTGATTTTTTAGAAAAGGCAATAGCTTTAACAGTTTTGTGGCCATGTTGTTTTCTGAGATACATTTTCTAATTCCAGCAACAATGTGTTTAATTTCGCTTTTAATGCGCATGGCCTAAAGTCTATTCTTAGGATTCAAATCTCAGTGTCTCTGAAATACTATGAATTTTTATGCTATTTTTTACTCTACTGCATAATTCAGAAACAGAAGGTATTGAGAGAGCAGAGATGTCAGGTGCATGAAACCAAGGTAGTGTAGTGTCCTCATTGTAGGAAGCCCAGAGAGCCAGTCGGGAAGGAGGAGAATGGCTATAGCATAAAGGACAACAAGATATTGATTAATCTGAGCTACAGATGCCTCTAACTCACTGCAGGCCTTATCATAGAACCCATGCTTGCCTTGAATGTGTCAAAGCAAATGTGTCAAGAAATAATGCCATCTCCATGGTATTTCTGAGGAAGGAAGAGCAGAAAAGGGGGATCTAGTCACTCACATGTAGATAATCTCTCTATAGATAGACTTGCCTGTTTCTGTTTTTAAAAAGTAACCTGTGCGATGGTCTGGGCTTTGTCCTAAACTCAGTGTTGCCAGTGCCAAGCACTCATAAAACAAAAGAATTGGTCCAATAATTGTTTCTAACACAAAAGACTGGAGATTAACTGAACCACTCTATTTTGTTTGGCACTGTTGTGACACAGGGATTTCATTGGAAAGAAAATGATGATACCAGCTTAGCACTGCAGTTTTACTGGATTACTTGCTTGAGTTGAGTTTGAGCAAGCTGTTATTTATCTAGCAACTGATCTTTTGTAAGCACTGAGAGATATTAGCATTGGCACCACTACTACAAATGTAGGATGTATTTTTATCATGTTACAGTGGGGCTTGTGGCATGTTGTTATCACTCCGAATAGCCTATATTATTTTGGAGGAGAGAGAATACGATAAAGACAAATGCAAAGTCCTACATCTGCAGTAGTATGACGCCGTGTACAGGCTGGGGCCAACTGGCTAGGAAACAGCTTAGCAGAGAAGGACCTGGGGGGGGGGTGGACAACAAGTTGAATATAAGTCAACAGGGTGGCCTTGCAGTGAGGTCTACAGTATCTTAGGCTGCATTAGCATGAATGTAGTAGCAGATGGAGGAGAAGAACTAATTCCCTCTACTCAGCACTTAGGAGACTACATATGGAATACTGTGACAGATTTGGGGTGTTTCAGTAGGAGGGAGACACTGACCTATTAGAGTGAGCCAGCAGGTCAGGAGACTGGAAAATATGGGGCACGAAAAAAGGTTGAGAGAATAGAATTTGTTGAGCCTGAAGAAGAGAAAGCAGAGGAGAAGACTTATTACCATCTACAACTACCTACTGGGAGGTTATAGAGAAATCAAAGCCAGACTGTTCTTGAAGGAACACAATGATAGGGTAAGAGGTAGTCAACAGAAGTTGCAGCAAGAGAAATTCCAGTTAGATTTAATGATTTGTGTGTGTATTTGTGTGTGTGAACACACATTTAAAAATGGAAAAGTGGTCAACACTGAAATAGGTTTCTGCAGAGGCTGTAAAATCTCGATCCTTGGAGATATTTGAAACTCTAGTGGGCAAGTCCCACAATCTGATCTGATTGACCTTGTTTTGAGCAAGAAGTTAGACTAGATGACATTCAGAGGTCTCATTCAACATAAACTACCCTATGATTTCATGCTTTTACTGGACCATTTTACAGGTTAGGGTTTTTGGGTGTCCCTGTGGGTTCTGCTGGACAAAGGATTGACACTGTTGTGATACCTTGCTATGTAAGTTGTTCCTATGCTGAAGCCTTGACGGCAAAGCCTTCAGGGTATTTACAGATGTCATATTTTGGAGCTGTTAGATGTTTCAGACTTTCTGTTGTATTGCACATTTGTAGCCACTGGGACTGCTCCTAGCTGAGGCAGGAAGCAGAGGCATATCAAGTGATGATTGCGAGTCCAGTAAAAAGTTGTTCCTTCATTCATGTTGGCAATCTGAAAAGAATCTGATTAAACTTCCTGGCCATTCATTCCAAAATCCATCTGCATATCATTTCTTGTGCTTTTTGTTCCCTAGTCAAATGCTTTTAGCATTTGTGTTATTGGCAGGCAACTGCCTGATGGCTCAGAAATTGCTAGAGATTGCAGTCCTAAGAAGCAGTTTCCTAACTTCATCCAGACAAGTGCAAACACTTAAAAGCAGAATCAAACAATACCAAAATACCCCACTGTTCTGTTTTTGGCTGTGAAGATGTCATTACAGTAACTGCTGGCTGTCTTAACAGACTCCACTTGTCCATTCTTGGTTGCTCATATCTTCCCAGCATTGAGTAGTGGAAATAAAACTTCCTTTTTTGGCAGTATATGCTCTTTAAATCCATATGGGCCTTTTGCCATCTACTGTTTGATTGCTTTGAGTGTGCTAGATCTTTGCTGTAACTTAAGCACAGAGATACCATACTGAAATCAATAGCTCATGGTCTTAGTTGATGAATGTAGCTCCACATGAGATTTTTTAATATTTTCAGTGAAACTGTGCTCAGGTTACACCAGCTGTAGTGCTAGAGCCATTTTTTACCTTTTACCCTACTAATTCAGTTTTAATTACCCTAATTTAGGTATCTAACTGTATAATCAACTTTTCACTGTAGGTTCTGTGTTTAGTTTTTGCATTTCTTGAAGCTGAGAAATTGAAATTAGATTTATTATGTAATAGCCATTGTTGCTTCAGAATTCATGTGAAATGACACAAAGTTTATTTGCATGTATAGCACAGGATAGTTATGGTTAAATTAACCTTGGAGCTTACTGGAATTGAAACGTTTGATATTCATGAAAACATGTTTTACATTAGCTTTTAGTGAGCTTAATTTTGTCAGGTCTAGTGTTGGTCTGTATTTGACCAAATGTGTTGATGAATTGAATTCATCATTTGGTTTTGCTAACTAGAATTTCGTGTGTGGCAGTTTATACTCCCCTCCCACAATTGTGTCACATTCCCTATGTACAATACTGACATCTGAGTGATAAAGACAGACTTGCAACTTGTACTTGTAAGGGAAATGCAATATGCCAAGGATTATCAAATCACATTAGTGCATTTTGAGCGAAGACTCACAATTGTGGATTTAAATCTTTATCTTAACATTTATTTTCCTGAATGACCAAAGTAAATATCTCCTAAAATGACAGCTCTTTATTTTTTGACTTCAGCAAAATGTCTTTGATGTGAACCAGCCAGTAATGTAAAACTCCCCAACAGATAAAATAATCCTGCAAAGTTATGACACTGAATAAATATATAATAAAAACATACAACATTCTATTAAATCCCTCTGCTTCTACATCTTTTAGTTCAATAACCTACAGGCAAATAGAGACACAAATGGTAAAAAGCGCAGAATTTTGTGTGTTTGTCAAGCCATGAATTGCTGTGAAATTATGAATTGCCACTTTTAAGTATCTGCCCCATTTTGCAAATAGCATGAATGAATATTTATTTAAGCAGTGTGGGAATAACCTGCCACTGAGGGTAGTGATGGACTAGTTTAGTTTCTACTATCTGTGGTCCTCTCTGTTCTGTAGGAGAACTTTATTAATTTAATACATTAAGTGTTTTGGAGACATTTTGCTAAACTGTAATCAGAGACTGATAAAAGGATTCCAGTGCAAGCTTAACTGTAGCTTAATTATTCACATAAAAGTTTGTTTATATGTTTTCGTGCCAACTTGGAATCTTTCATTTCCATTGTAATGATGCCAATGTTAATTAGAAGATTAACTTCAATGTTCCACACATTTACATTTAAGCGAGGAGTTGTAGAGGAAAGCTTAATTTTGGCAGTCGCACTTTTCACTCAGCACCCCAGAAATTCAGAACATATGTTTTCTGAAACACAAACCAACAGCTTCAACACAGGGGAAGGGAGAATTACTTCTAATCTAGCATCTCTTTAATGGGGAGGAGATCCAGGCAATTGGCTTCAGCTTGTGCTGTGACTCAGCTTTTGTCTCCATTTTCTTTTAAAGTGCCTTTTATGGCTGTAAAAAAGCACAATGCACCAAAAGTTGAGAGAAGATCAGGGATGTAGCCATGTGTTTGGCATTTCACTTCATGTGTGAGGATGTAAAATGAATTGATTCAGCAACAGAGGACAAGCTAAGTATAGCTTGTATTTTCTTCTGCTTGGCTTTGCTCTTCAGGGTGACTTGTAGTCAATGCAGACGAAGTCTTGGCATCGGTGTCGGTTTTTGCACCCTCTGCTGTATCAGCTTTGGACTCGCTTGGAGTGATTCCAGCCTCCCAGCAGATACTGTTTTAAACCTGGTTTGAAGAGAGCTGAAATGACCATAATGACCTTGAAGCTGAGTGAGGATAAGCCTATCCAAAGAAACACTGATGAGCATAGCTAGGGTTTCTCTTGCAGTGTGAAAGTATTGACAGAAATACGTGAAATCCATTTCTCTCTTGGCTTTTCTGTTGCTTCTTCTGAATACAGTTCACAACGTTGGCTTTAGCCTGCGGAGCTTGTGCCCTGGTGCTCCCAGGAGTACAGTGCTCTCTGTGGAATCAGCTGCAAAGCAGGTACCATCAGCTGAGCGTGAGAATGGAAAGTCCCTTCTCTGAACATGTGGAAGCGCTCGCTAACCGTGCGCTCTCTCTGTGGGAGAACGATCATCCTGAAGAGCATGGCTTTGTTACTGAATCTTAAGATGAGCAGACAAGTAGTTTTTGGAGAGTAAATCATAGGGTATGTTTTAGATCACCAGAATAGATTTGTTTATCATCAAGTCCCAATCTTTTTGTTTGATTGGGGTGGTGGTGGAAGACAAACTAATTGCTAAACAATTGGAGTGAGCTGTGTTTGGAAATAAGCCTACAAAAGTTTACACAAAATAGTTGTTTGGATTCTGCCTGTACTAAATGTTCAGTATTTCTAAGAGATTCGAATTCTTTTAAATCATGAAATGCAAATTTACATTTGCATTGGCCTTTTATATTATATTTATATTTTAATACATACATATATATATATATATATATATTTATATATATTGGCCACCCTATCTGAACTTGGCCCCTGCAGCAGGATGTGAATCCTGCTGGGGCCTAAGGAAGGTGTGTGGTGCCGATTCATACCAGCTTCAGAAGTTTGAATGAGTCTCAGCAATCTCATTCTGAAGGCAAAATATATGTAACTGACTTTCTACTGGTGTTATGCTTACATAGCTCAGTAAAATCAAATGCAATCTGGCAGTTTCATGTTTTCAATGAATGAACTGTGGTGAAATGATGTGAGTGTACAGGTGAGTGCAATTTGAAATGTTTGAGTCTTGTCTCTACAGAAAACAAGGTTATTTGAAAAACTATTCTTAAAGTTTTTGAAAGGGTTGAGGGCATGAGGAATGGGGGGGAGGGAAGTTTATTCCAGTTAACAGCTAGGCTAAAATTAATTTAAAACCAACAATATCATTTAAAATAGTTTCAACTTTGGGCAGGAAAAGAAAGAAACGGTGGAAGAGGCTCTGTGAAAAAGCTTCTGGGGATTTCAGACTTGCTGTTGATTTTGTGGGGAATGCGTGCTTAATCCTTTTTGAAAACTTGAAATGTTTGGTCTTGTTTGCTTTACAAGTAATGCTTTCAGTTGTTAAAATTTCACAACAGACGTTCTTTTCCATTTTGTTTGAAAAGCAGAACAATCACATGAGCATATTTAAGAGTGTTTGTGTCTGTATATAGATAGATATGCATATATATACACACACATACATAAAAATTGTCACAAAAATGTTTTCTGATTCTGATCTTTGCTTATGAGACAGTTCTATAAATTGCATTGTTCTGTGATTGTAGCCGTGGGAATATATTATAATTTACACCAAAAATCCCCTGAACAAAAACTTCATGCACTATTATGTGTCTATAGAAAATAAGTCACTTTTTCCCATTATACTGACTGTCATTGTAATGTTTTCTCTTTAGCACCCTGATTTATTACGAACGCTAGCTACTTTGGTAATGCTTGCCTAAGAAAAATCAGAGGATGTGATGCGTGCAGCAGCCCTGAGGTCTGCTGGGTGTTCCTCGGAGCGGAGAGGGTTTGTAGCTGGGGCGGCGAGTTCCCGGCGTGAGCGTTAGTGGGTTGTGACACAGGCTCACTGCCTTTGGGTGTGGGCGCAGGGCGTGTGCAAACCGCAGTAAAAACTAGCAGTAACAGCAAAATTAGCCCAAGCATGAAAGGCTGAGCTTAATTGTTTAACTGTATTTATATCAGCGCTAAATTTAACTAGTTGGCTCCTAAAATAGGAACAGCTTGAAGTGATAGCAGGTTACAGCACACTAGAGAGCAAATGGGGATTGCAGTTCCCTAGAGAAAGGCGTATTAGAAGTTCGCTTGAGTTATTATTATTATTATTTTTTTTAGAACGGTAGATATTAAAATCCAGTAAGAGATACTGAAATGAACTGCAGTACCTTATGCTCATGTTGAGCAGCATGTGATTTAGACATGGCCTTTAAAAATCCCTGCTCATTGGAAAAATCAGCGGTGCAATGTGATTTTTGCAAGAAAGACGCAGAAAGATGAGGGGAAAAGAGAAGATGACTAGTGGAAATGTGGAAGAGTACTGGCTGAGCTCGCTGTCTGATGAATAGTCAAAAAATCAACAACGAGAAACGACAACCCTGGCGTGCACAGCAGTATCTGCTGTGATATCGCTCCTCAGAGCGTGAAGTGCAGCCGTTGTTGCCTTCTGTGAGGGACAGATATTTGGTTTCTCTGTTCCTGATCTGCTGCTGAGAAGGAAAAAAAAAAAACCCTGTGGAGCATGACTGTTGTTGCAGTACATCAGAATCAGTTTTGAGGATGCCTCGAGTGGAAACTGGGGCCTTGTTTACTACCAGAAAACTGTTTCTTACTGCTCTAGAGCTCAAGAAAGATAAAGTAGTAGATTTTTAGGAACACTTCACAGTGCTGAAGCGTTTTCGTAGTCTTTAGGACTCCAACAAGCTGCAGAAATTGCGTATCATTTGGCATAGAAGTTGTTAGGGAGACAGGAACTTAAAGCACACAGGAATGCGTCCAGTGCCTTCTGCAGAAGAAAATGGTGATGGTTAAGAACGAACCTTATGCCAAGGAAGAAAGAAGCGAAGCTCAGGCACTGACTGAGAGAAGCTCATCAGCATTAAGTGGGCAATTCCGTTGTGACAGGCAAGCGTGGCAACCCATGTACGTCTAGTTACAAACTATTTCCAGCAGTAGCATTCTGCTTCCACAGAGTCATAATTAAAAAATCACTTTTGTGGCTTCTGATTTTCATGCTTAGACTGTGCTGAAATGTGAAAGTACTCACAACTGTTCAAAAATTACATGGCGAGCATATCCTGCAAAGCTGCTCCCAGTCTGCAGGGATGTGCTTTAACATGGGCAATGTGGTTTGGTTTTTTGTTTGTTTGGGGTTTTTTTTTTAGATGCATTCATTGTTGTAGAGGACCTTAGGGGCTCTCTACAAAACCTTTTATCTCTGTGTTTATTTATTTATTTATTTATTTACAAGTAAAGGAAAATTCTCCAAAATAAGAAGAAATGAAATTCAATAATTAGATTTATGGTGTGGAGGATTCATTGATCAGGAAATGCAGAAGATGTTGTCTTGACATTACCATCTTTGTCTTGTACATATATGTTAGCTGCTGTTCCTGCTCGGCATGTTAAATGCAATCTTTTTTTATAAAATGTAAAATAAAGAACATTGAGTAATGCTGTATTACATTAGATCGGTCTTTCTCATCTCAAATGCAGCAACTGTAACACAGTATTCAGTTATGGGGTTTTATTTTGTTTTTCATACTGATTCATATCTGATCTGTAAGCTAAATTTCTTGCTGTTTATTACATAAATATGGCAAGTGAATAAGTTGCCCTGTTCTCAGAGAAGTTTATCTCATTTAGGAGGTTTCTGCTTGTCACGTACACACTGCTCCTAAGGGATCCACAAAAGGTGACTGATGAGAGTAACTACTGTCAGTGACTACTGTCTGTGGGTTTAAATGTGCTCTACAATGTTTCACTAGAAATTTCCTTCTTAGGAAAGCTTTTAGGGGCCTTGCAAATCAGAAGAAGTTAAAAAGTAGAACGATAAGAGCTAGACCTAAATGGAATTGAAGGTTTTGAGTGGGAACTGAAGACACTGAACTACAGAGACTACAAGAGTTGTTTTTAAGGTATACCAGAAAATCAGTGAAAAAGGCAGAATATACAGAGGAAAAAAAAGATTAAAAGAACTATAGATCACTGGGCAGTGTATTTCTTTGCATGTGGAAGCTCGTAGGAAAAAAATTAGCTTTGGTTGATGTTTCTCAAGAGTGCAGCAGCTTGAAGCGTAATAGGTATTTCAGAGACTGTTTACCTGGACAGATAGAGAGATGTGAGCTCAGGTATGTGGTCAGGAGGTGGGAAAAGGAAGTGATCAAAAATGCTCTTGGTCCGTCAACAGGGGAGCGGTTAGAGGATAATCAGAATAATAGCAGCAACAGTACTGCTAAAATTCCATTACCAAACAAAATATGTTTGATATTTGTATTGTTTTGACAAAATCTGAATCTGAAAACCTTTTTCTCCCCATGCAGAGTGAAGATTTCCACATATATACACAGTACTGCACCAACTACCCAAGGTAGAAATTCTGAGTTCCCTTTCTCAATATGTCCCTTGGCATGTGTATGTGATGAGAGTTTCAGCCCACTCAACAAAACAAAACAAAACAAAAGAACTCCTACTCCCCTTACAAACTTGGGGGGAGGGACATGGATTTCACTTTTTTTCTTTAGCTTACAATGAAAAGCAAAAAAAATGGAAGATGCTCATCTGAAGGCTTATTTTCTTCATTGCCACAATGGCCTTATTCTGCAGTGCTCCGAATAGATTGGATTAGGAACCTGTTGCCCCTTTTACAAGGAAAGAAATAAACAATTCTTGACTTTATCTACAGACCTGTGGAGACAATGTGTTCTAAAGATGTGTTTGATATTTTCAGGTCAGTAGCTGTGTTAACAGAGTGCATGAGGAACAAGATGCTGGCTAAGTTCTTTAGAGAACGGCAAGAAGCTCTACAACACTCTTTGCCCCTGGGCTCCTATCTCTTAAAACCTGTCCAGCGAATCCTCAAGTACCATCTACTTTTGCACGTAAGCATTCATTAGAAATACCTTCCATTAAAGGCTGCAGCACTTCTATTTTCCTGTCTCTATTACCAGACTTGGCGGTTGGAACAATTCTGTATTTTCACTCAGTCTTTTCTGAGTATTCAGTTTTTACATATGGAGACTCTTTGTATTTCTGTCACTTCGTAACATATGCATGCATTCTACACGAGGGATATGGCAATTGTTTTAGAGGCATAGAATTGATCTGTGCGTCCAAGTAATTATTATTTTTTTAAAAGGAAAAGCAGGTCTGTAGTTTTGAAGTTGTTTGGGAGATTATTGTTATGAATAAACAGTTTTCTATAAAAATTTATTGTTTCAATGAAAAACAGTATCTTTCCACATGTTGCAATGCTGGGGGTGGTGGAAAGAAGAAATAAATACATATAAACACCCCTGATTGGTAAGATTTTTGTGGGGAGGAATGATTGAGGAAGTGGGAACTCTTTCCACAGCCAGTGAATTGAGTTAAGTAAGTTTTGGAAATTCCTGCTTTATTGTTAATGTTTTCCACACATATGTTTCCCATTACAGAGTCATGTTCTAGTGAAGTGTAAAGACACTGATCTTTATTTAAAATGTCTGGTGCTTTTCTTCTCTCCAACTTTAATGCAATGCCCTGTATAATTTCATCAGTATTTTGTAAGCGTAGAGATACATTCCATGTTTTCAGAAAGACATTAAATGTTGTCTGAAAAGATCTCTTTCCTTCAGTGTGCCTTGCTCTTTCTTGCATCTGTGTTCACATCAGCTTCCGGATGAGTAACAAACTGACCAAGAAGGCTTTGCTTTGTCAGTCGTCTTGTGTTAACCAAATCGGTAACAACCCGCAATAATGTTAAAAAAAAAAAAAAAAGGTAGAAATGGCACATTTATGTGATTTTGATGCAAAGACAACATAGTTCAGATAAAGGTGCAGTCAGTATTATATCTGATTGGAAAATTTATATGGAAATAATTAGATTTGTTTTTTCTATCTTAGGAAATAGAAAACCACCTTGACAAGGACACTGAAGGCTATGATGTGGTGCTAGACGCCATAGACACAATGCAGAGAGTGGCATGGCATATAAATGACATGAAAAGGAAACACGAGCATGCCATCAGGCTTCAAGTAAGTTCCCAAAGAGATTTTACTGGTGTTTCTTTGAGTTGTTTCTGTCGATAGACATGCCATCAGCATTTTTTTAGTTTATCTTTTCTTTTTATCTTTTGTCAGTCATAATTCAGGCTCCTGTTATGTATGCCTCTGGCTGTTTGATCTTAAAAAGCATGGTCATAGCTGCTGCAGGAAAATCTCAGAAATCTCTGCCCTACAAGCAGCATCCTGTAAAGCATTTATTTTGCAGTAATATGGAACATAAGATAACTTTCCTTTCTTCCTTTCCCTCAATTGTACACCACTGCTGTACAACTCTAGGGCATGTCTTTGTTCAGAAATCCTGTGGTTTCCTATATCTCCTTCTTGTGCTGGTTAATTTTGTTTTGAGACATTTCTTGTGCTTCTATTTGTTGAAGTACGTCCCTCTTGGGCTACTGAGAGCTTGTTATCAGTTGCTTTATGAAAAGTATAAACCTAGAAATACGCTATTTAGAAAAAGGCTAACTTCACTTCAGATGAAGGAGCTCTTGAGGAAAAAAAACACAAAAGCTATTCTGAGTAATTTTTGTCATCAAGAGCTAGCTATTTTGTAGTATTTTTACAGAACCATCAGTCTGGTCCAAACTTCCCAGTGAATCACCGTTTTACATTCACATTTTCATTAGTAGTCGTCTTGTTACTTTAAGAAAATTGCTGTTTTTAGTATCTAGAAAGTAGCAAGCAGTAGGCTTACATCATTTCTGAAATCTATGTCATGTTTATTCCTTTATTTCTTTTTAAAATAAATGGTGTGCATTGGCCCTTATTCTTTTGTTTATATATAGGGGAACAGGGTTACACTTGATAGTGCCTTGCCTGCAGCAGTGTAAGCTTTGCCACATATTGCTGGAAACACATACTAATGCCTTTTAGAATGGTTTGCTGTAAATCAGAATAATTGTAACCAGTAATATTTAGCAATAAAGAGGGTCAAAGGCTTTTGAATAAGTGAATTTTGTAATTTATTGAGCAGAGCTGGCAAACAAATGGAGTTGTGGAAAATGTTTTTGTTCATGGTTACTCCTTTTAACAGTAAAGTCTGCTTCTGTAGTCATAAGCATAGGTCTTCTGTGAGCTGTCACACTGCCGTTTGTCTGCAGTTCTGCAAGAATTGTGGCAGCAGTTCCTCCACAGTCTTCCTCAAAGTGGTGAAATCAATCACTGTGCTGTATGTTCACTTGCTTACAAGTGCCTGGAGAGATCTGATCCAATACAACTTTTTCCATTACTTTATATATATTCTTTTTATAGCAGTCTTGTGTATAGCCCAAAGAATGCTGCTGTATGCATTTGTTTTTTTCCAGTGTGCACTTTATGCTTCAAATATACTGGCAAGTTTTTGTAGCTGAATACGATACTAAAGAGTTATGTCCTGGAGAGACCAGCCTAGGACCTGGAAATTTGGCCCTGCTTTGCTGACACTGCCAGGGTAAATGTCAGATGGACTTTCTTAAAGACTGCCTGACTTAAGGTTCAGTCTGCTCTTAGAGCTTGCGGCACCAGGCGTAAATCGTATGTCTCTGCCAGTGACAAAAAAGACAAGCAGCTGAAGGAAACAAGAACAGTCATAACAAAGTAACACAGATTTGTAAAGTTCTTATATGTTTCTCCATTTTTAAGTGATAAATAGGTGAGAAATATTTATGATATGTATATGAATCATTAACAATACAAATAAATCTCGGCATCTTCAAATGATCAGTTGGTCAGATCACTCCATGTCCTTTAGTCTTCTGGGAAACATCTCTTCTATCTGAATGCCTTACAGAGACACCATCTATGATGAGTCTACAAGGCACAGAGATAAGATTACAATTCATCTAGTTGGGGACCACACAACTTCAAGAGGGAGGAAGGGAAATATTAAGAGGAATTCTTAGGGACAAGCATGGGAGAGAGGACCAGGCATGAGAGACTGATGATTGACTTGGAGTCAGTTCTCGACCACCATAGGTCAAGGGAGATGGGTTTGTGCTGCTTCTCTGCACTCTGCCCTGGGGAGCTCAGTGCTCTTCGCTCGGTCTACACAGAAGTAACCAGAATATGTTAGGAGAGCATGTTAGTCTGGGCTTAGCATTGGTCCTGGAGGCACATGGCTGCAGTTTTTTTGCACCACACCTAGCAGCCTTAGTACCTTTATGGGATGACTTTATACCATTTACCACTGCTAACCTTTGTGATGACTTTATACTGCTGACCATTCTATGGGAGACTTGGAATGGGCACAGCAGACTGGCTTTTGAAACTTCATTTAAATAAAGATGATGCCTGGAATGAACTTTGGTTGTTCTTCAATCTGTTGCAGGAGATACAAAGTTTACTCACTAACTGGAAAGGACCAGACCTCACGAGTTATGGGGAGCTGGTGCTGGAAGGAACTTTCCGCATTCAGCGAGCCAAAAACGAGCGCACGTTGTTCCTCTTTGACAAGCTGCTGCTCATTACAAAAAAGAGAGACGAAATGTTTACATACAAAGCTCACATACTGGTATGTCAGAAAGCAAGTTGTAATGTGCTGTCTCCAGATCTCCTTGAAACCCCTTCATGACTCACATTTTTGCCTCTGTTGCAGTGTGGGAATCTTATGCTTGTTGAGGTAATACCAAAGGAACCACTTAGCTTTAGTGTCTTCCACTACAAAAATCCCAAAATGCAGCATACTGTCCAGGTATGACTGACTTCCCTGCCCTGTGGATAGCATGATGGCCATGTGTCCTTCCTGACCCTGCATACTTCAGTAATGCATTTTCTCATGTTGCTACAATTTTTAACAGGCAAAGTCACAGCAAGAAAAACGCCTTTGGATTCTTCACTTGAAGAGATTAATTCTAGAAAATCATCCTGCTAAGATTCCTGCCAAGGTAAAAAGAAAAAAAATCCCCAACAAAAAGCATACCTTCTCGAATGTATGTGTAAATCCAGACACTCTTACTGGGTGCAAGATACATGGCAAATTCGATTCCAGGTGTTCTCTTCAGTGATTGATTAATACAATTTTTTTGCAATGTCTTCAGAAGTTCTTTAGAATTAACAGTAAAGATCCATTAAAAGCACCTAGTGGGGTTGATACAGGAAAAGAATTTACCTGGGTTATCAGCATCCCTGTCCATTTGGATTTGCCCACTGAAATATAAATAACAAAGATGAAACTCCAGAAAGCTTTAGTATAAGAGCAACCAACCTTTGCTTGAAGCTGCCTGCCTGCACACCACTGGGATGCAGTAACCGCAGCATGTGTAGATGTTGCCAAACTACTTTTGACCAGCTTGGATCCATAGCAGTGAAGTCAGTGGCAGCTCATGCTTCACTTTACGAATACATGCATCCATCCTAGACCTGAGGTACTTAGTTGGGACACCTGGTCTCTTTCTGTGAGATACCTAGCAAGCTTTATACCATAGAAAATGAGTCACAGTTGTGAATTTCACAACAATTTTCAGGTACCCCCTAGGATCTCAGTTGTCTGCTAGTGTCATGTTCATAGCTGTGATATCTAGGATGTCTTGTCCTTTTTAGAAAAAAAAAAATCTTATCTTGGACCTCTGGACAACATCTTGGGTGATGTTTCCCAGTGTAACTCCTTGTGCCTCTGGAATGATGAGTCACTCACAGTATCCTAGTTAACTCCTGCCATGATACAACTACCACTGATTCCTGTGGAAACAGGATTTTTTCTGGTTTTGTGCTAACACTTTTCCTAAGTTTTATGTTGTCATGGCTAAAAATTTGTTACCTGTCACTGGCATAGACAGTTGTATATTGACTGTAATATTTTCAACAGTTCAATGAAAAGGACAGAACAGAGCACTAGCAGTAGCTATTAGTAATTCTTTTCTTTCTTACAGTTTTGTGTCATCAGAGTTTATCAGCAATACAATATTTATATAACATCTCTGTTTACAATGAAAATACTTGTTGCTGTTTGATTTTAGTAAGATACTATAGCATGAATTTAGTTTTATCAAGGTTCTCATTACTTGCTAAGGTATTTATTTAAATATGAAAAACAATATGTAACCCAAATACATCATAATGCTGTTTGCAGATTGAAAAATCACTTGACTTAAGAACAGAAAAGCCTAATTAAATCATTATCTGCACAAACATTTTAACATAAGCATATGTGTCACATCATTACACATCAAGCTTATAGCCTTGATACTTCACTCTTCGTAGTGTTTGAGGAATTTAATGATAGTCCACATGTGACACCTAATGGAAAACAACTGAACTGCACTTAGAGAAAGACAAGCAGGTTCTCTAGGCTATTTTGTTTTACTTTATTTTCTTTCTTATTGTCTGATATGCCTGGTAAGGAAAAATAAGTAGGAAGCAATCATGATTATTATTCAGGTTCAACTTAATACAAACGAAATAATATCTCTTTCTTAATAACTGTTTCTTAGGAGAGCTCTCAAAGGAAGCAAGGTTGCTTCCTTGTAATAGTTTTTGCCTTTGCTTAAAAACCTTAAAGAAATAATTTGGAGGGTTCTGATTGCGGCCAACTATTTTAGAATTGCAAAATAATAAAGGAGATAAGCTATGTGATTTTTCAGGGAGGAGATGTTCTATGAGTCACTAACAACTTGCTTGAAAAGTATTTGTGATTCCCAGAAGGTATGGTCAATATAGTGCCAATCCCAGCTGAATACGAGAGGCTTATGGGTAGCTCTAAATTCTGGGCCTGGATGGGAGTTCTCTGGAGGTTCATGTCCCCACAGAAGAACCAGAGCGCACAGCATCATCTCAGCACAGCCCCTCGTTTTCACAGAGTCAGCAATCCCCATCACTCTGTCCTCCGAAAATTTCTCATCCCAGTGGGTGCCCCAGCTGCGCACTGCTGCGCTCACACTGACAGAATGGTAGTGGGTAAGCAAGGTGGAGCAGTGATGTGCACTGAACAGCTGATGATGTCCTGGAAGTTAATCTAGTAGACTATTACCTGCAAAACATTTGTCCACATATGTATATATGTGTTATACAGAAAGAGACAAACAAACTGCACTAACACTATTTATTAATTCAAAGCTTATTGTCTGTATATAAACTGCCTTCTCTCTGTAATGTGCAACCTAATTTATCCATCTAGGTGTAGTTTAACCTCTTTGTACACTATTTTTTTTTCTCTTTCAGGCCAAACAGGCAATTTTAGAAATGGATGCCATACGTAAGTTGTTTTTCTTTCCCACACACACTTTCATTAAAAAACAAATTAATAGAAATATCTTTAACGCTTCATGCATAACTGTTGTTTTCCTCTAAGATGCAAAAAGGCTGGGCTTATGTTCCTTGAATTATGTTGCCAGAAAAAAGTAATTGCGTGCAGATCCTGTGAAACTCTATAAGCACTGGGTTGACCTGCCACCAACAGGGTATGTCTCACAGTTAGCAAGGAAGAGGCACGTTAACCCATCTGTAAATGCTGGCCCTTCTATTTTGCTTATTCCATGCTGACTAAACATACAATCTTCCCAGTCTCTGCAGCAAAAGCTCCTTCTGGCTAGGACCAGCTGAAGGGCTAGGAATAAGTAATGCAGCTTGAAGCCTTGAGCACTTTTACAACTTCCTTGTGCTGGCAGGCCTGCAGCTAGGGGATGGGGAGGGCAGCTGCTGGCTGCTTATCACCCTGATATGCCTATGTGAAAGTGGAGCTCAGCGCCTCTGTGGTGGCGTGGATGGATGCCCTCAGTCTACTGGCAGTCTAATTAGGTGCAGTCGTTGAATTCATGCTATGGCAGAAAGCAACTGCAGCTGAGGAGCAGCCCTGAGGGTTGTGGTTGCCCTAAGTCTGATGAGTTTGTGTGTGTCCCAGGAGCCAGGATTGGAAGGGCCACATGACGGTGCTGTCTTGCATCTGAATCTGGTCCTGCCTGCACCATCCCTTCCATTCGGTCTTTGGTTTGCCGCCTTTCTTGGCGCTTGCCATGCTAGCTCCTCTTGTTGTCGGCAATCCCTAGCAATGCAGGGAAGTGAGAACAGTCTTAAAATATGAATGCTGAAGGAAGGCTCAGTGCAAAGCAGGATTGTTTTTTTAATTACATAGTTATTGTCCCAGGGAATGGGTTAGGAAAACTCCGCTGAGAAACTGGCTAATTTAAATGCGATGGTGCATAAATGTTGCTGGGTTAGCAATCCAGAGCAAGGCATAACTACATGGGTGAAGTGTTTCCACAGCTAAGTGGTAACACCCTACAACAGCACTGCTCGCTTATTCTGCACTGAGCTCTGATGAAGTGCCACTATGTGAGTCATAAAGGGAAGGGAAGATGGCACAGCCTCCAAAGAGAGCTGCTGAGACGTGCAGAATAACACCCTGTTTTATACCGATGCCTCTGCTTGTCTCGCAGATCATCCAGGCTTCCATTATAGCCCCGAGGGAGAAATGAAGTCGTCATACCATCCTAAGGAAGGCACTACTCCACACCGAGTGAGAAGGAAATCAGGTGAATAAACTCCTTTCCATCAAGATGACAAGAGGGAAAAAAAGTAGGATTGTTTAGGACTTGGCTGAGGTTGAGTGCACAGAATTGGTCCTTTTCCTGCACTCTGCTCAGATTTTACAGAGCACAATATGGGTGGAGGATCCTGTTAAACTGTTATTTGTGTGATTTTACATAGTGTTTGTATTTCGTTTCATGGATGTACATTCCTAAATGGTGGATGAATAGAGAACAGTTGGCACTTTCTGATGGATAAAGAATGCAAAGCAAGCTAATTAAATTATTTAAATCTGACTTGTTTTCCCCGAGTAATTACTGTCTCAGAAGTGGTTCCATCCTGATTACTGTAAAACATGATTGCTATCTCTGTTTACTATAGTGTCTGCCTTATGAAAGATAGAGATTTGACAGATAGTAATGTTGGCTTCTTTTTTTTCCTAGCTCTAACAAACATCCATAATTACAATTATTCCTCTTCTGAAGCCATTACAAATATCCGTGTAGTTGGAGCGACTTTACATTGCCATCGCTTTGTTCCCTTTTCAGCTATCTAAATATATTGTTTATGCAGAATGACTCACGGTTCATGACAGCACAAATGTAGTGATTTATCATATAGCAGAGTTTGTCTCTGAAGAGCAGTTGGGTTTTATTCGGGCATCCTCTCTGTTTCTAAGATGAAAGATTCCGTTGGTGCTGTTTTGCCTGTAAAAGGAATGCCACAAAATACTGATTAAATGTCCTCCTCTGAGTGTTGAGCTACTTTGCTCTTATAGCACTGCTAAGCTGCCAGTATCTCATACATATTTCTAATCTGAATATAGGAAATCTCTGGCAACTTATAGCAATGATTTAGATGAGGACTGGGTCTTTGAAAGTGAGAATCTTAGCGTGAGATTAAAACTTACATGGTTGTGTGGTGGTGGTGGTGGGAGGAGGGCGTTGCTATTCCTTTACACACGTGCACCTTGGGAACAGTTGTAGATTTAACACTTCAACAAATGAAACCCTTTCTTCCGAGAATCTGAGGAAACTAGATGATTAAGAAGTGTAAATCCAGCTGTCCTGCACGGATTCAGGAGCTTAACTTTTGGTATGCGTGCTATTAAAAGTTGGCCAAGATGGCAGTACCTTTCTTTGGTATGCTGTGGTGTTTAAATGCTGTTACTGTCTTTTTTCAGAACCCTCATCTAGAGCTCATAAAGTTCTGAAGTCAAATGGTAAGTTACTTTGCCTGCTACTTTGTTGTCCAAGTGTTTATATATTTTGCAAAATAAGTAAGCATGGATTTTCTTCTCTGACTTATCTGTTTCAATCACATTTAGTGGATCTGTGCTGACTTACGTAAGCAGAATATCCTAGTTGTAGAATGTAACCCCAAACACATATTTGAGGAAAAAATAACCTGTGTGCAGAGAAAACAAAATTAGCATTTAAATCCTGATATCAATCACAATTTTTTGCTTTTCCACGATTGGGTTCTGATCTTGTAAATGTCCTTGTAACTGGTAACTGAATGTAAAGTGTTTTAGTCACTGAAGGTAGTTACCCATATTATGTAGGTGTTGCAAAATCACATCTTTAGGTGGAACTGTCATAAAGCCAATGTTGTCTCTGATTTATCAGAGACCCTCAATTGAATATTACAGTTGCATTTAATTCCTTTCGGGAATTCATAATTGGGATATTAATATTGCATTAGAACAGTGGCGTAGACTGACAGCAGTTCAAGTACTCACTTATAATGTATTTATGTTTTCAGATATAAATGCAGATATGCAGAAGGTAAGCCATTTTTTTTACATTTTATAATCTGGCACATTCAAATGGCACCTGACTTTGATATTGGATTGGTTTTTAAGAAGGGAAACAAAAACATAATATTGTTTAGACTCTCCGATAAGATTGTTGAGATGAAAACAATAGAAATACAGCTAACTATTTCAGTGATATCTAATAAGGATAAATTGAGTGATCCATATATTCCTCTACTTTATAATACAGCACAATCAGTTCCTAATACTATATGGTACTTAAAAAAATACTGCTACCGTCACAGAAGTTCTATGTAAAGATGATGTTTATTCTTTGGAAGATATTTTCTTTGTATTTATTAAATAAGAATATAAGAGTTTCAGCTTATTCTGATCTACCTGTCTATCTAAATATATATATGTGCGTGCGTGTGTGTGTGTGTGTGTGTGTGTAAATAAATAAATAAATAAATAAAATAGAACAAACCAGGCAGAGCCAATACAGCTTAAGCAGACTGAGCTGAGCACTTCCAACCTCTGCATTTTCCATAAGAATTTTTAATGAAGTTCCAATGCAGTTTGAAAGATTCATGTTGGATTTTGGGTCCTAGGCTTAGTTGGGATGGAACTTAAGGCAAGGAGAATGTATTAACAGGATACCCTACATATGACTTCACTGGGATGCCATAACACTGAAGACCATAAGTTTCTCACCTCGTTGTTTTTCCAGCTCCTTTTATTCCATGGAAGAATACTGTTTGTTTAAATTCTTTCTTCATATAGTACAGCTAACTGAATGTAGCTAAAACTGTGCTTTGGGGGCAAAGGTTTTTTGTGCTGAAGTTGGTTGCTTTGACTTCTAAAGTTAATGTAAACCTGTAAAATGGTATAATCTAAGTAATTTTTAATCAATGTTTCAAGCGAATCAGTATCGAAGGAGCACTGTTATCACAAACTACCAAACTGGGATCAACCGAAGCCCTACTGAATTCAAGGAAGAAAGGTTCGCTGGAACCCAGTGGGCTAGAGAGCCAATTTCAAGAGTCGAGTGAACCAGCCTACATCAGTGATCAAGATGAAAATCTCCACACTTCTACTACAGAACAGATTGATGCTGATGATGAAGAGGAGTCTGAACAGGTTAAAAACAAAACAAAAAAAATGAAACAAAATATCCCCTTCCATCATGGGGAGGATGGAAGAGGGATTAAACTTATTGGTAAAACTCAAGGAGACAGGAATGTCTTAGAAGTAAACTGCTTCCAGGTTCTCCTTACAGATGTGTCATTTGTTCATCACATGGTTTTCTCTTGCATTGTAACAGAGGTGAAGTGAAATTAGCCCCTGTACAGAGCATGAGAGTATATGAAATCCCTACTGCTGAAACAAATTTTGCCTAGTTCTTTACAGGCCTCCAGCTTATTTTTGACAGAAAGCAATAGCTGTATTATTTTTAATCAGCTGCACAACTGGCTTTTCCTTGTTTCTCCAGCTGGCATTTTGAAAGAAATATACTTTTCTAGGCCAAATAGAGACAAGGTCCTCAGGTCTTGAAAGCAGCAACGTGAATGTTAGGTTAAAATTCAGACAATGAAAGATGTGATGTGATGTCTCTAGAACAGTGATCTGTTGGCTGTGAACAGAAGTAAGTGTGCTGTAATATGAGCTGTGGTGAGTGGGATTTCAGAAAGAAAGAATCTTGATCATTTACTATTGCACAATCATTGAACAGGTGGTTATTTCTCTCATGCTAAATGATGTTTACCCAGATATATGCTGTATGATGGAAGGTTAAAATTTCAATTTTGAAATGTGCATATATCAAAGAATCCAGATCTGCAATTTGTTGGGTTTACTTTATGCTTATATAAACACTCAGCTCTCTAAGATGCTGGCATGAACATCTGAATACAGGGCTTGGACATCTTTCTCTAGTTGATCTGTTTTGTAAGTTGTCCAAAACCTAGTAGTAATTTTTTCTTTTTTTTGACGCTCACTGCACCATTCCTCTTTTGGAGTTACATTATTGAAATTGTGAATCTTTGATAAAATAGCATCTTGTATCAGTGAAGCATAGTGTCTTGTAATTCACCCTCTTCCTGACATGAGGGAGTACAAAAGAATACTACTGTAAAACTGTACAAGAGTAACTTAGTGCTTAATCGTAAATGCGGCAATGGTACTTTCTAAGATCCTCATATTAAGAACCATCTGCTCGGTTCCTCTTATGCATACTCTTCTCTCTGAATTACTTCGTACACTGCCCAACATGATGTTGTGGCTTTGTATTTTTCTGGAAAGTTAGATAACATCATATCTTCTAGCTTAGACCTCTTCCTGGTTTTCAGGACTCCAGGTGATGGTGTCCATCCCTTTCCTGTTCAAATTTTAAAGGGTTTTTTTTGTTCATTTTTGATTTTCTCTGTGATTGCCTCCTTTTGCTATAACTTACTTTCTATATCTAAGTTATTGCACACAGACTCTGCATTCTTCCCCTTTTGGCAAGCTGTATGGATTGACTTAGTTAAACAAGTTATTGCAAAGCAAGTTTGCTAGACTCTAAATCATTGTTGCAGCACTGCTTTGACTACTCACTAGTATTTCATCCTTTATGTGTATACCTGACTTGTCTCTGCTCTTCTAGCAGCTAGTAATTCTTTCGAACAAAACTCTACAAAGAGATTTTAATATCCCTCCCTTACTCTGTTCTTTTAAATCACAGGGAGCACAACAAAATTCACTACAGAAATCAAAAGGAGGAAGAAAAAGACTTAATAGTCAAGCTGCTGAAAATGTTGAAAAACGGAGAAGTGTTAATCTCAACAAATGTGAAATGCAGGTACTTTTTTTTTCCTTTCTATCTTGCTATCCATCATAGATATGTCAAAGAAATGTGTGTTTTTTTCTGGGTAGAAAGATGGGGCAGCTTCTGTTTATGTTGTACATTAATATTTGTATCACTGAGATATTTAGGGGGCAGGTTTAGCTCAGTTGGTTAGAGTGTGGTGCTGCTAATACCAAGGTCATGGGTTCAGTCCCCCTATGGGCTATGCTGAGGGTTGGACTGGATGATCTCCAGAGGTCCTTTCCAGCCTTACCGTTCTGTGATTCTATATCTGTATGTACTTCAAAGAGTATTCTCTTGAGGGGGGAAAAAAACTCTAGAAACAATTAACATCAACTTAAGCCAAAAGATATACTGCTTTCCTCCCTTTCCCAACCTTTGGCCTTGTACCTCTATAGTATCTCTCATGTTACCATTAGCAGGCATGCGGCTTTGCAATATATTAAATCTACTGGCTGAGCTGGATGAGAACTTGCTCCAAAAAGAAAATCAGATTTTAAGTGGCGTATACTAGAGGGTGCAACATACCTTTCTGCTGGGCAGAAAGGGGCAAGGGGAAAGAGCAAAATTTTTGGCAGGAGCACAGAGTCGGATTAGCTTAAACCAACTGTGAAACGGCAGACTTATCATAAAAGACTAATCTTACCCTGTCAAATAAATTTGGGTTTAATTACTCATGCTTTAGCATGAGCTAGTATCTTTTGAAGTAATGTATTATTGAAAACTGAGAGTCAACTATGAGCAATGGTAAGGGCTGGGAGGCACAGAGGTCTGGCACTGCCACCTTGGTTCCTTGACTCACCAGCAAGGAGCCTGCCCACCCATCTCTGCCAGGCTCTGTGCTGCAGGACACCATGGTTACTATGGCACTTCTGTGAATGATGGGAATCCTTGCATTATTTTAGGAAATAGGCTAACGTTACCTGCATGTTTCAAATCTCCGCAGAGCCCCAAAGATCCTTCAGATGAAGAGTCGACCCAACTGAATACTGATCTTCCCTGTTCCTGCTCAGCTAGACAATCACCTAGACAATTTAGCACCCCCCAAAACAACTCATTAATCATGAATATCCTGGGGGGTACTACCTCTGTCAGAAACATCTGGACTGACCATCAGATCAGGCAGGCATTGTTTCCCAGCAGGCGACCACCTTATGAGCATGAAGATGATGAGGATGATTACCAGATGTTTGTACCATCAGTGTCTACATCCAACTCGGCTTCAGCTGTTGGTGGAGAAAGGAGAGGTCCTTCTGGTCGACCATGCAGCTGGCATTTGGGGGTAGAGCATCAAAATGAGGCTTCCAGCTCCAACCGTCATAAAGTTGTTAGACGGGCCAGTAGTGCTGGTGAAAGCAACACATGTGCAAGCAGTGCAAGGTATAAAATTGGTGACCTCAGCCAGCGCAGCTCTCGAAGGGAATTGAAAAGAACAGAAGTGAGTAGTATGAATGCTTATCCTGAATCTTCAGAAGAGCTGACCATTGATGACATTGAACATGTTTATGACAATATAAGCTATGAAGACTTAAAGCTGATGGGCCTGACAAGAAGGGAAGAAACTGACCATGGCCCCCAGAGAGCTGCTAGAGACTCTCTCTATGAGGCCGATAAGAAGTGCGGCTCAGATTCGCCTTCCAAAAAGAGGACAGCAAATCATAACAGGGACTCTGTTCGTGCTAGTAGAGATGAAGCCCTACTCAGTAGAGAAGCACCTACTTCAAGTTTGGATGAGCTCAGGATTGTTGAAGATAACATCTATGACACCATAGTGCTTCCAGAAACACCACTCTTGAATTTTAAATGTAAACCTCTAAAATGCTCTAAAAGGAGGAGTTTTCTGGGCCTGGAAACAGACTTTGCATGCTGTGACAATTTACGGCAGTTTGTTTCTGAAGAGAGTCTCCAGTTCAGTGAAGATGAAAGTCCTTACCATCGTGTTCCTCTCGACAATGACTATTTAAGCTTAGTGGATAGCTCCTCCAACTCCGATTCACTCTCCCATAAGTCTGCAGCAGATAAACTCTCAGAGGAAGTGGACGAGATTTGGAATGACCTGGAGAACTATATCAAGAAGAACGAAGAAAAGACAAGAGACCGTCTCCTTGCAGCCTTTCCTGTTTGTAAAGATGATATTCAAGAAAGGCTGCACGCTGGCAGTACACCTGAACTGAGTAAAGATGTAGAATACTCTCTGTCTACTCTTTCTCTGCCAGAAACTCCTATTTTCCCTAAAACTTTGAAGCCCAGGGCTGCCACCTTGAGTGAGGCTAACCTCAGGCTTGAAGACACTGCACCGTGCAAGGAGAGCTCTTTTATGAGTCTGAACAGATCTTCCTTCCCACGTGAGATGCCTTTTGTAGACAGCCCATACGAATCTGCCAACAGCATTCTCTCCAACGCGCATGCAGAGGGCATGGAAAATGACTTGGATATCGTGGATAAAACAAAGAACAGAGTTTTCATGATGGCAAGGCAGTACAGTCAGAAAATTAAGAAGGCTAACCAGCTTTTGAAAGTTAAAAGTCCAGACCAGGAGCAGCCAGCTAGCCGACAGCAGAAACTGAAACACAAAGATCTTGCTGCCATCCTGGAAGAAAAGAAACAGGGTGGTCCAGCTATTGGTATGTTAAAGGCATTCATTGTTTTTATACAGATTTATTTCTTTAATAACTTCCAATGAAATAGGTTTATTGAGTTAAGATTATAATTTTCGGCTCCTTGATCTATTAGTTGAATATTAATATTGCATTTCCTGTGTTATTGCTGAGTTTTCTGTGACTGTTCTTAACATGAATAGTCATTTATATCTCAATAAATTCTTGCCATTACTTGAAGAATTCAGAGGAAAGAATGGGATAGTGTCAGGAAGGATCAATTCAGCTTAGGCTGGAAATAGAAATCCTGCCTGAAGCATCATTGGCCTGTTTACAGAAAAGCCTTTATTTTCTCAGTTTGATCTTCAGAATTTGACTGAAAAAATGCATTTTCAGGTAGATTTAGCTCCTAACCAGTAGTATAGATTTGCTCAGATACTGTCCATATCACACTTGCAAGCAAGAGGCATAGGCTCAGACAAGAAAGAGCTGGTCTTTTTACTCTTTTAGGTGAATGCACAAAGTGATAGAAGCTTAAGGTTTTGGAGCTATTTCTGTCCATAGTCAGCTGAAACAAATAAGAAAGACAGAGCAAATGGACTCCATGCACTAGTGTGTCATTCCTGCCTTCTTGTGATATTTATGTTTTCAGAAGTCCCTAAATACCTAGCTAGGTCATTTTCAGAATGTTCTCTTCCATTTTGATGTGAAACAAACAGTACGTTATCAGACCTGTGTTACGTTGTGTCCTGCTGTGCAGCCTGCAGTACTTTGTCACAGTCACATACCTTGTAGTAAATATATTAAAAACACTGATCATCATGTCGTAGTAGCAGAATTTCTCACGAATTAAGCAGTGAGACATTCCAAGATTTAGTGTTTGTGTAATTTTCCAAGAATGCAGATATTTAACCAAGTTTTAGAGGCCCCTAAAAGGCTTTCGAGTGTTTCCTGGCTTAGCCAGTTTCACAGAAAACTATTTTTGGCTTCTTTATCATCTCTGGAGAAGCCCAGGGGTGCATTTCCTTGAATTGGTGCGACTTGAAAGCAGCTGTGAACCTGCTCCCTCTGGCATCTTTCTGAGGCATAGCCCTGTCTCCTGTTTCCAGAATTTCCTCAGGATGTCTACTTCCTTCTCTCGTGTGCGCTCACACTCGCTCTCTCTCGCTCTCTCTCTCTTCCTTTCTTTCTTTCTTCCCCCCCCCCTGTCCCCACTCCCCTGTTATTGGTCCTAATAGTGGTTCTGTTCTTTTTCCTGTCTTTTATTATTGCCTCTTTTTTATTGCCTTCTCTCTTTTTTGGAGAGTAGGCTCTCTGAGAGTAGTTTCCCTGCCTAGGAAAGCCAAGTATGGAAATAAATCCAAGAGCAGAGTATAGTCTGTGTCTGCCCAGCAGGAGAAGGCTTTAGGGACTGAAGGTATCTGCCAAATCCCAACCAGCTGCTTAGGATGCTGGGATGAAAACTAGTCCCATCCAAAATCAAGATTTTTACAGGCCTGCTTGAATCTCTTGATTGTTGACTCTGAAACTGTCAAACTCTTGGGGTGAGGAGGGAAAGGAAGAAGAAGAGAGATCAAGTAGATCATTAGCACTTCCTGCCATTTGCCAGCATAAAGATAACACTGAAAGATTGGTAAAAAGTCACGTTCCTTCATCCTTTTTCATATGCTTTTCCATGTTTAGCCAAAAGGATTTTATCTCAACATGACCAGGAGGAAAAGCAATCATCAAGATACTAGTTGCAATCACAAGTATATTAGTGATGTTTTGATCAAACAAAACCAGTGGATACAATAAGCAGACCTACAAGCCTAGAGTTGGAAGGAAGAAAGGACCTCAAGAGATCATCTAGTTTCTCTTTCTTCAGGGCAGAATAATTGCCGGTGTCATAGATGTAGGATTCAGGTTTAGATGGGTGAAATACTTATCTTTTAAGATAAAAGCTAATACTGTAGTAATTTTGAAATACTGGAACAAAAAGATCCAAATAATTTTGCATTTTATAATAGCTTTTTATTTGTATTTTATTTCCTTCCACAATTATATATAGCTATTGTAATGTGATTCCTGAGTTTGTGATTCATGATTGTTCACCATTGCAAGATGTTTTATGCTTCTTGTTTTCATATTGTGTTATCATGAAAACAAGGCAAACATGCCACTGAGGCATGGCTCTTCTAGCCTCCATTATTGCACATTAATTTATGGACTATAAGGCTGAAGATGTGAACACAGCTGTAAACTTTTAACCAACACAAAGCATTTTTTTTTTTATTTCATGCAATTTGTATGGATTGTTTGCCTGTGGGAAGCTAAATCTCTCTCTTTTCTAGGTGCCAGAATTGCTGAATATTCACAGCTCTATGACCAGATTGTCTTTAGGGAAAGTCCACCTAAGATGCAAAAAGAAACCTGGTCCAATCCTCAGGAGCCATCAGCCTCAAAGTATTCCACACCTGTGGCTGCGCCTCCTTCCCGTTCTCAGTTAGCCAGTGAATGCTCAAGAGCGGAAGATTGGCTTTTGCATTCTACGTACAGTAATGGAGAGCTGGCTGACTTTTCTCCCTGGCCTGAATCTGAAGACCTGAAAGCCAAGAGCTCATATACAGAAACTGGTACAAAAAGCAATTCAAGGCATTTGCCATCAGCTTGCTCAGTGCCATCCCTTCAGATTTCTAACCGTTTGCATGTCCCAGTGCAGAGGTGGAGTGCCATTATAAGCCAGCCTAACAAAGAAAATTTGCATCAAGATCACAGCTATAACTCCCTTGGGAGAAGAGCAAGCAATATAAAACCACAGGTGTACAGCAGATCACAGTCATCGTCCTCAATTGTGGTCAATAGATCTGGAGAATCAATCGTTTATCCCAATGAAATGGACAAGAAAAAGCTTCATTCAAATAGGAACTTCCGATTTGATAGCCATCAAGCACCAGATACTGCTCCAGGGTGTACAGGGCCTGACACAAGAAAGCAGATCTCTGAGAACTACTCAGATATGATTCTTCAGGATTCTCAAAAAGTTCTGCGAGTAAACAGGACCTCTCCTCTGAATGCACAGGTGGCCACAGAGAACTATTTTTCTAATTTCAAAGATACTGAAGAAGAAGGGGATGATGATGACTATGTTGAAATCAAGTCTGAAGATGAGGGATCTGACCTGGAGGCTTCCCAGAACCAAACAAGGAAAATAGATCCTAAATTAAGTAATAGAGACAGTGGTCCTTCGGAAACTCTCTGTAGCAAAACTGTGTCTTGTACTCCAGCAAAGTCAGCAAACAGCAAACATGCACTTACACCCTATCTGACAGCATATAGCGATTCAGATAAACTGAATGACTACCTGTGGAGAGTACCATCTCCTAATCAACAGAATATTGTCCAGTCTTTAAGGGAAAAGTTTCAGTGTCTGAGTTCAAGTAGCTTTGCCTGATGCTTTCAGTAATTTCTAGTTGTACTGCCTTAACATGACAAAGTATATACTAGTACAATCAGTACTGACATTATGTATTTCAAAAATATTACACGATCAGGCATTGTATGACAGTAATATTGTAAATAGATGTGAAACGTATCTTTTTATGGCTTAGAATCCTAAACATTGAAAAGGCTGTGTATACACTGTCCGGTGTCTCTATAATGCAGATGGACTTCCCATCTCATGTTTAACCATTACATCTTTTCCTTTTCTTCTCCACAGCTCAGTTTCTTGTTAGATGCGATATTGCATTTGATGCTTAAATTGTGCAACCATGTGGAAACCTGAGTATTTGGACTTACAAGAGTGGGTGACCAGCTGTGTGCTCAAAATACCCATATGTCATTACTCTGGTTACATATAAGAGCATTTAGCTGGGCAGCTACTCCTAAGACTGTGGGTTTCTGAGCACAATTCTGGTAATTGCACGTCTAGCGTGTTGGTGTGATCACACATACTTTTTGCACATTACTTATTGGTAAACAGATTCCAAGAGTATGGGACCAATGCATACAATACCAAATATGCTACATTACTGTAGGCCGACTGTTTGTGAATGGTGCCAGGCTGATAGCTCTGGATCTGAAGCCTCTTCTACTTTATGTAACTGCATAATAGGCTGTGGCAACTTTTTCTGTGTGAATTTGTCAATGTGATATAGTCCTTGTCCGGAGGATGTTTCAGGGGAGTAGCAGGGGAACCCTGCTGCTTGTGAAGATGGCTAGACAGAGAACTGGTTTTGCACCTCCTGTGTTTGTGACATGCAGAAAAACTCGTGTATCTGTAACTCAGAGCCCAGCAATGGAAAGCGTGCTGTGTGGATATGCCAAGCAATTGTAATTTGTATGCAGTGGCCTGTCGGGTGTTTGTTCAAGTCCCAAAGTCAGTAGCACTGGAGGGGGGAGGGGGGGAAGAGAGAGGAAAAAAAGAGAGAGGGAGAGAGAGAGTGTGTGGGACTTGGCCAGATACCTGGGTAGAACATTAATCATGCTGCATGTTTGGCCAGTAGGATGTTTCAGTGATACTATATGTTGAGTTACAAGCTGTCTTCCTGAGAGCAAGAATCTCCCATAGTAGGAAGTGATCCTTCCCTGTATAAAGAACTAAAATTTGCATTTTCTAAACCAGCCAGGGCTGGATCTTATCCTGTTTATGTATGATAAAAGTAGCTACATCAGAATACATTCCATTCTTTTGCAGATGGTATGTACAGTAAATGCTCTCATTTAAAACAGGAATAGACTTTACAGTATGCAACACATTTGCTTCCTTTTATTGTCTTTGTTGCACAGGTTTGAATTTTGTTACTTGAAAACCTTATACCTAAAGGAAAGCCTAAATTTGTATACTAGTTAGCCACTTAGCCATCTTGTGTGACTGGCTTTCTTGGTGCTTAAATCCTTCAGATTAGGCATTAAGCCAGTACTGAATTAAACATATCACTAAATACAGGGGTTTAAGTGAAGTACTGATTTCAGTAATAATGTATTACTCCCCTAAGATTACAGAGCGTTGTACTTCCAGAACTGCCAACTATTTACAGCATCAGTTATCATGAGGAAAACCTGAAGTTACCAATGTACAGTCAATTACTTGTTTAGATTAAGGTGTAAGGACATGAATTTGTTAGAATGGGTTAAATTATTTACTGCACCTCTCTTGCATTGGCTAGGAATTCTTATTTTTAGGGTTGGTTTGTCACTGTACTTGTTAGCTTGTACAGTCTAACCATGATACTTATTACAGTCAGCACATCCACTGTAATAGGACCCGCATCTAGTCAACTACAAATGAGAAATAATGCTGTATATATTTAAGACACCGAGATTTAGCGGAGCCCGTATTTATTTAATAGAGCTTGTAAAGTATTGTAAATACGAGTAGATCTGTGCTTGACCCGTGCACGCCTAGATTGGTTCAGAGAATCCCATGTAACTCGCATCTCGCGCTGTCTGTCAGCGTCGGAGTTGAGAGAAAAAAGGAGGGGGGGGGATAAAAGGGAGCCCTACTAGCGTGTAACTTCTCCGAGGGGACCATTTCATACTATTTTTAATAAATTTTGAGTACGCAGAGGTTTCTTGCGTTTTTTATTTATTTATTTATTTTTCTCTCTTTGGTCTGGCGCAGGGTTGCGCTCAGGGGCCGGGGCCCGGGGGAAGGCGGTGCTCTGGGAGCGCCGCCCCCGCCCGTGCCTCTGCCCCTGCCCGCGGCCCGGCCCGCCCCGACGGCGCGGCGGAGCGCGGCGCAGGATGCGGGCGGCGGCGTTGCGGCGCTGGCTGGCGGCGCCGGTGCCCGCGGGGGCCTGGTGGGGCCGCGGGCTGTGCGGAGAGCGGCGCGGCGACGGCGCGGCGGCCGCCCGGTAAAGCGGGGCCCGGCGCACGTGGGGCTGATGCAACTGCGGGGTGTAGGGAGAGGGGGACCGAGGTGCTCGGGGAGGCGTGCAGGCGGCCCGACGTGCCTTCCCCCGGGTATTTTCACTTCTTTTTTCTTCCCCCCCCCTTTTTTTCTCCTCTCCCTCTCTTCCTCCCGGGGCCGCATGGGTGTTTCTCGCCAGTGCGTGGCGCTGCTTTTAGAAAGAGTGCTTTCTGGAAAAAAAATATATATATATATATATATATTTACATATATACACACACACATATACATATACCTATACCGCTGTGAGTGGCGGGGGTTCGGGGGGGGGGGGGTGATGTTTTGGCCGCGTCTTTGCTCGACGGCCGCGTTTCCAGGGAAAGCGGAACAAAGGGGTACGCTGTGCGGCGTGCAGGTGAGGCTGGGCTTGGAAGTGGGGCTGGAAAGCGTTGCTGCTTCTTCCGGCCTCTCTCTCCCCTCCCTTCCCCCCCCCCCCCCCTCCCCGATCTTTTTTTAAACCTTATCTGGGACAGCTTGCCCGCCACGACATTGCCCTGAATTGGCCTTTGGCTTCTGCAAAAGGATAGAGGGGAAAAATCCCCTCTAGTCATTTTTTTCCCCCAGCTATTTTTGCCTGTTAGGTTTAGCGGGGACGACAGACAGACACCTTTTCAAGGGAACTTCCGCCTGTGGAGACAGTGTTTCTTAGTTCTTCGGTTTTTAGCTTTCTCCTATATACACAAGAGGTGACAGAGGAGAGCCGACAACTACTTTTACAGGGAACTTTTGCAGGAAAAACTCCCAGGGCCTCGTGGCTGCTGCTGCTGCCCTTGGTTTTTCCAAGAAGTGGCGCAGCAGACAGAGCTGCCTCTGTCTCCCCGCAGCTCTGAATAGCAGCCCGGAATGGGGCAGTTTTACTGCTGTTAATTCCAGGGATGTCTGGGTAAACTGCACTGGCACTAGGTATAATGAAAACCTATTCCACTAGGTTTAAGCGGAAAAAATAATTCTGCTTCTGTCACTGCAAGGACGATTCAGAAACAAAGTAACTGGCCAGACAGAGAGCTCTGGGCCCTGGTGATTTTGTTCCCTGGCTGATCTTTGCACTGTAGGGCTGGACAAGCTTTCTCATGAAATAATCCAGGCTGATTATAAAGCTTTGGGCATGTCAGAGCAATGACAACCATAGTTACAAAACGAAGATGTTTTTGATCTGCTACTTCAGTTTTTCTGCGTCTCACTCTCAGATACCACCCTGCAAAGTTTATGCGCTCTGAAGCGTGTGTTCAGTACTGCTAACAAGCATGGGTCTCTGCTGATGTTTTGATCCCTTTTTGTAAAAGAATTATCTGTGTTTTTATTATGTTGCAGCAAAATCACTGAGAATGCAAAAAAAGCGTTGGCCTCACTGAAGAGAGAAAACCCTCAGCTTCAGCCAACACTAGCCATTATTCAGGTAAAGTATATCTGTATTTTAGCTGGCCAGAAGAGATCACTTTGCAGTACAGCTTCTTGTTTCAAACTTTAAAAACATGTAATGCAGAAAATAACTTGTTCAAGCAAAACAGTGGGAGGAGGTAATCCCATCAGTGTAGACTGAGGAAGGAGTCTCGTGATCTTTCCATCTCAAGAGCCTTTCTGCAGGACTGAGGCAGTCGCAGCAAACTTCAGACTGTGGAAAAGAGAGTATTAGAAAGTAATGATTTTATCCCTTCTTCCCCTTGTGAACATACCTTTTTCCTCTGTAAGTACCAATTGCCTTTTCTCTCTGGTTGATTGATATAATCAGGTTAAACTCTAAGCATTTGTCTTCTACCTTTATTTAGGTTGAATTTTTTGTTGCAGTCCTAAAAAGGGAGTTTGCATCTGAAAACCTGGTCCTCTCTGCCCTCTTCATCCCCATATCATATTAGTGGGACGAATGCAAGATATTGCATCTTCTTGCAAGCATTGCTTACATTGAGATTGCTGTAGCTTATGACTGTGTTATTACTACTATAATGAAAGGAGAAGCATACTGAAAATTCCCAGTCAGCTCAAAAGGAGCTATATGCAATAAATGCCCTATGTGAAATGTTAAAAGTAGCAGCTCTAAGGTGGAACAGTCTCTTTGAATAACTGAGAGCTGTTTTGCTGCTAACATACAAATAGCTTTCTTTCCTTTTTCGTTGGAATTGCTGTGTTTGAAATATGCAAGCAAACTTGTAGGTGAGGATTACTTTTCTTACAAAGTTGAGAGATGTTCGTCTTCGGGTTTCATAAGGAAGGCCTCAGGGCCAAGAAACTGGGGATGTTTGTGAGTTCATTCTGAATGAGACTCACACCTATGCAGGCAGAGATGTTCTTGTTGTGTTTCCTAGGTCTTTCTTGTTGGTTTTGAATCAGAGCATACTGAATATTTGACTCTGTAGATTTTAATTTTAAAACCTAACTATGAGCACTTCTAAAGTAGTAGTAGTAGTAAATCTGAGAAACAATATGTGCTGACACTTTATTTTAGTGGATCTTCTTGTGAGACAGAACGGGAAAGCTCTGCATCTTACCCTCTGCAGGTACTTTCAGGTATCATTTTCAAATAGCCCCCTAAGGCTGTAAATCTAAGAACTGCCGATAAAGCTGTAATCCCATCCTCTTGGTGACTCACTGTTTCTTATTCCTATTTTGTCTCCGTCAGTTACGTTGTGAGGAGGATTAGGGAAGTGACCCACTACCAAGTGTTGTGTGAGGAGGGGGAGGCTCACGCTCGTGTATGTAGTTCAGGATGTGTCTACATTAACATTGCGGTTTGGATCATGGATGCGCTTTAAGTGAATGTCCCTGTTGTCCCCATCTGCCCTCCTTGCTTTGCGTTATGATCTCGTAGTCCCCGAGAACGTGACTGCAGAACCCAGGAACTGGGTTCCTGCTGGACAGAGTTAGCCCAGGACATCTTCACCAGCTGTCTAGCTCTAGGCTGGTTCTGAGGCCTGGAGCAAAACCTGCTTAAAAAGTATATTTCTTGGAACAAACAAAGCTTGTTTTAGTGTATAAATGCTGAGGTGGTGCGCTGCACTACTAGGCAAGTTGCGCAGAGCAGCTCTCCATGGGGCACAGCACACCCAGAGCAGAGGGAGGGCAGCAGCGCAGTCCCTCTTGGCGACAGTGGGTGTAATGCAGGGCTTCCCCTGTGGCACTACTGGGAACGGGGAGTTTCAGCCTGAACCTGCTCTGAAAACAGCTTCTTTTCCCCTCAAATTGTCTGAACCTGAATTGTTACCATGATCGATATAAGAAAATATTTCAAAAGCCTTCTAAAATTCAAGAGTAGGTAGTAAGGAAAAATCAAATATAATAGTTAATGCAGTGCAACTGTTGTTGCAGGGACTTTAGGGGAGGAGGATTCCTGAATGAGATGGAGCTTGTCCTAGGCAGATCTGCCCAGGAGAAGCCTCTGCTGGAGGGCAGGTGTCTGATGGCAGTTGGTAGGACTTAATAACTTGTCTTCCTTCTAAACCACAGAACTGACATTTTCATGTGTGTGATACATGATTTGCATCACTTTTGGTGGCAAGGCAAACCAGTGTTGTTAGATAATATGGAAACTATGCAGAAAATGCTTCTATTGCCATTATCCGATTCTTAGTTGTTATAAGGAGGTATGAAAAACTCTATTGTCAGGTACAGACTGGCATCTTTCTTATATGGTAAACTTATATTAAGGAAATGTCCACTCCTATTTTTGAAAACCAGACTACTGTCAATACAGGCTTGAACCAGTCATGCCAAAGTAAATTTACTGGACAATTTTCTGTCCTGGTAGTTCTGGGCTTTTTTTTTTTTTTTTTTTTTTTTTTAATACTAGTAGACACAAACATCCTCACTACATGTTTCTTATGTAGACTTGTGTCTTAGTGCACTTAATACATTTAAATATAAATTAATTATTTTAAAACTTATTTTGTGTTTTGTTCCCCAAAGGCACATAACGATCATTTGACTCAAGAAGTAAACAAGAAGTTTGCTGAAGAGGTAAGCTTTAGCTGATAACAGTTGTGTTTAAGCACGAGCTATTTGCCCCTAATAATTTTAAGTGTTGTTTTCTTTTGGCAGGTTGGTCTACGTGTTATTCACATCTGTCTCCCTGAAGGCAGCGACAAAGATGAGGTAACTGTAGTACGTGAAGTACTCTTCCTTTCTGCTTTTGTTCTGAACTTAAATTTCTTGTTGACATTCATTATTACTTTGAACTCATCTCTGTTAACTCAAATTAGGCTCAGGACTGGCTTAGTCAAGTAGCAAGTATCGTCCTCCTTGGACGAGTAAGGAATAAAGGGAATTAACGACTTGTCTGCCGTCCCCTGGAAGCTTGAAACAGAGCCAAGAGTCATGTTCTGTGCCCCTATGCGGTGCCCACTTTAGCAGCAGTGCCGTCTCCGAGGGGAGCGGACAGGGTGCATTTCATCGGGTGGGAGCTCTGGGCGAAGCCTCCCATCTGACACCCACGCTCCTACCGTTGCTGTTGTGATCGTGCGTCTCTTTGTGGAGCTCTTGATTCTTTTCCAGGTTTTATCCTGGGAAATTAGAGCTGAATTGTTTTTCCTGGAATGATTTTGCCTGTTTATTGATCATGTAGCATTTAAAATACATACTAAAAAATACATTCCAAATTGCCAGAGGGCTAAATGCTGACCTTGTTAAATACGTTAAATTGGAGTCCTATTTGTGAGTTTCTTAAACGCGGTAATAGTGGAAAACTGAATTAAAGCATTTTCACAGGAAACAAGAATAAAGTTCCTTAGATTCAGGCTTTATAGGAGCTGTGTTTCTTTTAATGGATGTGTAGGCCCCCTACCTCTTGCAGCATCAGAACTTCTAGATGGAACGGAGACTTCTTGCGTCCGTGTTCTGACGTACACGTTCGTTCTTGCCTCAGATTAGAACACACAGCAGCGCTATTGCTGTCAGGTGGTCTCCAACAGCCAAGAGCTCAGGGAGAATTTTTATGCATTAGCAGGAATAACAATAATTAAAAATCAGGAATTCGGTAAACCACTAATAGAAGTTCCATTGTCATGTGACTTCTGCGTTCCCCTTGGTACTTTCCTCTGACTAAAACATAAAACTGAAAGGTGGATGATTCAGGCTGCCTTCTTGTAGTCCCATAGGTGTGCTCTATCAAAGGAAACGTATTTAATGTGTGAAATAACAAATGGAAGTAAGTATAAATGATATTACCATGAATTGGATATTAGAAAGTTTGGGAATTGCTTGGAGGATAGTTGTTATTTCAAGTTAAATCTGAAAGATTCAGAAAAGGAGGAAATGTAGTAGGGGCAAAATTAAGAAAGAGAGATTTTGTTGACTTTTGGTAAGATTATCAGCTATTTGCAACACAGAACATTTAATCCCTTTCACCAGAAGTTTTGAAGCTTCTCTTTACTTCTTTACTCTCTTCTGCTGAGAAGAGAGTGAAATGTTAACTAGCGTCTCAAAACCAGGACGGTTAAATGACCTGCCTTGTTCCATGTAACAGTTTGGTCACAGCTTGGGGTAGAATGAAATGCTGATCATCTGAAGAGGAGCAATGATTTGCATAATTATCACTGAAGTTTTATTCATTTGGACTAAAATCAACTAACATGACACTGTCAATCCAAAGAGGACAGGTTGGAGCAGTTAAAATGTCCATCTCGGCATCCCTGTATGTACATGCCCTTTGCATTCATAACATGCAGATTACTGTGTCTTACTTCTTTAATATTTATATGCATATTTATGTGCATATAAGATCTATTTATCTATCTATTATATCTGTGTGCATATATGTGTATGTATGTATTTCAGAAGTCAGCAAACTAAAGGGATATTTACATACCAGTGATAATGCTGGTGCAGTCTTCAATAACAGGAACATAGTACATTCTCTTAGTGCAGCATTGCAGACAGTCTAATTCCTACCAAATTCCCGTAACATAGTGTTGATTGAGTAGGAAATCTTTGGGCGATACAGTTCCCAATTATACAGAGCAGTTTATGTGGAAAGCGTTTTGGAAAGGCATGGCATTAGCTAAGGGAAAAACCTCTTATATTTGTTTTCTGTTGGATATTAACCCTATTAAATTATACAGCTTTCTGTGGATTGTTTGTAGTTCACAGTACAAAACATCGGTTTTTAGTTGCGTAATGGAGAAATAATGTGCATGACATGGCATTTCTCACATGAGAAAACTTCATCGTCTTTTACTCCTTCGTATTTTCCACGACCAGTGCAAAATGGACATACATCAGTATGGATCAGTATTGTAATTTAGATATGAAGCAATCAAGGGTAGGTAATACCGCCTGGGATGTTGAGTGTGACCAATCATAAAATGTTTTTAAGTCTGAACTCGCACCAGATTCAGTACTTGCAGTTCCCAAACATTTGTGGAATGCCTTTAGAAAAAAATAATTCTTCCTAAGATGACTATCTGTTCTTAGGAGCTGAGCACTTTGAGAAAGAAGATCAGTAAATATATATACTGTTTTTGAAAAAGGAATTTTACTTCCCCTTTCTACTCATGTAATTGTTCTTGTGACAACTTTATCGATGTTCTTTGCTGGGACATGAACTGGTCGTATTTTGGACTATGTGTTAACCAAGGATTTGTATTCCTAAAGGCATCTTCTGAAGTGTTAGCATTAAGCTGTTGCGAAGCTTTGGCACAGTGAAAGGCAAAATGCTCCTAATGCTCCTGATCCTCACTTGGGAAGATCTACGTGTTGGCTTTGCAAAATGTTTATTGTACAATAGAGTCAGGGTAGCTTAATTTGATGTGCCAAGGAAATATAAACCAGGGCAAGCAGATTATTCCTTCTTCAGGTAAAAGCTATAATAATATGGAAGGGAGGCAAAAGTGGCTATCAGCTAATTATAAAAAATCGGTTGCATCCCCTTTGAATTAGGTTGTGTGGAGTGAGTTAACATATAAATACACTTTAGCCTTCTGATACTTCTAACTCCACCGTATTTCTGCTGCATTTTGTTTTCACTCAAACTTCGTATTTCAGCACCATGCAAAAATTAGTATAATTTTATCTGTTATGTTTTGAAGAAACACTTCCATTAAAATATGTCCTAGACAAAACTGGTGTGGATTGTTAGGGCAGGTTCAATGCAACAGCTGTATTTTATGGTCTCTGTGACATGCTAGACTAACTAAATGGGTGCAGTTTCTCCTTTGCCTGCTTTTGAATGAACTATGAAGAGCAAGGGTAGGAAAGGATAAGCTGTGGACACTAATCTGGTGTATCAGCTGTCAGAGTGTAACTGGACTGTTTTGTGGGCTTCATACACGTAGGTGAAGGCCCCTCCCATAGACATAAAACATTATTTCTGCCCCTTTTTTACTGCTTAATAGTGCAGTTCAGCCCCAGTGTCTTGTTTCTTGAAAAGTGAAAATGTGAGGGGTCATTGAACAAATAATAATTAGTTTCTTCCGCAAAAGAAGTTTGTTTTTACGTTGTAATGTTTCTATTTTGTGTGTTATTCTGTTCCTTAATACCTTTTATTAACTTCCTAGATTGTCAATGAAGTCTTGAGACTTAATGAGGATCCTAATGTGCAGGGCCTTGCCCTTGACCTCCCAGAAAGTGCATATAGCAGCAAGGTATTAAATGCTGTGAAACCGGAGAAAGATGTGGATGGGTAAGTGAAGCAGCAAGAAATAATGTTAGCAAAAGCAAGGCTGATTGCTCTGGAAAATCAATTTTCCCCACTGCTTTTTGCTAATGGATTTCTCAGTCACTGTGTCTAGCTGTGTTATTGAGTGTTGATAAAGGATGCTACTAAATCTATCAGAAGTCTTTTGCTGAAGTCATTTTGATCATAATGTTTTTAATCTTCATATACTATATATCCAGGAAGTGGTCCTTTCAAAGAAATCAGAAATGCTGCTGATGTACTTAAGTTGTTTCAGTACTTCAGTAATACAACTGGCAGTCACACAAAAACATAGTAACATAGTTTCTGCAACTGGGATTGATGGAAAGGTTGCATGTAAGGTTTTAAATTACTACAGCACTTGCTCCCAGTGGGGAAGAGAGCTGTAATAGTTTGGATCCGTTAGCATGACTTTCCAATCAATGCTGAGTTGCACTGCTGTCTGAAGAGTCCACTGACATAATTTAGATCTCCAGACTACCATTTTGCTGCTCTTATCCTCTTGCAGTCTTCTTGCTCCCAATTGCAGTCTGCTATCTATCATTTCTTTCCTCTTTCTCCTTCTCTATCCTGTCAGAGTTGAATCGGAAAATTTTGCGAAAGAATTGACTTTCCATTATCCAGAGTACTGGAGATTGATAGGAAATGGAAAATTTAGATAGTACTTGTATATTATAGAGAATGCAGTGCAGAAACATCTGAAATCTTCTCAGGAAGTCAATTTAAGTCTAAAAGAATGTTTACTTCTGGTTCATCTTTGCTGATCTGGTTCTACAGAAAGCTGCTTACAGGTTTTTTTACATATGTGCTATGGCTAACCCACCACAAATAATAACATGCAGTTTGTATGTTGTGCATTGATTTTATTTGTTCTAACTTGTAACTGCCTCTTCTGGTATTTCTTGAGGCTTGGTGTTTGTCTAAAATATGAGGTGATACAAATGAGCCACAGTACGCCACTATCGAAGGGTTTACTTCTATGAGACATGCTTGCTCTGTTGTAACATGGATAATAGCTAATCACAAGATCAATATTGATGATTTATATTGCATCCATTTGTTTTTTTTTTTTTTTTTTATTCTCATGTTTTTCTGTTGCAGATTATCCGATGTAAACTTGGGATGCTTGATACGTGGGGATGCCTATGACTGTTTAGTTTCTCCTACTGCCTCTGCTGTGGTGGAGGTTCTTGAAAATTTAGGTGAGATACTTGGTGATAATTCTGGCATTAGTAAAACCTTTTTTTTTCCTCAATACTAATTCTAATTGTGAGAAAAGCATAATCTCGTTTTACTTTGTCTTCTGTTTTGTTTTCCTACCTTTAATATATTTGTCTCCTTCTAGTAAAGAACCTCAGCAACATTTGGATGCAGTATTCTCAGAAACAGGTCTTCAGTTTTAAAGTATTTGGAGATTAGACAGGGATTATCTTCCATCAGCAATTCAGTCTCACTAAAGTCACCTGAGCTGTCTGCTGAACCAAAAATATTTTAAGTGCAAACATCACTAGAGATTTCATGTGGCAATTTTGATTAGTGTGGACATTTGGACAAATCCACGTCTGCCTGTAAATAACTAATGAACAAATCTTTTGTTTGGGGCTGTATTGTATAAATGCTAACTTTGAAATGGCAGGTGTAAACAAATGAGTTCATAGCTCTTGTAAAGATGGTGCTAGTTTAAGGCGGTGTTTCAGAAATAGTCTGCTATATGATGATACAGAATTGTTGAGACAAGGATTTATGTAACTGAACTGTAAATACATAATAAAATGTACTTAGCTACAAATATGGATGAAAGGATACAGGAAAACAAAACAACCAGAAAAGCAATATCTACTTACTTGAATTAAAGAATGACCAAGATTATTAGTGTATTAGTTCACCGACTCTGAAAGAGTTGCCTTTAATGCTGTAGTTAACATGGTTGTGCAGAAACACAAGAGTTGTCTTGTAGTGATTGGGGTTTTTTATTGCTTTTTTTTTTTTTTTTTTTTTTTTTTTTAATTTGTGGGCTAAGTGAGAAGCATGGAGGAGGGAGGGAAAGTCCAATTAAATGCTCCAACTCTGTGATCCAGTGGTGTTTGGTGCTATAATACCTTTAGAGCTGAGGGAAACTTAAATGACTTGCTTGCCTTATGTTGTACAGATGGAAAGAAAGTCCTACTAGTGGGAACCAGCGGGGCCCTGGGAGCCTCCTTGCAATGTATGCTGCAGCGGAGAGGTGCGATGACCATGAGCTGCCAGTGGAGAAGTCCTCAGCTCCAGAACAAGGTGAGCGCACTCTCCCGCCTGCCAGACACTCAGCCAACACCTCCGTGTGTGTGGCTGGTCCGTTGGTCGGCGAGTGCTGCGCTGCTCCCGCTCGCTGCCCTTCACGAGAATGAGTCTTCAGCACAGGTCGTTGCTGTTTTCGTAACGGTGGGCACAGCAGCACCTGAGCTAGCCAGTGGTTTAGGACACTTTTTTTGTCCTTCCTGTTCAAAAATCGTTACTGAGGCAAACAGATACTCTGTATATTCCATACCAGATTATTATGTGTGCAGCAGCAGTTGTGAACTATTTTGTTCTGCAGGAGAAGCTGTGTGAGAGAAAGAAAGAATTCATAAAGTTTAAGATGAACATCTTTAGAAAACCCTTTTTCTTCCCCTCAGTGCAAGAAGGAGATACCTACTTTCTTTTTGTCCTGCTTTCCTTTTGTCCTGCCACATAGTTACCTATGTAAAATTATTTACACTGAATTTGTGTTTTATAGAATTTTGCAATTGCATCTTTTGGGACAAAGAGGAAAAGGATCTCTTCTTCATCTTTGAAAAAAGATGGAAAAGGATTCAGTGAAATTCCTGAAATGTAATCTGAAGGATTTCATTTAGACTTTCTGATTGCTTTTTTACAGAGCTTTTAGTAAGAGTTTGGAAGTAAATACAGCTTCCTGTCAGACTTCCCATTTGTTCTTTAATCTCTCATACACATTTCATAGAATAATATAAGTGGGAATGTATCGTACTTTGTGTGTATGCACAGGGTCCCAATTCAACCTGCAGTACACCACAGTACATACCCTGGTTGTAGGGGAGGTGCATGTTATTCCAGTGGCTTCGTTTCCAAATCGACGTATGGGTGTAAGGTACAATGAATAAAATGTTATGTTGTATTTCATAGCACGTGCCGCAAGGTGGCAGCCAAGTCAAAATCATTATTTCAAACATTAAGCTTTTGAATTCCAGGACAAAGCGAGGAAATATATTTGCATTCATTGAGCAGCTGTGATAGTTAAAAATTCTTTGGCAAGCTTCTGTTTTCACAGCTGCTGATGTTTTTGTTAGGCTTGTCTCATTTCTGCATTTTAAGTGACTGACACCTTTTAGGAAACATGTGCTTCTCTCAGAGATGGAAGTGCTGTAGACTTCATAGTAGTTCTGTCTCATTCTTTAATTATTTCTCATTGCTTGCATTTTTGCTTGAGGACTGCTTTCTCTGCTAGTGGGTCAGTGAGAGGGGTAGCTAGAGGTATTTTCACTGGTTCCCAGCACAAGATTTGGTCCAGGCCAGAGCTCGTTGTACTGTGCTGCCCATATACTGTAGAAAGATTCGTTTCCTCACGTCCAGATGCTTTTCCATAATCAAGCCTTGCTTTCTGGCATTCCCTCTAGCTTACCTCTCACAGCAGGTCACTGATGGGAAACAGAGTATGAGGCCTAAGCAGGAAGAAGTTTGAGGCTTTGCACATCAGTCTTCCCAAGTTCATTTCAACTTTTGGCAGTAAAGGAGTTTCTGCTCTGCCTGGAGGTCTAATCAGCAGAGCTCTGGGGAAGCTTACCTTCCTCTTCCTTGTCTGTAAGCCTGGAGCACCGTGTCACCAGTAGCCCTCGAAGCGCTGATGGACCTGGCTGGATGCAACTGTGTGAGGAAGAGCTCAGAAGTAAAATCTAGTGCACGCCCACAAGATTGGCCTGTGCCATATTCCTATCAGACCAAGAGTCAGAAACCAAGCACAGATTTTTTTACCAGACAGCTGGGCACTGTTGTCTAGTGGCAACCTGTATTTGAAGTGCAATGTTGTTAAATAATGTGATTATAACCGATTATATGAATCTATTTTCTCTTGCTAGTTAAAAAGCCTGGTTTGTTTTTGTTGAAATTAAATAAAAACAGTTCAAAGGCCCCCAAAGTTTCTCTTAAGATTTTTCATTTGAATTTCAAGTAAGCAAATATATTGGTCTGTGTAGAGGTTTTTCCAAGACTTTGGAAAAATTAGCTCACATTTTGGTTTTAGTGTATAATATGCTAACTTTAGACATGACTGCACTCCTAATTTTTTGCTTCCTCTGAATGTAATACTTCTGCACTGACATTCTGTGTCCTACTGTTTGGAGGAATAACGTGGTGTAGCATAATATGTTCACTTCACTGTACGGACATTTCATTGAGGCGCATTCGTTTGGCAGAATATATAACGAAACAAAAATGGAACTTAAGGCTGGTGTACCTTGTTTACCCTAATCCATTTGCCAGGCTCATTTGCGCTGAAAGCACAAATCCCAAACTTAATGATGTAATGCCTTTATTAGGCAGGTGTTGTATTACCTTAGACTAGCTCTGCTGATTTGTTCTTCTGTTTAAAAAGTTGCATAACAACAATTGTTTTCTATAAAAATTCTGCTGATATAATGAGATATGTAGCACCAATCTTGTACATTCTTTGGATCGGGTTTTGTATGGCCATGGACTTTTTATTACTTCTTTCACTCATGCTCTTTTGCAAGGCTGTTTTGAAAATGATCAAGACACCAATATGTCTTAGTTTGCCTTAGAAAACGTTTAGCACTGTAGAGGTAGCTCTTGCCGCCACGCAGTATAGTATCATCTACCATCTGACTTTAGTAGTTGTGTTCTTTTAAAGCAGGTCTTTTGTGTCCCATGTCAGCAAAAGGAAATAAAATAAATTATGGGACATTTTCATTTCCTCACTTTGACTTGCATGAGTAGTTGACACACTTTACATGTTCTTTTCCCTCTCTGCTTTATGTTTTGTTATAGTGAACAGATAATGAATGTTTCCTTTTGTTCCATTTTGGGTTTCCTTGACTTTAACTATTAAAAATAATCATCATTTTTCAGCTGAGCTATGTCCTTTAACACTCTTAAACTTCCTGGATTTTCAGATAAAATCACTAATGAGAGAAAGCCGTATATTTCAGAAGACTCTGGTACAGCTGTGTGTAGTTGCCATGAAGAGACATAGAGACACTGTTCTTTTTGCATCAATATGTGTTCTATTTCAAAATGGATTATGAACTAAGGGATAAAGGCTTGAGCATTTAGTTGGAAATAGGTAAGATGTTATCCTTCTGTTAAGCTTTGTGTAGATAATTCTTGAAAGCACAATCACTGCAGGGTATCTGGAGAATGACCTCGTGATGGATTTTCAGGAACATCTCGCTGGGTAGCAGTGTTTTGAAAAGATAACCAAAACTTGATTCAGTGTTACAGTTGAAGAATGGAAACTAGAATGTGCTTCATCTTTTACTGTGTTAGAATTAATGTATCTTTGTAGTTAGATGCAGCTTATCAAATAGATTCATATTGGCCAATACAGATTATTGTCTTGCCAAAACATGAATTCCTATGAGGAAGCCAACTGAGTCATCTTATGTGTATTCCTTATGTGAGCCACATTCTGCCTACTTTAAGAAAACTGAGCATAGCAGCTTTCCTACGAGAAGTAAAAATTGGTCTGTCTAGATATAATTAGGGATGGAAAACTTGTTTTCCTGCTTGAAAATTGCAGCAGTGATTCAGCTAAAGCAAGTGACTTCGGGAGGTTCTTTTTCAGGTTTGATAAGAACCTCTTTTGCCCACAGTCTGGTCTTCCATAAAGTGAACACTTGAGTTTCAGTCTATTAGGCATGTTTTAATCATTTCCTGTCATCTTTTCACTATCTTAATAAGACCGAGAATCTTGGTCCTGGCAGAAGAATACATTTCATGTTGTTGGGCACAAATAAATATGCAAATATGGGAGAGTGGCTGTATTGATCCCATAAAAAGAAAGGAGAAAGAGCCTATATGAGAGTTTCTAAGGATGATGCTGGAAACTGTGAATATTTCTTTTTTGACATTTTGTGTGCATCATACCTGCTCCTTTCATTTTGAATCTTTATCTCCCACCACCCTGAGAGCTTGAAGCACAGTATGCCAAAGCGTACATCACGGAGATGGAGATAGACATGAGCCTGCAGAAGGTCATTGCAATTCCCCCCCCCCCCCCCCCAAAAAAAAAAGAAAAAAAGAAAAAGAAAAAGAAGAGATGCCATGATAATGCTTAGTTAAAGTGTGTTGTTCAGAAAGGCAAGTGTGTTTTGGTGATATACGATATTATGTAGGTTTCTCTATTTTCTTTGTTTGTTTTGGTAAAAAAAAAATGGATTTCATTTCCCTCTCTTTTTTTTTTTTTAAAAAAAAAGCATGTAAAAATAAATGCAAATGTTCTTGAGAGGTTTTTAATCACCCCATAAGTGATACTGTTTGGTGTAGCATTGGTAGTGGCTAACCTGTATACCTTAGTGAACTGTGTGGTCGACTACACAGCCTGGCTCCCTCTTCTGTGTCTGGATGTGCTATGTAACCCCATATCCAAGGAGGGTGGTGATTTTTAGAAGCACCACGTTTACTGTATGTCCATAGTGTGGCTACATTGCTCGTGAGCTACACAGAGCATAGTTAAAATTGCTGTAGTTGAAGTGGAAATGGATTTGTATATTGATTATAAAATGAGTTTTTCATGAACAGAGTTGTGAAAAAACTTTGCATCAGTTTCCTATTGTTCATCGTATCTATTACATTTTAACTAGCCTAACTTCAGACCTTGAAACTGAGTGCATTTCAAAAACTAAATTATTTTTTTTCTTTGATCATGTTATTTAAAACGGTTTTTGTAGCGGTCACTTTTAGCTATGGGGAAATGAAATATTTATAAAGCCCTTATGACAAAACAGGTTTTCAATTATCTGGAATATACAGTTACTCTGTATCATTATCATTAAATGCTTGGCTTGAATATTGGTATTGTTGTTTTAACATTTGGTGTTCTGTCTTGGGAATGGGTGGTTCTTCTTAATCTGCTTCTACTTAAATCTTGTTGGAGGGAGTCATATTTTGTTATGAGGTAAGATTTCAGATTATTTATTGGCACAACTCTTCCCAACTGAAAAAATATTTATCAGTAAGAACGCAGAATTCTCCTTGAGCATTAGCTTCCTTTGTTGTCTTCACGCTGCCCGTTGTGTTGTGGGTTGTTTGGTGGGATGCTGGTCGCTCCTTCCACTAGCTTGAGTGGTGGGATGCCATGGTTTTATCAACTTACCAATGCATAATTGGTTACCCTGTGGCTGCATGTTAGTGCCTTGCAGTTATCTTCTCAACCTGTTGGCTATGGATTGCCTGTAGCGTCTGGTTTGTATCAGCTGCATTCTCTGTTTGGGGACTGCGCGGTACATTTGCTAGGGAGGTCGCATGTGATGATTTCATAGGTCTTTTCCATCTCTAATGGCTGTGATTTATTTCTAATTTAAGAGGTAGGTCCTGCACATGCCTCTAAATTCTTGCTTTTTTTTTCCCTTTGGTGATTTACAGGCAGTCAAAAGAATAGATTATGGCAAAAATAAGAAAAAAGGGTAGAGTGAACTTCTTGCAAGTGAAACCAAAATGCCCCAATGGAGATCATATAAATCTCAATCAAGGACTCATAGCATTCCCTAAATAACTATTTTGCTTTCCATAAACTCCTGCTCAAAGTTGAACAAATTTCTGGATATAATTGAAAAAAAAAACCCTTTCACTTAAAAAATAAATGTTCTTTAAAGCGTTTATTATGTATACTTTATTGATTCTCCAATGATGTTTTTAGTACTTGCAGGCAAAAATACTGCCTTATAGTACTGGCTTGTAGCAGGAGAGGGGCAACTATATCTGTACCTTTTTTTCCTCTATATTTAGATTTTGGAAAACAAAGAACAGGGAAATTATTGCGAAAGGCTCTGTGATCAGTCTCTCTTTATCCCAAAGGATACTGCTATATGTCACATGGTACAACTTTTTTCCTGGGGGAAGTAGAACAAGGCAAAGATGAGAAGAAAGATCCAGCTGTTTTTTCATATATATTTATGGATATATGTGACTTTAGCCATCTGAAATGGTGTTAATGTTGGCTACAAAAAGGATTGTGTTAAGCTGTTAAGAACATTTTGCAACATTACAATTGGTAGTCATAGAGATGAGTATTTGGTCAGGTCAGTTATTCTGGCATTTTAGTTTCTTAGGACAGAATTGGTTCAATGCTTGTTGGATGTTTGTTGGCTGAACATTTCTCAAAATTATTACTTGTTGCATACAGCTCTCAACTGGATTATGGTTTTATAATGTTAAGCACTGTACAAAGTTACTAGTCTTTCTCCCAAAGGCTTTGCATGAGATGATATACCTGACTTCCAGTGTATGAATTATAACTGCTAGAATATGAATCATTTTTTGTTACAGAAAAATCTGGACTCACGTAACCAAAGATAATCACTATTTTTCTCTGTTGAAGTTGATAATTTGAGTGTGTTAATAGCAGTGGCTGCCTGCTGCTGCTGGGGAAAGTGCGATTTCAGCAATATTCTTTTGGTACACAAGTCACTGCAGCATCTTTTTATCTAAAGTTACTTGCAAATTCCTCAGTATAATATGACATAACAACGGCCAAGCTTTACTTATGTAGCCTTCTAGGAGTGGCATTTAAGTTAGTGCTTGCACCAGACAGAGTCTAGATAATTGGTTAAGACTGAGTGACAGAGCAAATGCTCTGTACACTTGCAGGCAATCGTAGGAGTGTTGCAGGGACTTCTCACTGAAGCTTGAACCAGCTTGTAACATTAGTCATTTGTCAAGCAAGCAGACCTTCTCCCACACTTTTGGCTTTGTTTCCACATGTTGGTCTCTATAGGAGGGTTAGACCATCCCTGAGTCCTTTAAGGAGAAGATGGAGCTTTCTTAGCTTTCTACTGTTTCTACCACAGCTATTTTCTTCTCCCATCTTTGATGCTCAGCTGTGCCAAAAACTACTATACTGATGGAAGTCATGAGTACTTTTGGCCAAAAAGAAGCTGGAGCACTTGTCAGTCACAAATCTTTTAATAGAGAGTCTTGCAGAGTTTGTGATTCATTTATTTATATTTTTCAAAGTATTTCCAAAATCACTGTATCTCTGGAATAGTCTTTACACTCGGGCTTAAGGTAATGCTGTGTATTTGCCTTTTTAGCGCGTCTTTATATGTCTGCCTCTCAAGAGAGCTTTCCCTTATCTCCTGTTGATTCCAATAATTGTTGCAGAGCCTTGCTTGAGAATACAGAGGAAAGGAAGACACTTACGTGTTTGATTATGAGAATTTTTTTTACTAACAGTTTTTGCCCCAGCATCTGCAAGGTTGAACTAAACCAGAAGTGTTGTGTAGCAAACATGAATTGACAAGGGAAAAAAGGGGGGAAATAAATAAATAAATAATTTTTAAAAAAGCTTTAATTGGTATTCTTCAAAGGCATAAATGTTTGCAGATCAGATCATCTTGCGTTCCAGTGAACTGGTCTGGTTTTCTGCTTTCAGATAATCTGACTGTACTCTTCATAATTATCTACTTACTATCTTTAAACTCTTCTCTTTCTTAAAGTTTCTCCAGATTACCCTGTTGGACAGTGCTTTGGACAATGACAAGGCTTCGTCTTGAAAATATGAAATCTCCATTAAATTTTATTGTACTGACTGACCCCACTTGCCTAACTTCACAGCTTGTTTCCCTGACTTAATTTCAGTGCAGTTGTTCATAAATTGGGCCATCAGTTCAGACTTTTGTCTGCAAATACTTATCTCAAAAGACCGTTTTTATATAAGTAAGAAAAATTGCATGTTCATGAATGTACTAAACTTAATTTTCTTTTTCCTTTTATTTGTGGGGTTTTTTGGCTGCTGATAGCTTCATCATGCAGATGTGGTGATAGCTGGCAGTACAAAACCTGAAGATATTCCAGTCAGCTGGATAAAACCCGGAACCATTGTTGTCAGTTGTTCTCGTGACTTTCAATCAGGTAAGAGGAGTTAAAATTGTTCTTGAAAGTAATGTGTGCTAAGTCTTTGAAGTAAGTGTAGGACATGTTGGGGACAACCAAGTGTGATTAAAAGCTATAGATTTGAGAGAAGGCCCTTTAAAGTGGATATTTGTGTACAAGGGATATATACATGTGTCTCTAATATATAAATAGGAAAAAGATGTCAGGTGAGGGAAGAAATGCTAGAATAAATTCATCATACCAGGATTATATTTAATAAGTGATGATCCCGTGGATTCTGAGAATTCAGAGGGAAGGCTTGTGGGTCACCAGGTACACAGTTATTTCAGCATGTTGTCTTGTGACTTCTGTGGCCTCACTTGGAGCTTGGGGGAAAAGGAAGGTGGGTGAAAATGTTGGCTGTGATGTATCGCAAAGCTATGCTTAAAAATCTGTTCAGGATGGGGTAGAAAAATCGTGAAACCAAGCGTTGTGAAGCCAAGAATTGTGAAGCCAGTGTCTTCTAGGGTAGTTGCTCCTACGAAGACAATCTTGTTTTTTTACCCTCCTTAAACATAACTTAGCTTACTTTTTGGGGGGAGGTATGTATTCATTAATTTCTCAGCTGAAAAATGCTCAGTATTCTGTTAGGTATAGAATTAAGAATGTTAATTCCCAGATCTTATTCTATTCCAGTGCTAGAACTGTATAGTCTGAAGGGACAGAACTGACCTCTCCCAGCTCTGCATGCTGCCTGGTGAAAGAAAAACTTTCAGATACCTTGTTCTCACCTTCCATTGCAGAGGGAGGCTGGGTTTTAAGTCTGTTATGACTGCGTGGCACGTCTCAAGTAACTTCAAGCCTTGACTGCACTATAGAACTCAGGATCATAGTGATGTTACTCATCCCTTTAAAGAATGCTGTTAGGGCAACTGCATTTAAATGTTGCAAGATGCTCACATACCACAGCAACATTTGTCCTTAAGGCAAGAAATAGACTGGTAGTAACATTTGACATAAACCTATAGATTTCTCTCCGTTTATCTAGTTGTGGCAGCAGGCTGTGTGTTAAGTATAGCGATTATTTTGAAAGGCAGCATGAGTTTTTAACAAGATAGTGTGAATAAGAACTTATCTACCAAATGTTGTCTGTCTTTATGCTTCTGCTTTTGAGTTTGCCAGAATCTTGGAGAAACTCTGCAAGAATAGCAGAAGCGCATTTTAACAGCTTTAAGAATTGTTGGCCTGAAGACATGCTAGAGAGGTACATGAAACACAGGTGTCTATTTGACAGGAGAAATGCACTTAGTTTAATTGTAGGATATTTATTAAAAGCCCACTGTGTTATAATCTTGGAGAAACCAGTGAGTCTTCTAAGTGATTGTTCACTTTCAATACACATTGAAATCTGTTTGGCTGAGGTGCTCTGAAATTTTTCTGGGTTTTCTTAATGTCCAGCTTAACATCTGTAGGGTCACAGGAGTTAAATGAAGCCTGAAGGCAAGAATGGCTGGTGGCTAGATTTCTGTGTCCTGTAGGTATACATGCAGCCTAACACATATATATGTTTTAAAAGCACTCAGAGTTTGCAAAGACTTAGTTATATTGGGCAGCTGTAGTGATGTAAGCCAGAAAAGTAGAAGTAAAATGCTTGCTCTACTGTGATAGAAATCTTTTTCAAGTTTGTTTTTTTTAATTTTAAAATGTTCATACAATTTCTATCAATAAAACACCTTGCTCTACTGTAATTCCAATGATTTTGGAATTAAGTGAGTAGTGGTAGCCTCTTAGAGCAAAATGCTTTATATGTAAATCTATAGAAATTAGGAACAAGTTTCTGAACAAGACTTAAGGATGCCAAAATTATTTGGAATTTGATGTCAGGCTCCTCCTGGGGCATTTGAAGGTTCCAGCCCGTACTGTGCAAGTATCCTGATGGGAAATTCAGCCATTTATCCGCCACTTCTCCACTGTGACCCTACCAGACTGCCCGAGCAGACATGTGACAGCAGCTCTTACCCATCTGCACAACAGGGTACAAATAAATGGCTGTAGAGGATTTTATTAGGGTGAATCAGAGGGGGAAGCACAACATCTGTGGTCCAGCTGATCTGGCCTAAATCAAGAAGAATCCACAGAGAACTATTCTAGTCTCCAGCTGGAAAATTTATCCTAAGTGAGTTGTTGCAATCCTGCAGTCACCTTACTCACTCATGTGTGCATCAATTTTATCTCTAGCTTCACCTTCACCCCTTGAAAAAGCCTAGTCAGTCATCTTTGTGTGGTGAGTATGTAGCATAGGCAAGCTGAGAGAAGTAGTTTATTGAAGGGAAATCTCTAGTTCCAATATGTATTTATACACATGCTATCTCTGCCCCGATAAGAAGTCATTTTAACCAAATAACATAAAAAGTTGAAATGTTTCTGCAAAGCACAGCTGCCTGAAAGGGGATTTTAGTTTCATTCTTCTTACTTCATTTGTCTCTTTGGCAGCTATCCCAGTCTGGTCTCGAAGCAACAATAGTCAACTTATGACTGTGATAGACTGTTACAACTTCCAGTAAAGCTCTGTCTTTGAGTCTAAAACTCAGCATTTCCAGAAATTTTGTTTTAAACATGACAAGCATTAATACAAGTAGAAGACCTTTTCAGACACTTTCTTATTCTGAGTTTTTTGTTAGGACTGTCATCTTGGTTAGCTCTATCATTGAAGTACAGATGCCAACTGCCAACAATGTTTGAGAAAGGATTAAAAAGCAAATTGAAAGAGGCTGAGTGTGTCTACAAACAGGGTCTCTTGGTCTCGGAGATAGCTGTGAGCATGAGTGAGAGTGGATACTGCATGGCCCAGGGCTGTGCTGGCTCCTCTGCACACTTCTGTCCCTGACACTGAGGATTCCAGTTGGTGATTTCTGTGGCCTTCCACTATGGGGACTTTAGTTAGGAGAGATAGTTACACAAGATAATGTGAGTAGTTTATGATGGATACAGAAGGAACGACTAGAACGGGAGCTTGGATAGGTCAGGATTTGCAGTATAGTTCCCCTGAAGGGGAAGGGCTAAAGCTGTCAGTGCACAACCGTTGTTTTTTATTACAGTTATATCTATGCCCTTCAGAATGAGACTAAGGCCTTGATAGTCCCACAGAGACTAAGATATCAATTTTATCTTGGAAAAATTGCATCTAGACAAAATGTAATAAGCAACAACAGAAGAGCAACCCAAAAGGAGAACTGCAGGAAAAAGGCAAAATATGTATTTAGTTAGAGTAGCTAATGTGTGATTATTACATGACATGTTGCCACTAGAAACAGTCATGTGTTGGTAAAACTGGATTCATTGTAAATTGTATAGACTCTTAAAAATGTCTGGCTTTAATTGAATGTCATACTGATGAAGAGAACTTATGCTGCTCAAAGTTTTGCATATTTTGATTTCAAATTTTAAATCCCATTGGCTAGTAATACTCTTTAATAAATACTTTGTGATCATTTTGTTGTTCTCTCTCACTGAGATAGACATATGAAAAGAAGACAGCCTTTATCAAGTTCATTTGGGTGTTCTGTTAAAAATATGGGTAGCTTTTCAAATCCTAGTACCTGTCAGACTTTTTTTATTCCCCTCTCTCCTTTTGTCCCAAAGCAATTATTTGGATCCTGGAATCAATTTCTATTGTTTCTCATTCTCTTTTCAAGTATACACATGCTTTGTCTTTTGCAAGTGTGTGTTTGCATCATATACTTCAGGGCTTACAGTTGGTGATTTTCACACTATCTCCTTATCAACCTTCCTGGGTGATTTCCGCTTAAGTATAGAAGAAGCCATCTGTAATTTTGGCAGTGATACTAAGTTGCAAACCAACATTCACTTTTTTTTGTTTGTTTGAGGATAGCTTTCAAATACACATGCTCCCACTCACCAAAGCTTCTTGATTTGTTAGTGCAATATTTTCGTTTTACAGAGAAACACCAATGTGGTCAGCAAAACAACCATCTTGTTGAAAATGATGTTTGTTCTCTTGCGATAGCAATGCGAATGCAGGTTAGTATAGCTTCAAACACTGAAATTTGGTGCTCTTTTTTGAGTTGAAGAAATTGCTTCTGCAGTTGGACTTTTTAATCTTTGTTTTGCTCTTTTGGAAATCTTACCCGCCTTCCATTTTAACAGCAACTCTGTCAGCAGTTAATTAGGGTCACTAATGCCTGTTGCATTTAGTTAGAGAAAGGTAAATTAAAAACCTTATTTATCATAATTCTGATAATTATGGTAAAGCTTGCCAGAACCACTTGTATTAATAAACTAATGTTACCTATTCTTATAAGGCAATTAAGGAATAAGTATGTATGTGTATGGTTGTGTCATGATGGATGAAGAGTCCAAAAATGTGTTGTTTTACATGGAGGAAATTGTCATTCGGAAAGCAAGAGAGAATGAGGCAGTCACTGAACAATTGATATCTCCCATTCTTTTAATGCGTGAAAGAATAATAGTCATTCTCTATTTTAACTGAATAAAATCTTCAGTTCTTTATTTGAGATTTTTCTTTGCCACTTATATATAAGTGGTCTTCCTCTTTTTGAAATCTGGATAAACAATACTACCGTGATAGTGCAGTGGATGTTTTTCTTTCATTCTAAAACCATGAAATTAAAAGACTTTTAATTTGCTTATTGTTAGCTTTGCACTAAATGTTCTTTCAGTGTAGTTTGGGGATGATCTGCAGTTAGAATTCAGCAATTATGATGTGGCTGGTGTGTGCTGTCTTTCTTATTTAAAAACAGAATATGGTAAAAAACACCGAGAGATGGATCCGTTCCCAGCAGTGCAGGAAGTGGGACCTCCACTGCCTGAAACTTCAGCCCCTCTCCCCAGTGCCCAGGTAATAAATGTTCTTTATTTTTTTTTTTTTAAAAAAAAAAAAAAAAGTAGTGAGGTGTGTAAAAAAAAAAAAAAAAAAGAGAGAGAGAGAGAGCCTTTTCGTCTGCTTATGGAGACTACAGACGTGCTGTTTTGTTTTATGCCCTGTTGTGGCCATGTTCTGGTGTTTCCTCTCGATTTTTCTTTCTGGTACGTGCATTGGGGTGAAGCTTCATTTGGTGAAGTCCTAAAACTGGCAGGTGAAAGCGTTTCCATGAGGAGGGGAGGTGAAGCTTTGGGGAGCAGCAACAGGAATACAAAATGCAGATTGTTCCTAATCGCTAAGGCCTAATGTAGGAAGATATTTATGGATGTATTTAAGGCCCAGTGATTTCAATGGCATTTGATCTTGTGTTTATTTTCTTCCCTCTGCAGAAGTGTTTACTTGTGAGTTAGGCTTTCGAATTCCTGCGTATGCTTGAAGAGCAGAAAGCAAATTTATTCTCAAAAGCAGTTTTTTCGGTCGGTTTCTTTCGCTCACTGGCCAAGGCCCGTGTCCGGACCTCGGGGACCTGGGTGTGCGCGGTTAGTGTTGCCCACACCTTTGGGGTTTAAAGCAGCCTGAGCTCACCTCTGTGCTGAAGATGCTGCCGGCTGCTAGGGGCATCCAGAGAGAAAACAAGGACGTGAAGTGAGGTTCTGGCAAGCAGGAAGGCTTCAAAATTTGTGCGTGATTATTTGTATGTCTGCCTCTGAATTCCACTGCTGTGTTTAAGAAAGCAGTAATGAAATGTGGTTTTCTTTTTAAGCACTTTGGTTCAGTTTTCACCATCTCTTAGTAACAATTTAAATTTACTGGGTAGGGAGGCAATTTGTAATTTTAATTGTCAAAAGAACAAGCATTTTTTTATGATGTGGGGGTGGTGTGGGATAGGGAGAAATTCTAGGGCCTTTTCTGGGCCAATATGTAACACTCCTAGACTTAAATCTTGGAAAAAATCTGTCCATAAAAATAGAGTTAAGCAATAGATTATAGCATGTAATGTGTCATGAGAGTGATGGAGAAAAAACTCTCAAAAATTTTTTTTCCCAACCTTCTATGACATTGTATTACATGTGTTTAATACATAAGTATTTATATGTTTAATATCTAATAGTATATAGCATAACCAGTATTAGGACTTCCATATATTTGATTACTATCTCCATGTTTTTTTCCTTTCATATGTAAAGTAGCTTATCAGATGGAAACTGTACTGCAAGAAAATACAATCTTACAATAACCACACAACTTTGTATGGAAACAGATTTTTTTTTCATTTAAAGTGAGGGAAAGCTGCTTAAGCACTATAACTAGGAGCATCAGCTTTTTGATTTCTATGAGCTGTGGGTGTTAATTTAAGTCATTTCCAAAGATACTGGAAATGAACAGAGGATGTTCTCACAAATACGCAGTAATAAAATTCCAGCACACACAAAAAGTTCACATGGATTTTTGTTTTAACAGTTCTTCTTCAGGCAGAAGAACCAATGTTGTACCATTTCAGCTTAATACTGAGTAACATAATTCTAATTCCAACATGGAGACTATTTTATTTGTCAAACTAAAACTACAAATACAGGCTTCTAAATGTTAGTTAATACCAAACCTGTAACTTCATATTTTTTAGAAAATATTTTTTAACTTTAAATATTTGACTAGACATAAACATCTTGTGTATGTTGTTTATCCCCAGTAATATTTAAGGCGTAGATATCAATTCATCGCCTAATTATGCCTTTCATCAACTTGTTATATGATAGTCTCATCACATAGTATTTGGAAATAGGGACAGACTACAACTAACTTGATTTCATATGTCAATGCATGATCTGTTGTTAAAACTTTGTTTTATTGAAAATGTATTTGCCTTGAAGACTCATAAGGGACCTTCAAGTGAGGAAATGATGGCAGCAGTGGGTCTTACCAAGGGAGAACTATAGCATCCACTATCAGTTTTATTTGCCAATTTTATTAGAAACCTAAAAATGTTTGTAATTGATCTAGAAATTCTATAGCTTTTAACTTACTCGTAAATGTACAATTAGGTCAGTTTTGCATGTTCCACTTTCTGCCAGTAGTGGCATGTGCAGGATGGCAAAAGCACAACAGTTTCACAACAGATTTCCTGTTTTAATAAAAGATTAGGTCACCCTACAGATTTGAACTTACAAGACCATACTGTCATCATTTTAGCACTATTTTTCTGAGACTTGAGTTGTTTTTGTAGACAGTGTTTAGAATAAAAACTTTAAATAGCTTAGAAATTCTTTGGCAGGATATGTTTGTAAGCCACTGCAGCTTGTGTTCTTGATGCATATTTGTGCCTAGTTGTGTTTGAAGTATTGCATAAGAAAACTGAAACTGTCTCCTTTTATGCAAGAGGATGTGATTAGTGTGTCTTTGAAAGTAGTCAGATACCAGATTAGTAGAAGTGAATGCAAGAAAATGGTCTGCAGCCCAGCCTTTCTAGTGTTGTGAGTTCAGTAGCTTCTTACCCTGTAGTGTTGGGTTTTGCTGGTGTTTGGATGGATGATCTCGGAGTTCACTTAGCTGCTGCAGGGCGTATGAATGGGATATTTGAGAAGTACCTTCTGCATTAGAATTTAATAATAGTCTAGTTCAGGATATCTTCAAAGAATTGCAAGCAATTAAGTTCGTTAAGCTATCATTTGCTGGTGGATGCAAAACAGCTCAAGTTAGCACCTGGAGTTGAGATTTGGCAGTAGTTCTGTATTCATCAGTGGCTATCTGAGGTCTCGCAGACTCTGGAAAAGTTTAGGACGCTAGCTTTGATGCCATTGCCAGATTCTGTCTTAAGTATTGTAATCAACTGAAACTGCAGGAAGAAATTCAGCCTTGATAGGCTGAAAGTAACTAATCTCTTGGTCATTTTTTAAACCTGTTTTTTTTGGTGGTGTGAGCAGTTCAAACCGAAAGGAGGTGACTCCTCACATCCTGTGTGGCTAAGCTACACAACTGACTGCTGTAGCATCTTGTCGTTGCTCAAAGCTTATATGGGCTGCAGGAGCGTCTGAATCAAGCTCACAGAAGAGAAACCTGTAAAAGCCTGTTAAATTCAAAGCCCCCAGGTCCAGATCAGGAAATGCTGGAACTGAGAGCGTTGTAGGTTGAGACAGTATGACGGCAAGGAATTGCCACATGCTGCATGCTTTTGCTCTTGCCTCGGCTTGCACTTTCAGTCATTTTCGGAAAGAGTTTATAAGCTAGCTGGGCTTTTGGCCCTGGCCCTGTGCGTTAAACTCCTGCTGTGTGGCCACTTTCAATTCAGCCATGTTTTGGAAGAGCATGAATGCATCTTCAAATGCTTGTTTCCTCTCATTGCCTCTTGGGGGAGTAGCGAGGCTTAGCTTGCTTTGCTGCATCCTCTGGTGAGAGGCGCTACAAACGCAAGTATCATGTTTAGCTAATTTGTTTATGCGAGTGCTGGCCAAGGAATGTATATGCTTTTTTGTAAAGTGTATGTGCTGAAATATACTGGGAGAGAAGGGAAGGAAAACAAAACCAGAAAGATCCTTTCCAGTGAGACATGCTTGAACGTCAAGCAGACATGTCTCTAGCTTGATACGAAAGAATTACGTAATATTTGGAATCTGATTAAACAGAACTCCATGAAATTACAACAATTAACAAACATTGCATGTGATTTTTCAATATTATATTAGGTGTTAGCTAATACTTAGACTTGATTAATAAAATGTGAGAGAGGATTGAAAACTGATTACAATAACCCCATTGTTGGAGAGTTTGCTGTTGTTTTGTGCTCTGTCGTCGACCACCTAAGCTGAGAGAAATCTCCTGGCTATTATTTGTTTTCTTTTCCAGTGATATTGAGATTTCCCGAGCTCAGAGTCCAAAAGCTGTTGATGTACTTGCCAAGGAGATAGGATTGCTTACAGATGAAATTGAAATCTATGGCCAAACCAAAGCCAAAGTACGTTTGTCCCTGCTGGAAAGGTTAAAGGATCAACCAGATGGAAAATATGTTCTAGTTGCTGGGTAAGAATGCACAGTGATGTGATTAATGTACACCCTTTCCACTCATGGTAACATAAACATGCAACTTGTATCTTCTTAATGTACTGCATAAATAAGAACCCTAATGTTTTGTGCTGTCTGCCGCTCTGTTCTCAAAGCGGGAGTTTCTGACGTTCTTTCTGAAGTTACACTACCTGTCCTCCAAAGCAAGCATAATTACAGAAGTTAAGTTACTTTTGTAGAAGATAGTTTCTTCTAAGCTTCTTAAATGTTGTCTTCAGCTGTGTGGCATTTTTCTGTTGTTGTTAAAATGTTGAACTTGACTATTCTAATTCTGTGTACATGGTGGCTGTTTATAAACAAACCTTAACAGAAGCTGCATGATAATCTGTTGATATTAATAATAAATACTTCTTTTTTTATTGAAGAACAAATTGCATAGTTAAGTAAGTCATGTTTTCTCTCTGAAATGTAGACATGTCTCGAGGCAGGCTTATCCTGCTCCCTGTTCCCACGATTATAGAAAATGCTATGCTCAACAAGAATTATGTGCTGCTCTTCTGGATAGCATTTTTTTCTGCACTCGATGACAAATTTTTCTTTTAATTTATCTGATTTATGAAGTGGAAATTTCTTATTGTGAAGAGCTATGTGAAGGTTTTCATTAATATTTTAATTGAAATGTGTGCTTTACATTCTAAAATAATCTGTATAGTTGTTATTGTAAATAGGACAAGTGAGGTTTAAAACATAGCTTTAGACTTATCGAAAGGGAGAAGGTCATTCTTAGCTGTCTTGATCTACTAGTCCCTCAGTCAGATAGCGTTTTGCAAACTGCTTGGTTTAGTACCTTCATGTGGGGAAAACTTGCATTTTGGGCATTATCTGAGATGGAGCTGTTGCAGACTCCTTGGTTAGTAGGTGTTAGTTGGAAAGCTAAGGCAGACAAGCTGTGAAGCTTTCTTCAAAGTTATGCTATAAAATTACAACATATAAAGATGTTCCTGTAGGAATGTGGAAAAGAAAATAATAGCTCGTTCAACTTGGTTTCCTTCAGTAAGGATTTATTTTGTATTTTCTTTGTTCAGAGAAATAAAAGTAGATTTAGCATTTGATAGAGTTTGAGGAAGAAAGCTGCTACCATGAATTTTCAGGTTCGTGTTGTCAACTACGTCAGTTAGGCATGGTGTTGTACACTGTCCCTAGCAGGCTTGTAGGCTTCTCTAGCAGCAGAGTCTCTCATAAGCAGAGACTATTTAAAGATATCTGGAAATGGGGGATAGCATAATGTAAAAGTACATTCAGATGAAATTTACTTGTGCTGGTTTATAAGCACCGTTTTTTCTGTTTTTTTCACACCTTTTCATGTCTCCCAGTCTTCTCTTTCAAGGGCAGTATCTCATGAGGTTCTCTGAATGCTGTTTTGTGGGCACAGAGACAGAAATGTCTAAACATGCAGAAGAAAAGCCAAAATTTTGACTAGCAAGGTGAACAACTGGGAACAAATAGAAAATCACGTCTTTGTAAGTTTGTATACTGAATGTAAAGAGTGAACAGTGTTTCAGAAACAAGTAGCTGATTTTGGTACCAGTATAATTTTATTATGGAATATGTTGCTACTTGTAACTTCTCTGAAGTCATTGCATTTTATGCAGTGATCCCAGTACCAGTCTGCCACATAAGGGTTAGCATGGAGGGCTTGGGCAAGAGGCCTGCAATACTGAGATCCCTCTCTTCTGAGAGAGTTCAAAGATTGACTTTGAAGTATTAAATATATAAAATTGGGGGAAAAAAAGAAAGAAAGTATCAGGAAAAAAACACACTTCAAGACTTATGCTTTTAGTTCTGGGTACTCACATCGATCTGATGTGAATTCTAATTAATTTTCAGAAGCAAAGTTAACTGTGAGTGTACATATGTGTATTCTGTAAGTTGCAGGATTTCCATCATCTCTCCGTGATGTGGGCAGCAATATTTGTGCCTAAAATTCCACAATCAATTGTAACTATTTCATAATGTATTGGAATTATGAATATTTAGTGCAAATTCTCGCCTTCTGGTTTACTCCTGATGCGCTCGGAATAACCTAGTTGTTCCTCTGAATAGCAAAAAGAAAATGGTATGTACCTTTCTATATCTAAGGATAGCTGCACTTACGACTTTTTAAAGAAGTTGCTACAAATTGGGAAGTCTTTCGAGATACACCCAAGTACAGCTTCTGAATGTACTCAAATACAGCTAAACGCCTTATCTAACGCATGCTTTGTACTTTGAAAAATTACAGTTTGATTAACAAATAATGTCATTCAAAAATAGTCACACAAAGGAAGACTTCTTCAAACTTTTCCACTCTATTCTGTGTAGAAGAGCTTGTTTTTCTACTTTTTTCTTTCTGTCTCTCTTTCTCTCCTCTTTTTTTTTTTTTTTCCTTTTTTTTTTTTTTATCTTTCACTTATTTGATGGCTTATGCCAAGACACCGTGGGGTCAGACTCAGAAGTTATCATGAAGTAATTAGTTCTTGTGCATCAGCTGCCTGTGTACATGCTTTTAATATGTTAAAACTATGTTGAAGGATATGTTATCTCAAACTGCCTCCCATTCACTGCAAGTTAAGAGTACGCAAATGAAGAATTCCTGTGTATGACATAGTAATTAAGTTTAGTACACTGGGTTAACTTAATCATGTGTTTAAGCATCTAGATAGTGTAGCGGGAAACACAGTATGACACCTACATCTAAAATCTTTTAGACTTTTTATGTGTTCCATTAATTTGTTTTTAGATGTTCCAGTGCTTCGGCTTTTATCAGTTAGTTTAGATAACTTCTTCACTTCAAAAATGCAAGAAGATGAATGAAGTAAAGCCTGAAGAATAATAGAATCTGGAAAAATTATAAAATATAATGCTTTGTTTTGCTACAGTTGTGTTGCTTTTTTGCTAGAGAACTTAAAATAATACTTCTTTCCTAACAGTAATAGATTGTTTTGTGCTGAACTGAAGAGTAGAACCAAAATACTATTATGTGTTTAAACTATTATGGCAAAATAACAATGCACAGTAATAAATACTAGTCTAATACTTGCGCAGGCTATATGATGGTTAATATTTTAGGGATGGAATTGTCAGATTTGGAATTACTTCTGTTGACTGAGTGTTGGATTGTATTTGTGTTCACTATATTTTTTGGCGCTCGAAGTGCTTAAATGAAAAGAAAAAGGACAGAGAAAAGAAGAGGGAGATTGTAAGGAGGAATGAATGAAAAAAAATTGTTGATGCACTGAAACTTCTGACAGTTCAAAGCAAAGTCTTCACTGAGACAGTTTGTCATGTATTCATTATATAGCTGTATAGCTGCTTGCTAGAATTATTTTGGTTAGATCTTTATCACCCTTTAAAAGTTTGTGGTTGTGGGTTCTTTAGTCTATTACTGGCTTTGTTCAGTTAGTTTAGTTTGGTATGGATCGCTGTGCTTTCATATCCAGAAGTTCAAGCTGCCTTTTTGAGGATGCTACTGCAGTGTTGTCATAACCTAACCTTGCTGAGGACTCATGACAAAAATGGAAAGATGCAGCACTTTTCTACCCAGAAATAAATCTCAGGCAGTTTTGACCTTGAAAGGGAGGTGTATCTAAGTGAGGTTGTCACTTATGAGAACTCTGTTTCACCTTTCCTCAACGATGAGACTTTTTGCAAGTTTATGTGCGAATCGCAGGAATGAGGAACTTGCTACCGTCTTCACAGTTTGGGTACAAACAAGTTAAATATAGGAAATTGAAGGAAAAGAACAGTCACTTCAGCACTACAGTTCTTGCTGGATTTATAACAACTGCAGTAACTGCAAGGAGGTTACAGCTGGTGCAGTGTTATCATCTCACTGCTTGTTTATTTTTTCTTTGTCAGACCTCATGTAGCTTTCCCGCAGAAATAGCTCCACTGTAAGCTCGTGTGACATTTAACAAACAAACAAAAAGTCTGCATATTCTTATCGTTGTTTTGATATACGTAAAGAGAGAAGTCTTTCCCATGTTACGGAAAACTTATGTTGCCAAGGAGCTAGTAACTGCTTGGTAGGTGGCAAAATAAGTTTTGAGAAAGAAAATCATTGTGGGATTTCTGTGTTTAGACTGAAAACATATTGAAGAAATATGAGGAAGAATGCAAATGTGTGTAAAGTCTCTTGAAGTTCATTAAAATTTAATGTATTTAAAGGGATTTTTTTTTCTAAATTTGCATAAGGTCAGAACACAGTATTGCATACCTATCTAAAAATACACAACTGAGCTAAAGTTCTCCATTGGCAGTTATAATTTTGTATTTACATGAGCTAATGGCAGAAGTTGCAAGTGTGTATACTCAGTAGTACAGCTAGCAAAAAAGTGTAGCCGGTAATAACATCTAAATGTCTACACAAAAGCTTAGATGGATTATTTTGTGTATAAAAACTGATAAAAGTAGGCCAGGTGCAAAAGGGAAGGAATTTAAAGTAAGCTTTACTAAAGAAATTATTAAAATGGGAAAGTTCTTTAATTTTGGCTCTTTTTTTTTGACTAATACCTAAAATGGACACTCCAGTAACTGCATAGTTTTTAAGATTTATCCTGTAATCTCCAGGCCACTGCTGAACCTCTCAGAATAGGGCTGTCCTAACAAGTCTTCTCAAGTTAGATAAGAATTTAGGGTTAGGTAAATGAATTTTCCGGACAAATCTGGCTTTGCTGAGTAGTGTGATTTACCAGAATCCTTATGTTTTGTTGATTGTGTGTTAGGTGCAAAGAGACTAAAAAAGTCAGGTTGCTGTTTTAGGTGTTTGTGCCTGTTCCTACCTACTGTAATGGACAGGTTTTCTTAGGAAGTGCTTCACCCGAGTGCTGCAGAGCATTAATGGAGGTTTTATTCCTCATTTTCCTCCTCCGTCACCGCTGCCTTTTAGATATTTTGAGCCTCTAGATATTCATCTGAGTAACTGTAGTTCCAAGAGAGCTGAGGATCGCAGGACTTCTCAGAAGAGAGAGAATAGATTAAAGTGAACAGTCTGAGGAATACCTTGAGAACGTTGATGGTCAAAGCCAGGGGGATTTGTGTAAGTCAGGGTTCAGCCTACACTGAGATGTACCCTCACCGCACAAGCTATTACCTGCTTGCATGAGTGCACTGGTGAATATACACTTGCCTTAGTGCATTTTTACCCCTGCTTTGGCGGTTGCTGGTTCCCACAGGATGCCACGTTCACAGTAGGGATGGGGCTAGTACAGAGTATCGGTATACTGGAAATTCAGCAGAGGGAAGAACAGTCCCTCAAAAAACAAAAAACCTTTTTCCCTAGGAAATTCCTAGTGCTTTCTGGCTTGTTTTTCACAGTCAAAGAGGCCAGACAGGTTATATGAGCATTTAATGTAGTATTTGATTACATGAATCTTCTGGGAGAAGTAGATGTTGCTCTTCATACAACTACTGAGTTTCATTTTTGTCTGTTGTTGAAGTTTGTGTCTTTTCCAATTTCCTTTCTTACGCTGTTATCTTTGATTTCACTTGGTCCGCGATAGTCCTAAGAAGTCCCCATATTCCTACATGTGCCAACTGCCAATCCTTGAGGAGTTAAAATGAGTTTTCTGCCGCGTTTGGAGTTGCATTTGAATAAGTAAACTAGGGACAGTGTTTCGGCATTCTGTCAAATGTGAACTGTGTCTGATGTTCAAAGATAACCACCAACAGGAAACGTTATGCAAATTGCATCGTGAGTGAAAGTGAGTTCATCTGGCGATGGTCCTCTGAGAGAAACATCCTTATACAAAAATAAGGAGTTGCCAGAAATAATGGTAGGGAAAGAAAGCTATCATTATAGCAGTAATAAAAACACACAGGGATAGGTGCCGTGGCAGAATTGAAAAGGGATAGAAAAGTAAGTGTTCTTCTAGAAATACAAAAAGGAAGGTAGAGGAAATGGAGCAGCGCCCTGTGCTGCTGCAGCAGGTCAGAAGGAAGCGGGGATCAAAGCGGGAGAGGGGCCCAAACCTCTGCTGAGGGTGGGTAGAATGAATTCTGCCCAGGATCTGCTCTACATTTCTCAGCTTTTGTTGGCTCTGCCTAGGAATTTTGGTAATACTCTGAGAGAGAAAATGTGGCCGTTTTGGCTTCAGGAAAGGCTTGCAGCGAGATCTGAGAACAAGTGCAGCTCCTGCTTGTAGGGGTCGGGTGTCGGGAAACTGCCACTGCGGCAGATTTCTGCGCTCGGCTGTCGCTGAACCGACACGAACTGATGTTGGTGCTCTGAATTCAAGTTAAAATAATAAAAACATTAGAGCAGAAGTGGTTGCGGCAAAAAGATCTTGAATCAAATGATCACATGACAAGATAAACACAGAGAGGTTTTTGTTTCAGAAAGACGACCTGGCGTAGGTTAAGGCCATGGGCCTATGGACAGGCTACCGTGAAGTAAGGCAGCGCTAGGTTTTTAAATTGCTAGCTTCTCCATGGTGAACATTTGTGTGTGAGCTTATCCTCACAAGGTAATTTACTCCTTTAATTGAGAGAGAAACTATTAATTTTCTTTTCCCCAACGTATTGGCATTGACATAAGAAACAGGTGAGAAACTGTTAGGCTTTCAGGAAAAGCTAAGCGTAGCTATACAACCTGTAAAATTGTTGACTTTTCTATATGTAGCCATGTGAGGATTTTACTGTGGTAAAATGATGAATGTGAGGAGGAAGAGGGGATGGCCTGGGGCGCTGCAGTTAGTGATCTTAGGGCTTATTTGTTTAATATTTTTAAAAATATTTTTAATGACTTCTGTGCAGCAGATTAGACAGTGCTTCTGAAATTTGGTGGTGAGATGAAGCTGGAAAGCTTTCTGATACAGAGAACGATTGTGGTTATAGTACAGGACTTACAGAGTACCCTTAATGACCAGAGTATGAGAAGCAGGAAAATACTCCAATACCAACACAGTGAAAGGTGCATTTTGGAACTGAACAAGAATTTCTGCAAGGAGATCATGGCAGAGGGGGTGGCACAGGGTGAGAGGAAGTTTCTGAATGACAGGCTGGTAGGTAGATGTAGATGACAGAATGCTTGCAGCATGGGTATAGTGCATCGGTGAAACTGGAATAGGCAACTGCTCTCTGAGGAGGTACCAGTGAAGATATTTTGAGTACGCAGGGAAGTATTCATGCTTTTGCATATGAGTCATTAGCAGGGCTGCTGTAGGAGTGTTTTATCCCCGTGCAAGCAGGAGCAGACGCAGGCTACCAGACTCGTGGAGTAACAAGCGAAGGGCCTTTGCTGCAGGAGAAGGTGAACGCAAGCAAAGAAGAAACTTGGGAAGCTTCTTGATTGCTTTCAGAAAGTGTTCTGGGGTGACGTGGTCAGTAGGGCAGAAGAGGGGAGTTGGTAAAGCTAAAGGACAGTAATAAATGGCCTGATGAGTTACAAATTTGTTAAAAATGAACTATGTACAGGCCACAGATTGGTTAGCCTTAGGCGATGTGTTAGTCTCTTCCAAAGATTAGCATTTCTTCTTATTTCTAAATAGAAATTGATGGAAAGAGATGTGTGGAAGGAAGGAGAGAGTAAAAAGAAGCTGGATTGTTTTATGAAAAGGATTTGTGATTATCAGCAGTTCCAAACTGAATTTGATGACCTTCCTGTGTTTAAAAAAAATAAATTACTACTAGAAGTTAGGTTACTCATACTATCAAATGTTTGCATGTATGGCAGGGCATATCTGTTACTTGCAGAAGAATCTTGCAAGGTGTGAACTGAAATTTCTTTCCCCACTTGAACCTTCATATTTTTTAAAAAATTTAGTTCTAGAGGCTAATCTTAGAGGTGTGCAAAAACCCAACTTGAATGCATCCGGTATGGATTATAGTAACACTTTGCCTTTTGTAAGCCATAGTTCCAGGATATTTCTTTTGTATTCATTAGTGCTGTATCCATATCAAAAGAAAATTAACTGAATTAATTCAGTTAACTGAAATATTTCTTAAAAGGATGGCATCTTAACCTTTCTAAAGGAATGAAAAGCTTTACTGCTATGTGGCAGGATTTTTGCTGATGGATATCCTTGTTATTATACATTCAATGAAAATCATTCGATCTCCCAGTTTTCTCTGTAGAGCATTTCATGTGCTGTCCTCACACACTCAGTCCTAATCTGACCTAACTAAGGCCTAACTCTGCTCAGGCAAACTCCCTTGGCATATTCACTCAGTCTCAGTTACAGTGCTCACAACCTTGGGTTTTATTCTATTGGCATGTGATGCAGAGTGTGGGTGTGGGGAGGGGAATCATCTAGCAAGGAGTGAATTCCCTTTTTAAGTTGAGGGGTTGCAATTCTAGGAAGACTCTATTTCAAAATAGTCTGGAAAGTAAGTTATTAAACTGCGCTTTAAAATCTGATTGTTGGCAAACATGATGCTGTTACCTGTGGCTAAAATGACTAAAAGCAAATGCCCATACACAGACAAATATCACATGGTCATTTAAGAGCAGTTCAAAGCTATCTGCAGACCAAATACTGTTTCTGAAGAGTCTCAGTTCAGGGAATCTCTTAGAGGCATGTTAAAATCTCATAGATTTCATAGGGACTTGAGTTAAAGCACTGCTTTTCTAAGCAGGAAAATACAGTCTACTCAAATTCTTGATCTTAATTAGGCTTGCTTCTGATGCCCAAATTGTTCTGAATAATGTATTGAGAAGTAAATTCATATCTAACAAAGATTTTTTTGGGGGGGGGATCATTTGCATGCATTTGGGAGATTTTCTACATAAGACGTGTTCATACGTTAAAAAAAACAAGCAAACTATGGATCATAAACAAATGTGATGACCTTGAAAGTAGAAAGGTCGTCATTTAAACTAAGGTGTCTTTCATTCACGGAGTCCTTTACAGATTAAGAAGGCAGTGTGTGTAGAGCCTGCCCTCTTGCTAATGAAAGCCATGCGCTCGTGCTGAGGGAACAGCACACCCTAAAGCTGCATTTATCAGACGTGATAAGAATTCAGAGTTGGTCAGACACCGACGGTTAGGTTAAGAGAGGTTTCTCTGTTTATGGGGTTTTTTTTCCATTTTTAAAACTATCCAGTGTGCTATATTCCTCTCCTATCCAGTAGAAGTGCTCCCTGCTTTAGCTGTTGCCCTGACCAAAGGTGGGGAAGGGGTTGAGGAAGGTTTTCATTTGTAGAATCAACCATCATTGTTCCTTCATTACAGTTAAATAGTGAGAAACAAGGATAAGAGCCTTTATATTGAGGTTGGTTGTCTTTCTCTAAAATTCTCTAAAATACTGTCCTGGTTCAATTGCAGTTTCTCTGGAATGCATGTGGCAATCCCTAGGATGAAGGTTTTGAGCTGTTGTGTGGGATGCCAGATTGAGAGTGTAGTTGTCCATTCTGGGCCTTAGATACGCAAAACTGTCAAGAAATGTAAATATAAAATATATGATGTTTGATTGAATATAACGACTTTTGTGTCCTGTTTTATGGAAAAAAAATCAGTTGCTGAGTTTATGATGACATGAAAGTTAGAGAAAGGATAGTTGAGCTTTGCGAACAAAAGTGTCTGTTCTTTGATTTAAAATATGCTGTTATTTCATTCATAGTTTTGAGCAGTGGGAATAAAACATTTTTGCTACACAAAAATATTAATACATGCTTGGAGTGTTTTGATGGATGATTTGCTAATGAAATTGGTGAGACTTTTGTGCTATAATGAAAATGTCTAAATTCAATATATTCTGTTTAGAACTTTTGCCAAAATAATCTTCTCTTTTTCTGCTATCATAGTAAATTACTTAAATAGAAGACACATGTATATTAGCATTCCAGCTTGAGCTGGGGGATAACACTGTGGCAATATTTTTGTGGAGATAGAGTAATCTTATTGAAATTTGTTGTACAGACATTCCTCATTGAAATCAAAAGCCATAAGTTCTGATATCCTTAGCCAGGATGACATCAGCAAAGAATCTGATTAATCTTTTTTTTTCTTGTTTTGATAGAATAACTCCTACACCCCTAGGAGAAGGGAAAAGCACAGTCACAATTGGTCTTGTCCAGGCTCTTACTGCACACCTTAACATTAATTCCCTTGCCTGTCTGAGACAACCTTCCCAAGGACCTACTTTTGGAGTTAAAGGTACCTAATATTTGCAAACTGTATGACTTCGTTCAGGTTAAAATGATGTGTTATTTTTTTTTCTTTTTTTTTTTTTATTCCTTAGTTACCTCACTAATTCAGTGGATTGCCCGAATGGTACTATCGTGTATTTTTGATAAGTATATACCTAATGCTTAAAGATTTCTTGCACACATCTTCCCATCCAAGGTTTGTGTGTATGTTCATGAACTTACATGTACTGATAATACGTATAAAATCCCACATAATGAAAGGCATCAGGATAAGTTAGCCAAGAAGTTTTCTGTGTGAGTGCGTACACTTCCATCCATTCTGCTGGTTGAAGACACTCTAAAAATGTCTCTAAATGTTGCTGTTTAACTCTTCCTTGAGAAGGAATTCTACATCCACCCATATTGACTTGAAATATCCAAGCAAAGGAAGTTGGCAGTCATGGTTGTGATGTGGTGTGTTGGTATGTGGTTCAGCTATGTCTGCATCGTACACTTGGCTAAGTACAAGTCTCCTCTTTCTGTTTCCTGAGTTCTCCCTCCTAACCCTGGGCTGCTGACTTTTTGCCTAGAAATCCTCTAACGGCCTGAGGGCTAGGTAAGAGTCAGCCAGAGTTCAAACCTGTCTTCAGTGTTGACAGGAAGTAATACATTTTTTTTTTTGCCATTTCTCAGCTGAGATTGGTGCCTAACTGGGCAAGCACTCCCCATCTGCTCTGCTTTGCTTTACTGAAGTTTAAGTTAACAAGTTTGATTTCAGCTGGAAGGCTACGAGTGCTTGGTGCTTCTCAGCCAAGACTGGTGCATGTGAGTGCTTTAATCCCTCCACTCAAACGTTGTATAGGTTACAGTGAACTTGCTTGACTGTCTATTGGGAGGCAGTGGGGAAGGAGCAGTCAGGCAAGGATGTGCAGGTTTCGTTTGGAAGCAGTGATTGCTTGTGACTGCAGTCTCTCCTCCCAGCTGCTGCATGTGCATGACTGTCCTAAATCTGGATAGGAGCAGTGAGTAACTCTTACCTAGCTAAAACGTGGGCCTGGCATCCTTTCAGTTCAAGAATTCCCTTTTTACTGTCTGTGTAAGAAAGCCAGGAAGGCTAAAATAATTCCTTTTTATTTCGATGTATGACTAATTCCCTAATAGGAGTTAAAATACGAAGAAACGTATTAATAAAGCTGTATGTTTTACTTTGTGTGTTGAAGGATTTCTTTCCCAAACTAGTGCGAATCTGATGTGACCATATGCTTTCTTGCACAGGTGGAGCAGCAGGGGGTGGATATGCTCAAGTGATTCCCATGGAGGAGGTGAGAGACAGACTGGGGAGAGGGAAGGCGACACAGCACGTACCAGTCCCTCTCTGGGAGAGGTAGCAGCTCAACGGGGCTGCTGCAGCATTTGATCTGTTACAATAGTCTGCCTAGTGAATTGACATGATCCCTGGCATATTCATATGGCTGCTCTATGAAGTCCAGAGTCTGGGGAATGTGGGTGCAAAAACATTGCATAGTATACGTATTTGTAACATCTCAGCTGTCACTTGGATGCTTTCTGAGAAGAAAGCCCACTATCTATGCACAAGATACAAGACAAAGAGCTGACTGAAGCTATTTATTCCCATTTATGTCCACATCTTTTGAAAAAGATTTGAGAAAGCATTACCTTTCTGGTAGAGTAGATAAAGGCAAAGAGACTCAGGGCTGTTTGGTAGAATACATTTCTTTTTCAAATATAGATTTAACATTTATTTTCAGCAGAAGTCACTACCTGTGGCAAAATGTATTTGTTTCTAGCCAGACTGACTCTTCTCTGGTAGTGATTCATCTTATTGTGAGACAGACTCAAAATATTTTTGAGGGGTAAATACCAAAACTTTTGCTAAGAAAGTAAAAGGAAGATGATTTATTCCAAAAATGGTAATGGGATAAAGAGATCTCCTGTGAAAAGCTCTTTTCACATGTGCTGGCAAAGTGAAAGAATTGTTTTCTTAAATTAATCTGTAGCTTTCCCTTGTCCATATGTAAGTGTATTTCTGTTAAAGATGGCATTATCCCATTATCCCTAGCTTCAAGTACTTCTGAAAATCATACGTTACCTTTTGAAGTAAGCCAGCTAGATGTACACTTTTGAAATACTTTCACTGCGAAAATAGTGATATTCTAGCTGAAGTCTTCATCCTTCCTTAGTATAACATTCAAGATGCCTAATCTAAGCAATTCATGCATTTTATGGGCAGACTGAGGCAAGGATTTAGATGAAATTTAGGCTGTGTGCAGTATTTCTCGTTCGGCTGTTGTCATTTTCTGTGCTAGGTGGCTCATTTAGTCTCATTTGTCTTCAGCATGCTTAAATAAGACTTAAATATGCTGTAGTTGACAGTGGGATTTTGTTTTGTTTGTTTTACTCTTTGCAAGCAGGTTTTCTCGATGAAGGGACAAAGGGAGATTAATCCTATGTGTATATTCAGTGTTTGTTTGGAAATGTACACACATTTTACACAGTGACCTTCTATGAGTTTTCCCCACTGAAATTGCTTTGCCCCAGATTTTCTGGGCTGAGAAGATGAGCTGGGACCACATAGTTCTTGGGATGACCCGTGACAGGTATAGAACAGAGGGAGGGCCCTGGTTGAAGCCCAGAGCCATGAGGTGGTGTCGCGATGGTGGTGGTGGCAGGTGGTTTGGGGATGTTGGACTTTGTTCTAGCGGCCAGCATTGCTCTGCTGAGCCTTGTGATCCTGGTTCCTACTGGTCAGCACCTGAATCAGTTTGGTGTGGGCAGGTGATTCGATGTATGGCACAGAAACAAAGTGATGATCAAGACTTCTGGAGCGGCCCACCGCCATTGTTTGACACTGGGAGATACCAACAAGATCACCCAGGACAGGATCTGCACCCTCGTTGCAGAGGGTTGTGAGCGTGCCCAGGGCTCGGGAGCAGGCTGATAACTGCTAGTACCACGTCACTCATGAGAGAAGTGCAATGGAGTAAATCTCTCTAAACCATTAAGTGATGGTGGGCATCAGAAGGAAGCATAAGGCTTTTGTAAGCTGCCCGGAAGAGGGATAGCTTCAGAAGAACCCCTTCGCTTGAGTGGCTGAGCTGACTGATTAGGCCCTGCAGGAAGAAAACAAACCTTCCTATCAAGGAAGTTTTCACCTCCTTTTTCCCCTCAGTGAGGCAAGAGCTTATGTCCTTTGTTCTCTCCTGCCCTTTTCAGCTCTCGGGTGAATTGATCCTTCTGTCCTGCTGTCCCAGTTTTTGACTGGCAGAGATCCCTTGAGAGTTCTTGCACCCTGCCAACCTCATGATGGACCCATCAGCTCTTGGTAGCCCAGGCTCCCTGCCCTCCCACCCCTAAACAGGAAAAAGAAAAGAAAGAATGTTGCTTTAGGTAGTGCCCAAAAGTCTGAGTGAGACAAAAACCTTTAGCTAATCAGAAATGAGTAAGCAAAAACATTCAAACAGCAGCAAAATTTGATTCCTGAGAGGACCGATACACCCCATAATTTTTAGGTGGAGCTGGAGCTGGAGAGATGAGGAGTCAATACTAACAGCACCTAGAGCTTTAGGGAAAGGGAAGGAGACATAGGGGAGGATGCTGTGGAGGTGTAATCCCATCATCTAGTTGTTTATGCACCTAGGGATAGGATCCAAAGTGGCATTGCGTGTAAAGGGCATTACCCTTTTCTAAGCCTTCACCCTCCTGCTCTCAGGGGGGGCGGGGAGAGAGAAACTAGTGTTAAGTGCCAAAGTCTCCACATGAAAGAGTGGTAGGGCACTCACTGGTTTGAGAGCGTTGCGTTGGCATATGTATGCTTTGTAGGTGCTGGAGGACATGGTATTGGTATAGCCCACTCTTTGGTTTGGAGCCTACTGTCCCCATTAGGAGCTGAAGCACATTAATCATATACCTCACGCAGGTGTTGCAGTTGGGTTCCATTCAAAAAGAATCTAATTTAGAGCTCACCAAAACCATTTTACAACCTGAAATAACAAGGAAACTCTTTAGCTAGTAGCATAGCTGCTTTGAGCAAAGCACTAGTGTAGCAATTGGTTATGGTTTTGATCATCTATTGCGTGCACTTCAGTATGATTATAGTCCAGGAATTGGGTCAGTTGTGGCTACTGCTTCTGGGCTGTCAATACCACAGTGCAATTAAAGCTGGTCTTCTGTCTCCTTGGTCAGATGAAAAGCATGATGCCTCTGTAACACACATCCTAATCCAGTCTAGCTCTGCTGATACCAAATTTTTCCACAAAATGTTGATGAGTAAACTTTGTATCAGCAAAGTTCATGCCTGATCAGGCATGGCCTTTTCTCCTGTGGCTGGAAGAAAGCTGGCATAAAAGGATAGAGCCAGCACAAACTGTGCATTCAGGGTGATTCAGCAGAGATCTGCACATCTGATCCAGGTCAAATTTGTACTGCTGATTTGGACTGATTTAATGTTAATGATGTGGAACCATAGCCCTGGGCTTTCTATTCTTGAATCATTTAGTAATGAATAAATACCTTTGTGGCTTTGTTTGGCCCTGGGAAGTTTACTACACACTCAGGTGAGAACATATCTTTCAGATAACTCAGTGTATTTTCAGCCTTAATGATACTCTGTCTACACTAATAGGAGGTTAATCTGAGGTGTTTCCATTAATCTGTCTGAGATTAACAGATAGAGTTAAATTGTTTCTTAAAACTTGTTGTTGTTGTTTTCACCCTATAGTTCAATCTTCATTTGACTGGAGATATACATGCTATAACTGCTGCGAATAATTTGCTGGCTGCTGCTATTGATGCTAGGATCTTGCATGAAAATACTCAGTCTGATAAGGTGAGAATTATTTTCTAATATCCACATGACATTTTTTCTTTTCAGTTTTTCTATAGAATTGTATTTCAAAGTAAAATATGGGTTATCTGTTTACGATTTCTCCATATGAACGGAAGTTATTGCTAGGGTCATTCTATGTTCTGCTGGGAAATGACAGTTATAGAACATATTTTTGTCAAATACCTTCTCTTAAAATAATCTTTAAGATGTGCCCAAAAGCTTGTCAACAATAGTTGACAAAGCTGTCAGACTGTACTAAATAGTCTAATAAAACATGTTCTCTCTTCCTACAAATCTTGTTGTTAATAATTTATAAACTCCTTTTAAAGCTAGAAGTCTGGCTTATGAGGTATTCTTGGTTATGATGTACCCTAAGAAGAGGAGGCTGTGAAGAAAACAAATAAGATTCTCCTCTTCCACTAAGGTTGTTGTGACCTTAACACAAATACAATTTGAATCTTTGCAGGGAGAAGGGAAAGGAAAATCTTCTTTTTTTTTTTTGCCTATTGTGATAAAAATTATGGTAATGATAATGGTAGTATGAATACTGTAGTTGGTTAAAATTTGGTTAAAGTGGTTAAAAGTTTAAAGGGGATCTCAGTTTCCAAAATACTTAATTTTTCTGGGAGACATGTAAGTACAATAATTCTGGTAATTGAATTTAGACTGCTAAATCATAGGCATTACTGAAAGCCTACCAACCTTCTCAGATTTTTTTTTTAATGGCTAACCAGAAGTCCATAACTTAGACAGTTGGGAAATTTTACTGGAATTAATCTAAATAAAATAAAAACATCAGGTTTTCATATAAATACTTCTTGGTTGTAACTTTTTCTTATGTAAACTTGCCATGTGTTTTTCTAGGCTTTGTATAATAGACTGGTTCCAGTAGTTAATGGTGCGAGAGGATTTTCTGCTATTCAGCTTGCCCGTCTGAGAGTAAGTTGTTAATGTATTTTCCCCTCAATTACAGTGTCTCTTCATAAAACATTTTCTCTTACTGCAACTTGTTGCAAGTTATTTGAGGTATGGGACTGAGTTTATACAAACTTTGCTCAGGAATTTATTGAGTCCGGACTTTCTCTAAAAGCATCTTCCTTGCAGTAATAGGATCTGAGTTTGATATTATTTTTGTAACTAGTATTTTCACTATTTTCTCCTCAGAAATAAACCAATAATATTTTGTAAATATTGTGTCTTTCCTGATGAAATATTAAGGTTAGAATTTTTAAAATTCTTTTCCTATTATGGCAAAGTCACATATGAAAGCTCAGATTTTCTGATACGACAATATTTTCTGGTTTTGAAAGTTTATTGTAGCGTATGCTTCTGGGAATTTTTTAAAGCCTATTTGACAGTGTTCTTCCTTAGAGAGATAGAAATGCATTTGTTTCCATAGTGTATTTTTGCATCCCATCATGCTTTGTGAATATTTCCAGAAGAGCTTCCTATGCAAGTCATAAATGAATAACGCATCCAGATTTGACACTGCCAGTCAGAAAAGTAAATGGAGAACAGCACGGTCCACTGCTGCTGGGGAAGGGTAGTTTTGCATGTGAACCTTAAGGGCGGCTTCAGTCTTCTGCATCCAGGTCCGTGATGTTGTTGGCCTTTGAGGCATCCATGTGTAAGCCTGACCAGTGTTGCCTCAGAGCCACTGAATGGCGATGACTGGCTGCCAAGTGCACACACAGCTGCAGTGGAAATAGGGGGTAAAAAGGAGGAGGGAGGTAATACCAGCTTCTGCTTTTAAAAGATATGTGCTAGTAACATTTTAAGCTTTTGGGCTGCTCAGTTGTCTGGGTGACCCTAAATGAAGATATGGATGATACCTGTTTGCCTCTGTGGCATAGAAGGTCTCACATAAATTTTCAGGAGAACATTCGGATGTTTTCATTTAACCCTCATTCGCACTCTGGTGTATAGGTTATGAGGTGGGGGTGATGTTTCTGTTGTGTGTAGCATACCAAGCATCTCTGTAGTAGAGATAGATTTTTGTCTGTCAAATGAACTGCAACTGAATAAAAGTGTTTAGCTTTTTAAGATTCAAATAAGTACATTACAATTTCCATTATAATTGAATTATTTTGTTGTGAATTGCATGTTATCTGATGATTCTTTATAAATAAAAATAAAATTTAGATGGTAAAATGTAACTTTATGGGAGTGAGGGGGTTGCATTTTTGTCCAAAGATTATTAAGGTTGAGACTCCTCCGTTACATACATGATTTGGACTTGTAAGTACAGTAGGTCCCATCCTGTTTCTTACTAGCTCTTTGTCTTACCTCAGGGACTACTTTTCTTATTCCCCTGCTCTTCAGCTTTTTACCTTTTTCTCCACTAAGCTAGGGAGGCCAAAGACTCTTCCTCTACTACCTCTTCATTGCTTCTGTCCCAGGCTTTTCTTTGTCTCCTTGTCCATATCAGGTCGGTGTCTTACTCCATCAGCCTTTTACTTGCTGCTTGGATTTGGCACAGATGTCTGAGACTGTGATGGATGGTCTGCTCACTTTTTCGTCCCAGTACCCAGCCCTCCCTATGGATGATAGCTGAAAGCTATGAAACGACTGAAAATTTTGCTGTCAGCCTCTGTTGAAAGATGCTCTGTGCAAATGTTATCGTTGGGGAGTTTAGCCTCTAAAGTTAACAGGCCCTGCCTAAACACATAGATTAAGAAAAAAAGATACAACATGTACAAGTGGATTTTCATCTAGGTTCAGGCTAAGGGATGGTGGCAAAAAGCATGCCTTTGTAATGAAGTTTGCTCACTTGAAATTACCTTGTTTTTAAGAATGAGCCAATGGAGCCTCCTAAAGATAAGACTGTTTTATTTGTAAAACTGTCATTTTTGATTGTTAGCCTTACTCTGCACTGTTTAGATAATGTCTTTTAGAACTAAGTTGTCTTTTGGAGGACAGAACTAATGAAGCCTAGTTTCCTTTGAATTTAAATCCATTTTTCTTTTCTATGCCTTGTTCTTGCCCTTAGTTAGGGCATTAGGTAGTAACTCCAGCTCCCAGCCTCTGACTTTTTGCAAGTCTTCAATATTCACGTTGCCCTCCAGCATGACTCCACTATGACTCTCCATCAATGTTCCTTGTTTCCCCTCATGGATACCCCCAACTCTGTGCAAACCTCCAGTGCCCTCCCTGCATCCACAGCATCTCTCTCTCTCTTTTTTTTTTTTTTTTGTTTAAGTTCCCTGAACCCATTCCCTCAATTCTTCTAGCTTCCTCTTATTCCTCTTACTGTGTTTGGCTTGTCAATGTGCACAAGGTTGTGTTTCTTGCATTGGAGCAATATGTGTGCAAGGTCGCTGGCTGTGGTACCTCGTCTCTGCCTGATACATCAAACAGAGCGGGTGGACGCTGATTTCTGACCACATTCCCTTGATGGAGACACTCTGGGGATATTTATCCTTTATCTGCCTGCCTATGAAATGAAATGTGTAGGCAGCAATCTCTAAGACTTCTGCTAACTCCATCAAATTTGATTAAAATCAATCAATGGATTAAAAAAGATTTAACAAGGCACTGATCATTGAAGACATAAGCCTTGCTCCATTAAAATTGGAGTGAAAATCTGTAGGCAGCAATTTCCAAGTGTCAAAAGCAGCAGGCTGTTCTCAACAGCTTTTTCTCCCTCTCAGTAGAGCGGGAAGTGCCCCAGTGCCTGCACCTGCTTTTGAAAGCATTCTTCACAGGCAGTCCGAGAGACTGATCTTCGATAGGGCGCATGGAGGAAACGCCTTTAACACGCTCAAAATATTGTCCTCAACTTCCTGGAAATGAGCTTTGGTTTAAATAGGGAAACAGCTGGTGTAGCTCTTTGTTCTCAGCGCTGAGTGCCTGTATGCCTACTTTCAACATAATGTAATTAATCGACACTCAGTGCCTCTGTGTTCAAATGCAAGAATATTAATATCTACAGACTTTTTAGATGTCTAATACTGAAGTGTATACATGGTGGTTAATTCACTGAGGAATGCTTTCTAATGCCAGAGAGGATAAAGACTTTGCAGGACAACAATTCTTAAACATAGTTTTCTGATCCACCTCTGTGTAGATTCACTTAAAAAAAAAAAACATTTTTGATTTGTTAAAATGAAGTCGGGATGTATTGACCCATTCATTATAAATGAATGGCTTAATGGGTTGTGGGCTGTTTCAGCAGAAGTTTTTCTCTCATTCAGAGAGTTCACACAAGATAATACATGGGTCTTTCACAGACATCCTCAAAACAGGATAAGCAGTTAATTATCTTTTTCAAAGTGACCAGTAATGTTGATTTTTCTCCTTGGCTTTTGTTAAGAGCTGCTTCTGTGTAAGAAAGAGATCTTTAATTTAATAGCCTATGAATATTTCTCGTTTTTCATTTCTCTTCTCCATCCACATTTGCCCATTTTAGTAACAGATTTCTTCCTGTGTGCTTTTATAAATAGTTTCAGTCCTGACTTATTTTTTTTCCCAAAAGCTTGCTTAACGGGAAGGAGGAAAGCCAAAGCAGCAATACCTTTTGAAGAGTCACTTTACTGCCTTTATTTATCTTCTTTTCTCTAGAGGCTGGGAATAAATAAGACTGATCCTAGTACTTTAACAGAAGAGGAGATCAGCAAATTTGTGCGCCTTGATATTGACCCATCTACCATAACATGGCAAAGAGGTGTGTAATCAGAAAACCAACTTTTTGGCTGTTAAATTACAATGTTTTTATTTAAACTTGGTTAAACATCTGCAGTAATTCAAGAGACTTTGCTAATATTCTGAAGAATAGATTACTCCGTGAAAGTTTAAATATGTCCGTTGTTTCTTGCATATCAGTAAATAACCTTAAAAACATACAAGACTGGTTTTTTGCATTTTATACATCTCACCTGTTTTTAAGTGTTGTTATTGTGCGTTTAGGTTATTTATAGTTACCATACTTGTTTTTCCTCTTTTTCCTCAGTCAGCAGCCTGGGTAGCTCAAAGACTACATAAATGTCCATTTTTTTAGTATTTTATTAATTTACTTTTTTAAAAAAGCATGGAGCTGTTACTTTGATTGTTAGGAAGAAGAGGTGAAAGATGCAGTATGGTTTCACCTCTTCTTCCTAATGATCAAAGTTGATTGTTGAATGGAGTATTTGACTGAGTATCACCAGTACAAAATCAACTGAGAAGTCAGGAGCCTTAGCTGCGCTTTACTGTACTCTTCATGTGCACACTGTCTCTGACTTGGGATATTTTCTCCAGATAGTACTGGGGAATGTGGTGTAAGATGTTTCTTATTAGTCACACAGTGTTTGTGCATGGAAGAGACCTATGTGGGCATAGAGGACTAATATAATAGTGAAATACGACTCGTTGTTTTTATCAGCGCAGGTTTGGGAGGAGGCAAGGTTACTCAACAACTGTCAAATGAATTATTCAATTCATCTCAAACAAATGCTAGTGAAAGTTTTATCCCACACAAATCTGTATGATGTGCACATTTTAAACATTACGGGAAAAAATACTGGTTTTAGGAATGCTTTAGATAGCTTTGAAAGTGTTTTCTTTGGGACTCTTTCTGCAATCTATATGTCTGTGAAGCTTGGAACTTACCAGGAAATTTACTCTATAGGGCAAAAGAGAGAGCTGTCAGATTGTCTGAAAATGAATTACAGTCAGGATCTATCTCCTTAGGAAGTGTCACAAGCTTAAAGTTCATTGTCATCTTACACAAAACCTAACAGGCACAACACACTAAAAAGAAGGAAAGCTCCCCTCTCCTGCCCCTTTCCATGGTATCCAGATCCTGTTTATATTTCTAGAGGATCAAGAAGTAGATGCATTAAACCTAACATTAACTTTGGTTGAACCTAATCTTTCCTTCAGTGTTTGCTTTGGGTAAGAAGGAGGGCAGGTTAAAGAAGTAAAAATTGTTTCTGTAGCAAAGACAATTCTTCCATATTTTTCTGCTTCTAAGTGCAGCTGTTGGAATCTTCCTGAGGAATTAATTTTGACTATGATGAGAGAGCTGATGTAACTGAGAGACCAGAAAGAGTTGCAGGTGGTAGTTACAATTTGATGGTAAGGGTATTCAGTTTGCATGAATCCACTGGAAAGGCCTGGATAAAAAGCAGCCCACTAGCTGTTCAAGCTGACGTGAAGGCTGGTTCATGCTCTCATCAGTATGGGTAGGCAGGAGGGACAGTCAGGTCTGCTTAAGGCTGTCATGAGACTGAGATTCCTATGAGGAGAGGGGATAAGCTTGTGCCTGAGAGATCAACTTGCCGTATGGCTTTGCCGTAGCATATGGTCCCACAGCTTGGCACAAGCCTGCTGCTTCCTCCTACTGAGCTCTGTTCACAGTCCTTGCCAGTACTGTAGTATTTTAGAGAATGATTGTGCATAAATAGAAACCAAGATAATGGTATAAATAAATAGAAACTAAAATATGGTAACCACATCTGCTTTATGCCATCCCTTAAACAGAATTCCTGAGGAAATCAGGGGCCTGAATACCATGGAAGAAAGCATATGTGACATATTTACAACAGCCCCATGTGAAATGACCAAGAAATGGATGTGACTGAAATCTTGCCTTTATCAGTCTACTGGGACTTGTGTATAACTGAGATTCAAAATCCCTCTTGTTCCTAGGTGATCACATTGGCCTTTTCTGCACAAACAAATCTGCTAATCTCTAAAAACAGCAGGAGAACTGAGGGAAGAGATGGTGTCACTGGCCTTCAGTACAGGCCACTCCTAGGGAAGTCCTTGATTCTCTGCCTTATACTGAACAGGGCTCAAATCTGCATCTCCCAGAAGAATGACCTGATTGTCAGGTTGCAGGTTAAACTGTTCAAGAGAACCTTCTACCTCTTTTTGTAGGGTTGCTGTAGGAAGGATCAAAAGATTGTAGGGCCAAAGAGACTGTAAGAAAGAGGGAGCTCGTTTGTGTAGGGATCACCATCCCAGGGAAGGAGAAGTTCTGCAGTCTGGTCTTTGCTTCTAACGATGAGAAACATCCTCCTAATGTTTCCTCCTAAGAAATGTGGTCAGGTCATAGTCCTTTCTTTTGATTCCTACAAAGGCATGTCTGAATTTGTTATCAGTGCAAGAACAGAGAACTTGGATTGCTGTGATGTAAATGACGTTAGCAATTCCACAGGATGGTTTGGAGTGTGCTTCCAATACCCCAAGTGTTTCCAGGTTAGGAAGACAGTTGTATGAAACTGAAGTTATGTTAAATAGCAGATGCTTGCTTTTGGCAGTTGGAAAAAAAATTATCTGAATGCTACCCAGCTGAATGTGGAGTTGGTTACTGTGATGTGCAATAAAGTGGCTTGTCTGGAAGAACCAATCGGACAACATAATCATCCTTATAAAGAAAAACAGACCAAGTTTAAGCTACATCCTGTAGTTTTAAAAATCAACTTTTAACAAGTGAATAAAAAGGCTATGATTTGAGCTAGGTCTGAGGTGCTTTGTAGCTACCAAGGCAGATTTTTCTTGTGTAGGTAAAATATATTAATACATACATCAGAATGTTAAGCATCTCTTGGGTTCAAATATTCTTCAGAGAAATAGTGCTTGTGTTATTTCAACCTGTCATCTAAAGGTGTGAAATTGGGGGGGAGAGACCAAGCCAGTACCACTGATAACATGCAGAAGCATGTTTATCTGGTTACACTGTACTGTGTAAGTAGCTGAATCTTATGTGTGGTAAAAACATGTAAAATGCCTGGAAAGAATCCAGATCTCTGAATCTTTGTTAATATCTTTTGCTTTTACTTTTATTTTAGTGGTGGACACAAACGACAGATTCCTGCGAAAAATAACAATTGGCCAAGCAAATACTGAGAAAGGATTTGTCCGTCAGGTATGTAAAGGCATATTCTGGACAGACTTTGATTTAGAGACTAAAAGATATTTGCCCATCTATAACTCTTTCAGTAAATTTCTTTGAATTACAATGCTAACATCTGTTGATACTGTGTAATAGTGTTGCAATGAAGCTGATCATGTTAATGAATAACAGAGTCTGAAGTTTCAGGAACAGTTCAATGTATGTTGCACAATGTGTTGAAAGTACTTGAAAAATTTGTGTATATTATGTTGGAAGTTTATTAAAAAACTTACTGCTAAATTGAAGGTCAGACTTCAATGCTACTACCTGAACAAGGATACCTGGGTTATGTGGGTAAATCCAGTTATGAGACAAGGCGATGTAGAGTAACAATGTTAGGTGGAGCAAACTCATTGTAATCTGGAGTTGCTTCTAATTCAAGGAAGATTATTGTAATTTAACACTCTGGATAACTTAATTCTTGAGGTTCTGACCAATTTGAGGTAAAGTAAACAGTTATTGTGGTATAGATGAGGCCTTATGCAACTCACATCTTTAATTTTTCTATAACATTTCAGATCTCCTTTAGATTTTGTGCCTCAATAAGGAGTAAGTCTTGCAGGATTTTTAATGTTTCTGCTTAGTGCAACAGTTAGAACGGTCGATTAAATTAGACGAATTTGGGAGATAATGCTTTGTTTTGTTTTTGAGCACATGGAGTAGAGACTTTTCTTTCTATAATGTAGAAAAATTTTAATCAACTAATTCTCATCTTTGAAACTTGAGATGTTTTCCAGTGTTTAGATGTATTTCAGTGACATTGTGGTTGTTAGGTTTGAGCCAGGTTCTGACAGCCTTATTGTGCACTGTTTTACGACCATAATTATGCTGCTGACCTCAGTGCGAGTTGCTTTATTATAAAATGCTAGTCGACATAAGATTCTCAAGCAAGACTGTTACTCCTGTACTGCTTTGGCTAAAATGACCTTGATGCATCCAGTTTTGTTGTACTGGACTAATGCACATATCCATTCATGTTTTAACATAGTCTTACTGACTTGAGAAATAAAGACCAATTAGAGAAACTCATTTCAGAGCCTCACCAGAGAGCCAGATAAAACAGGACTTCATAGCTAACAGAAGCATTTTATAAATATTTGGAGTGATGCTCTAGCGCTTTTAAAATCAATGACATCTGTGTAAAATGGCAGAGCACAGCAGGCACAAAAGCCTGCATTTTAATGAACAGGGATGCTGTGGTTTCTAAAGAGTATTACATGACTGATGGCCTTGATCCTGCAATTGAATCCATGTGGGTGGATCCTTTCATCAGTAAAGAACTGGCTTTACAGCTAAGGCTTCTGTCAGCACTTCAGAGGTGTATAAAGATTGTCAGAGTCAAAATAGCACCTGCTATCACAATCTTGTGCCTATTTTTTCAATAAAATATTGTGTCACTCTTCAAGCCAGGTGAAGAAAACAATCCGGGATTGTTTTTCCTGTCCTTTCTACGTTTTGTGTAAAAACTCTTTTTATATTTTATGTAAAAACGGTAATACATGTAATAAAAACTTTTTTTTTTCTCTTAATGAACATCCTGATAAAGTCAGATAGTATTCCAGGATACGGGTTAGGCATAGTTTTCTCAGGCTGATTGCATGTATTACATATGCTTCAATGTCTTCCAGGGCATATTCTACCTTCAGAGACTGTAGCATCCATATCATCTCAGCAATAATAATAATGTTCACTCGATTATTTTGTTGTATGCTCTAATACTTCCAGAGAAAAAAATAATTTGCTTTCTAACATCAGGATTTCATTTGAATCCCTAGCCTGAACATCCCTATTACAGAATTAGTTTTCATTTTTTATGGCATATGTCTCCCTGCCTGAGACCCAGTCCAGGAAAGTGTTTAGGTGTCGTCATGAGTTTTGCCTAACCATGCAAGTGCACAGAGGTGAGCCTTGCCTGAAATAGGGACCAGTCCAAGTGTCTTTTTCTACGTAGGTAATAGTGTGATGTAAATTCATAAATTTTGTATAGACTTAAATTTGCTGGAGCTGGAGAAATTATTAAAGAGGCTGTAGTTCCTCACCCCTACATTGCATTCCTCTCACATAATACATTAGTGGCTGTGCCTTTCGTCTCTGTTCATTTGCTAGCAGTACATGGCCTGGGCTTTTCTGATAGTAAAACAGTACACATATTACTAATGCATATTGCAAGTTCATAAAAGTAAGGACCATGGCTCATACTATGTTAAAGTACTACACAATATGAATATATTTCTACAACAGCAATAGGTCTAATGCTGCAAATAGTTCTTGTTTTTCTTCTTCTTTTCTTTCCCTATATATTTGTTCGTGAACCATGGGGATGCAGAGGTGGATATGTTTTACGTCATCATAGCTCAAGCTCAAGGCCTGGCAGTCTAAACTCTAAATTTTGAATTTGTATAGAAAAAGAATGATCAAATGTAACAAGAATGTTTTTGGAACTAGAATTTTTATTAAAAAAAACCTTTTGGAGAGGCCTTGCAGATAGAGGGGAAAAAAAGCCCAGTGCTCTTCTTGTGCCAGAAAATTTGAAAATACTTCTGATCTCTCTCTCTTTTTTTTTTCTTCCAGAGTAAAAAAATTCTTGGTCCTTCAGGGAGATTCTGCTAAGGATAATGGGAGCTGAGGGGTTAAGCAGTATACAAGACTGATCCCCAAGTAAATGATGTGTAAAATACAGTATTAATGAGGAAATAGAAACAAAGTGTATGAAGTGGGTTACCAATTAGAGTTGTTTAAATTCCAGTGTGACATCTGTCTTTCCTGAGTCTGTTCCTGACAGTTCCTTGTGAATATTTGACCTGACTTTGATTTGGTTCATGATTCTTATTTTTATTTTACAGGCTCAGTTTGATATTGCTGTTGCTAGTGAAATTATGGCCATCCTGGCACTTACCACCAGCCTGGCAGATATGAAGGAGAGGCTGGGAAAAATAGTGGTGGCTAATGATAAAAAGGGACAACCAGTAACAGCAGAGGATTTGGTATGTACAGTGCTGTACACCTGTGAATAACATTTAATTCATTTGTTTTGCCTCTGAATCAGTTGAAGAGCAGGTGCATGCCATGGTTTTTGTTTTGAACAGCACGGTTGGATATCGAAGAAAGATCATCATCTGGGCCAAAACTTGCCTGCAATGAGAACAAGATGTAAAACTAACTTGTCCAAGTCTTTTGGTAACATCTGGTTCACAAAGTCTCTGGTCTGCAGAATCTCTTGGATAGATTTCCACAATATTTAAGGCAAACGAATTTAGTGCTGGGGGAGTGAAAGTGTGGGCTTCTATTTGAGAGAGCTGGTAATGTTTGCTACTGTCCTTGCCAAGGGTGATCAGATGTTACAATGATAGTTACCACATGAATGCTTACACTACTAAGTTGAAATTAAAACAAGCTATTCCTGATTCATAAGGTACTGTAACTGCTGGGGACAGGGTTATCTCTTTACAGGATTAAGAATTTTTTTTTCCCACCTATGTTTGTTAGTTGCTGCTTATTCATTCTCTACTTCAGCTTCTGAAAGAAGTCCTTATGTCCTTTGTACTGAATCCTAGCCCTGTAGGTGGCTGTGAGTCAGTGGACCATGGCTGGAAACTCACCCATGGTTGGGTATGGCAAGTTCTGGTACAGCCATTACCTGCCAGTAAGCCCTTGTCATCTGACCCGTATGCCAAGAGTAAGTTCACCGTGATTGCTACTAATTTACTGTAACATTACATTACTTGTATGCTGAAGCCTATTGGTGAAATTAAGATCATATACTGCAGGTTGGCAGTGCACCCTAAATATAATAAATACCATAATGCTTTCCTTTCATATGTTACCTGTCATCTAAATATGTCCTTGTAGCAACTGCAGTATGCCTTGGAGCTATGATTTCGTATCACTCTGCTGACCATAGCTGCCTGTATCACGCAGACTAATTTCCCATTTGAAGCACAGTGTATTCTCTTGTTTGTCCCTTTTGTGTGGACATCTGCAGAAGCTTACTGCTTTTCTTTTTCTTTTTCTTTTTTTTTTTTTTTGAATGAGGGAAAGAACCAGGATGCTGCCTTCTCAGCAAAGATAGCAAACATGTGAGGCAGGAATACCTTCACAACCATAATGAACTCCATTTTAACAAGGAAATGAAAAAATAATATCTAACTCTCTTGGATTTAAGATTGAAATTAAGATAAGAGTGCAAAAAATTCTAAGTGAAGTCATCATTAAAATTCAAACAAAGTCAACTATTATGCAGGAAAATTATGCAGGAAATTCAAATCTTAAGGCACCCTTGCACCTGTCAAAAATTTTGGTATGATAACTATGAATAATTGCATTTAATATTTGAGCCATTAAAGTTTTGATATTCCTTTTCAATTGTGTACCTTAGTGTTGGCCCAGTGGGGTGGGGTGAGGGAATTACTTACATTGTAATGCATATGCAGAAACTTTAAAATAGTTCAATGTCAGGATTAAAACTGTACATCTAAAGTTGATTAAAATAATCTTGATACTGCCTTTGTATTTCAAGGTATTAGTACCACAAAATATGTAACCTACTTTTCAAACACTGAATGCTCCGCAGTTTGCTAAATGAAAACAGTTGTTTTTGCGTAGTCTCTTTCCCCTTTAATTTCTCTGTACCAGTAGCATGGTAGGACTGAAATTATGAACAGCGCACAAAAAAACTTTTAATTTTTGATGCCCATAAAATGAAAGTAGCACTCAGTAAAATGTGTGTTTCTAATTAGGTTTTGTTTGGCCTTTCCTTTAGAAAAAAACTTATGCTTAGTGTCTCAATCACTTAATAGTGTTACTTGTGCTGAACATATGCTTCCAGCACTTCTTTAAAACAGTGTTCGGTATTATAATAAAGAAAAACTGCCCGAAAAAAATATTGGTCACAAACATATATATTGTGACCATCTGTAGCTATGCCATTACTTTTTTTGTTGTGTGCAAGATCTCTTCATCGTGTAGTACAAAGAAAGGATTATGAAATGGAGAGGTTCCTGCCTGCTCTGTTGCACAATGTGTTACAAATGGGGGTGAGAACTGCAGGAAAAAAGGAAAGTATTTCATGGTTAAGGCAGAAGAGAGCCTTTATGGAGAGCTGAATTCTATTCCTGTGTTTTTTGCAAAGCTTCTGTGTAATGTTGTGTCCATACAAATTAATTCTTACAGTTCATGAGGAGCTGTATGTTCCTCAGTTTGGTTTGGTACCCAGGAACTAAACAGTGAAAATCTATTGAGATATCATCAAGAACTTTGAACTAAAGGAAACGATTTTTACATATCTCAAGTTGAGCACCCATAATAAGTGAATACTTTTGACTTCAGTCCATGTGGATGATGTTATTTCTTCTGAAAACAGGCAGGAGTTATTATTGATGGTGAAGCACTCAGATGCCTTGGTGTTGGGATTTAAGAAATGTCCCAAAGGGAAATCAGTAGATTGTCTTCTGACTAAGATTTCTTTACCAAATTAGATGTTGGATATTTTGTACAAGACAAGAGACCTTGTGAATAGCAGATGTGTACTGCAACTAGTTGAATCCTCTGGAATGAATAGCTGATTCATGTACACAAAAAAAGATATATTTCAGTTCTGTGAGGCTGTTTCTTCACCTCTGCTCCTGATTTCTTCCCATTGTTTGTTAGTCTCAGTCTCTTGCAACAGCTTGCAACTAAACCTACTCTTTCCAGGCTTTAACTGCATAATCAGCTCTTCCTCCTGCTGCTTGTGCTGCCGGTGCCGTTACTGTGCCTGCTGCAGGTCCAGCTTTTGACCCCTCATCGTTAGGAGGATGCCTGTAGCATCCCAGGAGAAGGGATATTTGCTTGCAGTCCAGATGTCTGAACCCCGAGCTGGTGCAGCGTGGTGCATACTCTTGCTGTAGCTGCTGCAGCCAAGTGAATGCAGAAAGCTCACAGCCCACTGCAGCTAAGTGTGATGGGGAGCACGGGGCAGTGCTAAGCATTCACTACTAATGAATGCCAGCGAACTGTGATCTTGGGTTTCCCCCAGGTTTATGTCGTGTGCAAATTTTTAGAGGTGGTAAGAGGTTTGATACAAAGCTGCTCTCCTCCTGAGTTTTCATCCTTTTTCCAAATCAGGAGCAGAGAGAAGGTAAAGCTTTACAGCTTGGAAAGAAAAGACAACCCCTGAATGTAGGAAAAACAATACTGTCATTTCAGGAGCAGCTCAATCATTTTGTTTTGAATTTTCATAAAATAAAGATTAAAAGCTTAAATCTACTGTAATGACTTGGCATGGAATGTTTTAGCCCAAGTAATTGCAATTGCATGTAGTTTTAACAAATTTTAAAGGCATACCTTTAAATACCTTCCTTTGTAATGGGAAGTGTCACACAACCTTAATAATGAGTGGTGGAGGTCAGTTCTACCTGAAGCTAAAGAAATTTCTGGGGATCGTGTTTTCTATGTTGCCCAGATTTACTTTTTATAAGCTTAAATGTTTGACAGTAATCCTTAGTTTGTTGAAATCTAATTGAACCAAAACCCCTAAACTCTTTCCTATCATTTGTTTCTAGATGTACACAAAAGAGACTTCACAAAAATACAATTTCTCTTAATTTTGACTTTATATGCAATGTATTTATCGTAATACAATAGCACAATGTAAAATATACATTGACAGATATAAACCAGATGTGGAGGAAGGCTAGGAGTCAGGAAAAAAAGATAAATGGAATACTTCATGAATTGAGAAGACTCCTTCTACAAGAGTAATGGATTAAATATCTAGCCTCTGTAGTGGAATATGCAGAATTCTTTGCCAAAATATGCTGTTCATGCTACAGTATTTTGAAGACTGAAGTGCTTTTTTGGCTTTCACAATATAGTAGAATTTTGATGGACACATGCTATATCATCACAATAAATTAAATAGGTATGTATGCCTTAGATTAGTATTTCATCAACCGTGAAGAATATTAAATAAATATGTCACTATTTTTTTAAATAAAGCTGCTTCTCAGTTTACTTTTTCTACCATGCTGTTAGATGTCAATAATTCTAGGAAAAAAGATAAAGCCTCATGTTTGTTTTCATAAATGATCTATTGGCTTTAAATATTTTTCTGCTCAGTTCATCAGAAATATTATGCACATCCTTTACTTCAAACACAAGTTGTTGCAGTCTTTCTCAGCTAATGATTTGGGGTTTAATATTTTTCAGAACTGATATTGCAGAAAAACATGAATTTTGTTAAAGGCTATAGTTTCAAACAAAGGAGAGCTGAAACTGTTTCACTTTTTTTCTTACACATAAATCTGATAAGTTTTTTTCTGCTCTTCAGTGTATGCCCTTATTGATTTCACAGTAGTTACTCTCAGTTACCCTCCTTGTGGTCTAGTGCTGGCATTCATTTCCACTTTTGATAGACTGCAGAGACTGTTTCTCTGGAGGTCAGTTTGAGAGCGTGGGCTCTCCATCTGAGTTTGTTTTTCCTTTGTCACTTGTGCAACTTTTTTTGTGCTCTATGATTTTTGCTATCCTGAGGAGCACACTTGCCTGAGTGGCTCATGGGTAGATTGGAGGGTTGTAACTTTAAGAAGTGCTTTGGATCAGTTCCAGGAGGGAAACTCAAGAGATCTGGGCATCCATACACATTTGATTCTGCATCCTGCTTATTTCTTCTGGGAGTGAGTGATCTAGTGGGAACTAACAATCCTTAGGCTCTTATATGGTTAAAATGATTAAATGCTGTGTGAGTGTCTAAGCCTCTAATTCTTTTGAAAAATTCTTTGGTAAAATTTTATCCTTCTCCTCTGAAGTAGAAATGGAAGCCTGATTCCTTAAATAGTTTTGAAAATCAGATCCAGGACTTTGAACTAGCAGCGGCAATTATTTGTTGGCTGTGTGGAAGACTGGGGGTGTGGAGGAACGACGAGAAACTTTTATTTTGACAGAGACATGACAGCCAGATATGAAAATTTTGGGGCTGTTCAGTTTCTAAGGACTGTTGTTGATGCAAAACATAGTTAAAGAACTGTGGAAGGCAGATAGACACGATATGTGCTAATTGGAGTCTTTTTGCATCTTTTTTTTCTTTGCTTTCAGCTTCAGGTACTACGAGTTGTTGTGGAGGGATGCATGTCTGTTAAGGAAGAATGGAGTTTGCCGTAAAGATAAAGATGTGGGAATTATTGAGGGTTTTGCTTCACTATTTTTATCATATTGATAAAGTTCTATCAGGAAGCAGAGGAGAGAGGATCTGAGCCATTATTAACTAGGATGGGGATGGGGAAAAAGCGGGTGTTTTTTTTCCCCTTCTTTTTCCCTCAAAGCATTCTTCTTTGCTTCTTTCCAGTCAACTTCACTCGAGTCAGCAAACAGCTGTTTGCATGCTTGCTTTGAATGAGCTGGTTGTCTTGTCCAGCAGGGAGCAGACAACTGAATCCTCTGCTCCAATGGCTACAGCTGGCATGAGTTGACACTTGCCAGTCCTTGGGCAGGTTTCCCCAGAAGAGTATTAGGGCTGATGGAGACTGATCGGGTAGTTAACCTTGCCACTGACCTGGTGGAAGGTTTCTCTGATGTAAAGTTTTCCATTTGACTTTTCTCCAGCAAGCTGACTAGCTATTACAACTGCCTCTTCTGCGCTAACGTATCTCAGTGATGATCCACTGAGAATATCAGCAGCTGTTTCTCTTTTAGGGTAATGATTGAAAGCAAATGAATAGCTCATGCCCTGTAATGCTGGAAAAATGAAGGTATGGGAAGAGAAGCTTTAAAATTAACCATTTTTTTCTTCAGATTTTATTTGTGTTACCTGTAACCTGCTGACCAGGGTGTGTACGCTGTACTCCTTTCCATGAAAGAGAATGCAAGCAGCTGAGCTAATTGTTATGTTTTTGGGCTGCTAACAGACAGTGAAGGAGCATCCTGTAGCTCAGCTGAGGGTCAAGGGGAAGAACTGTTCTGGCCTGAGAAACTCACTTCTGGGTACTTGTGGGGTGGATCAAACAGCAGAAAAGCAATAGGCTTATAGATCTATTAATTAAGTACCCTGAAAATGCTTTTTATCCCAATGTGAATTTTGAACTCATTAAAATAGGAGAAAGAATGTTTTGCTAAATTAGTAGGGTTAAAATTAGATTTTAATGAAAATATTGCTAACAATGCAATCCAATTTTTTTCCCCTTTAAATTGGGTGTGGTGACTGAGGAAGTCACTATTTTATTTTGTAAATGTGTCAGTTTTCTAAATTAGTAAAATCATCCCTATAAAGGAAGTAGCCATATTGAACAGATTTAATATTCTAAAAAAATATACTTACTTTAAAAGGACTTTTAAAAAAATGACTGAAATATAAGAAATCAAAGACAACAGAAGTAGTGGTTATTTTTACATGGTCATAAAACCAAAACTCATTTATGGACAAAATATTGAAGTCACATTTTATTCTAACAGCAGAAAATTTATGGGATACTGGTTAAATGAACCTTTATGAAACATTAGTTTTACAGTGAAATTTGTTCTCCATTCCTTTTTGAAGTTCTTTTTCTAGAATAAGTAGTTTATAATCCTACCAATTAAAATAATCTGTAGGTATAAAGGAATGTGAGGAAGTGAAAAGGGACAGTGATTTCATTTTTCTTTTTAACATATTTTCTACTTTTTGCTTAGTCTTTCAACTTTGGGTTCACATCCAAAGAGAGAGTAGTTGGGTATATGTACAGAAGAGCACATGGCTTCTTCTATGGAAGAAGATGGAGCCACCAATTGTGATAGAGATCTGAGATTCTGGAGTTTCTTTAGGGTTTGATCCCAAAACTGGGAATAGAACTGCTAGAAAATCACATGTACTTCTGGAAATCTAGCATGTGTTAACTGGGATCAGAGAAAAGTGTATTGTCTTGCTACCAGTTTCTCATATTATATCTTTGCAGGTCAATTTGTACTTGTAGATATGGGAGTCTGCAAAATGAAAAGAGCAAAAAGAGTCCTGCCCTCCTCTCCACTGCTGTTCAGTCTTCTCCGGTGAAACACTTGCTATGCTTTAGTAGAAACCAATTTTACTATGTTATTTTTAATTTCTTTTTAGTCAAGGCTGAAAATGATGCCCCATTTTCTTCTCAGGTTGGTTCAGGTGCTATGTTCAGAAAGCAGAAACTTTTATTTGTATAAAATACTGTCATAAAATTATCACCTATCTTAAAGTCACTTTGACATTAAGATCTGTCTATCATTAGGATTCTCATACAGATTTTGATTGTTCAAATGTTGGTTAATTGGTTCTTTATTTGAACAATGGTGTTTGGCTCTTAATAAGTAATCAGAGAATAGATCCACATTTTGAAACCTTCATTTCAGACAGTTTACAACAGCTGCTGTTTTTATTTGGTTTTGATGTTTCTTTTGAAGACAGTAATATATTAAAATCTGTTTTTCATGTTCTCTGGCAGGCTTACAAGCCACTCCTTACAATAGTAGTACTTTTTTTTAAGTGCATGAACTAGTTCTTTAAAGCCAAATACATTTTCTTTGCAAAATCAATGTAATTTGGGAACAAATTGGAATATATGGTTGTGGTTTCCAGATAGCACTCTACTTGTAATCTCATAATGCTGTAGCCAACTTTTATGAAGTGGACATTGATACTTAGTGTGAATGCTGTGTAGTGACAACATGTTTTTTCTCTTAGTTTAAATTCAGTCAGTGTGAAGTGTATACTCAATATCCAGCAAAATTTTTAGACCTTTGCCACTACAATGTGGCAATTCACTCAGCTTTTTTTTGTCTTCTTTCATCACTGTGAAGTAGTTCTCGTGTTTAATCTCATGGTAATCTCATAGTTATTTATTCCTAGACAAACCTGTATCTGCTTTCATCCTGCCTATTACTCATGTATTTGTACAGGCCTTGCAAAATACCCTTTCTGGCAGTTGATGGCTATTGATCTGGTCTATTGATATCCATTCTGTCATAAGTGAAATACATCTTTTATTTCTTCAGGCAGTTTTAGCAAGTTATTGCCCTCTTGGTTTCTCGAGTCTCTCAGTGGCCTTTGCTTTGCCGCCTTCTTTTATTCCTGTGCACATCCTCATGCTGATTGCTTAGTAAGTTTGTTTCTAGTCTCTATATGAAATGGGAAGAATATTTAACTACTGTGTTTTAGGGGTATTCAGAGTAAATTCATTAATATTTCTGGAACATTCGGAAAATACAGTATGTTAGAAGTCTTGAGCTGAATAAATTTGTTATTCAACAGTGTAACACTGCTCGTCCATCGAGGTTTCTGAACGCACTATCTTGTTCTCCTTTTAACCATAAGATGTCTTATTTTAACCATAAGTGTAACTCAGAAACATTCCTCCTTAGCACTGATATTCTTAAAATGTGAACCTTTTTTTGTTTTGTCTTTCAGGGCGTAACAGGTGCTCTGGCAGTTTTGATGAAAGACGCAATTAAGCCGACGCTAATGCAGACGCTAGAGGTGAGTACGGGTCCAGATGCCTGCCCTTCTTCTCCGGCTTTCAGAGTCCGTGCGGCTCTCGGGCAACAACGCTTAACTTTCAGGGTTCAAGCTGAGGTCAACTCTATAGAGGCATTTTAGCAAATGTTCATTTGTGTTTGTTAACTTGTCAGCTCGAGCTGCATTTATAACCTTGTTTTATACCTAGCGGGTTTTTTTCTTTCTTTCTTTTTGAGAGACTTCTGGCTTCAGTTAAAATTTTGCCTAGAGCTGCAAGCAAGGCGCAGGGCACCCTTGAACCGCTGGTGCGTGCCAGAAGGGCAAGTTGGGTTTCCAGGGCCTAAGCACCCTTCTGTTTCCCCTCTTGCTCTGCTAGGGACCTTTCCTTCCTGTATGTCGCTTGCTTTGCATTTATGGTGATTCTTGCAGCCCACTGTTGGCAGTGGAAAGCAGATGCTTCGCTGAAGCTGTTCTCTTCTATGTTATATTTTGTGCTCTTCAGAAACACATGAGGCTCTTTTCTCCCTCTTGGTGCTTCAGAGTGCCTTCAGAGACGAAATGAAGCTTTGCTGGTTTTTGAAAGTAATGTCTTATGAACACTCCTGGTGGGCTTTCTTCCAACAGCATGAAGAATTCCAAATAGAAAGAATACAGATTAACTTTGGGACTATCCAGTCCAATGTTGGCTTTTGAATAGGAAGCTCAATGCTGAACAGTGCTCTTGGGGAGAGGGAGGAAGAAAAGAGGGTAAATAAGAAAGGAATTTTTGAAAACCAAAGGCATTTGGGGAAAATCTAGAATAATGCATATTATTGCAAATTTCACTATCAAAAACACATAGCTGGAATATTTCATGATGATTCCTAGAGAAGTGAAAAGTTGAAGGATTTGGAAGGATACCAATGCAGTCCCTGACTGGTAAAAAGATCATTTTCTAGAGCATGTCAAAGTGGTAACTACATTTTTGCTGTTCTGTTTGGACCGGGACAACTTGCTTCTCTCAAGGAATATTAGAAAAATAGGGTTTAAGTCACACTACTTTTATTTATTTTACTATAGCCAGCTTGACTGACTCCTCCTGCAAAGTTCATCTGTTTTTTCACGAGGCTGCCTGAAGAATGCATATGTGCATCAGGACTTTACTGTAGCATCCGATAGCTGAAATTGGAGATTACGTAGAATCAAGAACTATTTCACAGCCAGTGAATATGTATTAAATTGCCACTTAGATAATGTTTGTGTGCATTAGGCATCAGTCACAAAGTAGCTCTGCTTCTGAGCGTTTAATCTGCCACTCTATCAGCACCTTGAATATCTGTTAGAAAATAATGTAGTTTTGTTGTAGTGTCCTAAAGGACACAGTCCTATAAATGTCAGAATAATTTCTTTTGGTTGATAGGCATTTGGTTCTGGAAATTTCACACTTTCTTTCATTCAGTTTCTTTATATTCACATTTCTAAGCAGTACAGTTTCTGCCTTTCATGTGGTATTTTTTCTGGTCTGATCTATGCTATGGCTGAAACATCTGTCGAACTTCATCAAAAACTGTTGCTAATTAGGTGGTTCCTGACTGCAGTAGCCCAAGGCATTTTTTCCCCAATTTTTTGTTATAGAGTTGTTTTTTAAATGACAACAAGCTAAAGCAGATCAAAGGACTACTTTATGCTCCACTCCTGACGTGAATCTCAAAGACGAACTTTGTCACCCTTTGAATACCTCTCAGTGTGCAGATCAATTTGGGTCACGTTATCTAAGAATGAAAATTCTCTCCATCTGACAACAGTTGCATCAGTAGATCCTGTGACTAGGACATCCAGTGTCTACACCATGCTTATGGTGAAAAAATGAATAATATGATTGCACAAATGCACTAAGCACAAATGCAACTCTGACTGTGCAGGACACTTGTCCTGCAAGTAGGGATGAAACTACTCACCAAGGCAGATCTTCCAGATCACTGGTACTGGACAATGGCAAAAAGATTGCCTGAGAAAGGGGAAGCAGGAGATCTTCATGGTGGCTTCTGGCTGATACTGACAGTTAATTTGAGATGATTTGGGAGAAGTAGTGTGTGTTGTTAGCAGCGGGTGGAAGTAGCCATTGCAGAGACAGCCCTGTTTACTCCTTTCTGTGATCTGGAGAAGAGCCTTTAGAGGGGTGTTCTTTAAGCTGTGGGCTGTGGCAATCTGAAGAGTTGCTTCTAAGGAGCCAGAGAAATGCAGGAAAAGAACTACCAGCTCAGTAGATTTAAGTTAGCTTTTTGAGGGGCCTCTGCATGCGCTGCAGAAAAGAATTATAAATTGATAATATGCCAATCTTGCACAGAAGTGAACTGCCAACTTAGGTGTGAATGCTTTTTTTCTTTAAATGTGTGAATTGAAGTGTATATTTTCTTTTTTTTAAAGAGGCTTATTGATATCAGAGGCAGGTTGATTTCCATCACAGCCCTGCCACCCACTCCTCAGTTAGTGATTGACAGTTTTTTATGACAGTAAAATCTTGAAATGGCATGGCAGGGAATGCTAGCATAGTGCTGTTGACTCCACCTATAGAAACTGTAGACTTCAGTAGCATTTACATCTAATGCTGTAGAATTGAGATTAGTTTGAAATATACATTATGATTTCATAATATTTATCCATGTTTGTCATGACAGCTTTGTTTCCTTGTGAACTGATTCCTTAATGTTTAGCATTTATTTATACCACGCGTAACAGAGCAGCTGCTGTACAGGACAGCGCTTTGTAGTTGCAGTGTGGCTGCCCTGTAATGGTCAGCTCATGTTTACATGTGAAGTGCCACTCACAGAAGAGAGGAGGGGAGAATAGTCGTAAGTATTATAAACATCCTTTTAGCTGACAGATAATTTTAGATATTTATTGGCATTCAGGGCTTATTTTATTTCACTAAAACTTTGATAATAACATTTCTTGTACTGAGAATAGTCAGCAGAATGCATCCTTGAAATACTGTTTATTTCCACTTATAGCTTATTAAGAGTGTAACAAAAATAAATGGCACTCTGCAGAGTGGGATAGATGAAGTCGGTCTAAGAAGACCTTGTCGTCTCTATTCCAGGGTGTGCCTGAGGCTCCCAAGGTTCTGCTGGAGTTCACTCCCTTGAGTCCCTAGACCCTTTTTCTTCTAGCATTTCCATTGTAAAAAGACCATTCACATAACTCCCCTTTTTCTTCTAGTAGAACCCAAGGGGACCAAGTCTGTGTTTAGACTTAAAGTCAGTAGAAGGGGGCCTCTTGTCTATGAAATTTCTGGATGTCTAGTCTAGTCTAGTTGGAGCCCTTTAGCTAGCGGTGTCCCCCAGGGGTCAATATTGTGTCCAATATTGTTCAACTTACTCATCAGTGACCTGGATGAAGGGACTGAGTTCATCCTCAGGAAGTTTGCTGATGATACCAAGCTGGGAGGAGTAGCCGATACACCAGAGGACTGTGCTGCCATTCAGAGAGATCTGGACAGGCTGGAGAGCTGGGCAGAGAGGAACCTCATGAAGTTCAACAAGGGCAAGTGCAGAGTCCTGCACCTAGGGAGGAATAATCCCATGTGCCAGCACAGGCTGGGGGCTGACCTGCTGGAAAGCAGCTCTGTGGAGGAGCACCTGAGAGTTCTAGTGGACAAGAAGTTAATCGTGAGCCAGCATAATGTGCCCTTGTGGCCAGGAAGGCTGATGTTATCCTGGACTGCCTTAGGCAGAGCATTGCCAGCAGGCCAAGGGAGGTGATCCTCCTCCTCTACTCAGCCCTGGTGAGGCTGCATCTGGAGTACTGTGTCCAGTTCTAGTCTCCCCAGGACAAGAGAGACATGGAGCTATTGGAGCAAATCCAGCGACGGCCTACTAGAAGCTGAAGGGCCTGGAGGCTCTCTGCTGTGATGAAAGGCTGCAGAAGCTGGGCCTGTTTAGCCTGGAGAAGAGAAGACTGGAAGGGGAACTTACAAATGTCTACAAATACCTTAAGGAGGGATGTAGAGAGGATGAGGCTGGACTCTTTTCAGTGGTGCCCAGTGACAGGATGAGAGGCTATGGGCACAAACTGAAACACAGGAAGCTCCACGTGAACATGAGAAAGAACATCTCTACTGTGAGGATGACTGAGCACTGGAACAGGTTGCCCAGAGAGATTGTGGAGTTTCCATCCTTGGAGATACTCAAAAGCCATGTAGATACAATCCTGTGCAACATGGTGACCTCGGTGATGCTGCTTGAGCAGAGGTGTTGGACTAGATGGTCTCCAGAGGTCCTTTCCAACCTCAGCCGTTCTGTGATTCTGTGATATTAGATCCTTCAGTGCAAACCTCCTTCGCATCCATGCTGTGTGGGCAAAACTCTGAAGCACTACTGAGGAAATGGTGTTGGAGATCCTCTGGCTCTGACCATCACGAAGCGCATAGCTGCTGCAAGTATGGGCTGGACTACCCTCTTAGCAGCCGTGTTCTTGCTTTCCACATACGGCATCTGCTGGCATGCATGCTGAGCTCTAATGAGAGCAGCCCTGCAATTGCTTGCCACAAGAAATTAAGGACTTACAACAGTAGAATTAAACCTAATGAATAATAAAACAAAAATCAGAAAAGTTTCAGTTAATTTAAATCAGTAACTGAAAACAGGCAGCAGCCTTACTTATTTAAATGCTAGAAGGGTAAATACTGGATTAAAGAAGAAGTAAAATTTGAGAGAGGATCAGCTTAGGTGGGTAGAAGTGGTTTGATGTTTTACTTCAAGTTAGAAGCACTTTGGGGTTGGAGTAAATTTTATTTTGTACACCACCTCTCATTAGGTTGAGACCCAAATCTCAATAAGAAACTTTGGAACACAGGAAGCTAAATTTTAATTTGAAAATGTACCTAGTTCCAGTTAAATTTTTGCACAAGTATATTAAACCCCAATTGATACTGCATTATGTGGTCACTAATAGACAGAAAGCAAGGGGAAAAAAAATCTCTTAAGTAAATGCGATGACATCAGTGTGTTGTGATGATAATTTATGTTGTTGTTACAGGGCATGAATTCCTGATTTATTTACTTTTTCTGCTTCTATTCTATTGTTTCTTCTCTCACATGTGAAGGGAGGTGGAGGTGTCTTTGGGTTCTACCTTAATTGTCTAACTTTTGGAGAACATCCCTGTCTCTATGCATGTGCATATTCCCTTTTCCCACTCTCTCTCTCTCTCTCTCTCTCTCAAAAAAGGGGATCTTAGAAGGAACCTGAAGCTTATTATACTAGTGGTTAAAAAGTTATTTGTCTTTGCTCTGAGCAAAACATTAGTTATGTGTAATCACTTCTGGATAAAATAATAATAACAGATGTTTGTTGATATTTTGTATATGATTTGTATTCAGTTTTACTAAAACAGGAAAATATAAGTTTTTTGAAGGTTTGATTTGGGTGCCTGTCAATTTCACTTAAGTGGTCTCTCATTAAAAAGTTATGGGGGATATTACTTTATAATAGTACAAGAAAAATCCTTCAAATTAGTTATAGTAAATTAAGTATTTTGCCATTGTATGCCAGTTGTTCTAATGTTTTGTGGAAAACATGGAAATTGTTTGCCTTTAAAGGTTCTTCTCTTAAAATATTGTGCAGGGAAAAAAGACACAACCAGCTTTTATTATATGGTTGGAAGTATGTTGTGGTTCATAAGGCTGTTGGATGTTACCTGCAGCTGATCATGGAAACCTGTCTTCCTTAAATGGTATTTCTGGTCAAAAATTGAGGAAGATTGCACTGTAGGTTACCTGATACATCGAGGATTGGCTCCAAATCCAAAATGTGTAAAGAACATCTGTGTAGATAATCCAGAATTGTTTTCTTATCTTTTCTTTCCCTAGCCAGGGAATTTTTAAAATCATTAGTATAACAATGGGGTTTGTTTGTTTATGTATTTAATGGAAAGACAGTTGAGGTGGTATCTGAAGCACCTCAGATGTGCCTAAAACCACCAAATTATCTGACAGTTAGCACTTACTTATTATATTTGCTTTTGATTTGTATAGCATCTTGATCAGTCTGCATGTGCCTATTGGTTTAGCATTCCTAGCTATCTGTTATATTATTAAAATATATGTATTTTCTATTCTTTAGGGAACACCAGTATTTGTTCATGCCGGACCTTTTGCTAATATTGCACATGGGAATTCTTCTATTTTGGCAGATAAAATTGCCCTTAAATTAGTCGGAGAAAAAGGATTTGTTGGTAAGTTATTGTTTTGTTTATTACATTATGTATTTCTGGTAAGTTGGCATAGAATGATGTTAAGTGAAAGTGTAAAATAGAAGTGAAAAGTGATAGTGCTGCTCTGTTTCATGTTAATAATAATCTTAAAAACAATGTGAAAGAAAAAAAATGAAATCCCAAGCACTACTTCTCTTACCACTCTCTCAGGTGTTCCCATCACTAAGTTTGAGGTTCCACAAGATAGCTGAACCAGTTAAATGATTGATTACATCAAAAGAGGTGTCCTGTATTTCCTTGTATTAGTGTTCCTCTGATCTCTTTTTCTTTTGACAGAAACCATTCCTTTGTTGTTGTTGTTGGATTATTTCTCTGCCAGTTCAGTGAGCTAAGCCAAATCAGGGGTCACATGAGCCCTGAGCTTCCAAGCAGAAGGCTGGGAGCAGAGGGGAGGTCGTAAAAGAAAAAGAGTGAGACTGCTTTTTTTTTTTTTTTTTTTTTAAATTATTTTATTTTATTTTTTTTTTAGTGGCAGTGAGCCATTAGCTTGGTTCAGCTACACTGTGAAACCTCTTCCTGTCAAAGCAAGTGGATGGACAGACAATTTTTATATTAATAGTTCTGCCTGCAAAGTTCTTGCAGGATTCACAACAGACATGTAGAACTTACTGTGAGAGGAAATGCTAGTCTTACTGTACTTCAAATATCCTCAATATACAGGCATACTTTCAAACTGAAATTGTCATAACTAGTATCAGAGTTGGAACTTGGCTTGTTTCAGAATCTGGGTGCTGAGATTTTGATGCTGACTTCTAGAAGTTTAAGATTCTTCAGTATGTAAACAGACTATTTTTAGTACGAGGCTCAAGTGCTGCATCCAATACTGCACTAATTAGTGACATTTGCTTTAGAGAATAGTTGCTATTTGCATACTCTGCCACATTGCAAATCTGAACAGTAACAGTATGATTGAAGAGCAGAAAACTCGGGGAATCTTCTATAGTGTGGCAGACAAAATAAACTTATTATTCAAGTATTTAACAGTGAACTGGATACTATAATTTTTTTCTGTGCTTTTAAACTTCAGATTTAATAAAATAAAAGGGGCATTAGCATGTTACAGTAGCAGTGGCTTTTGCATTTTTGCAGCCCTCTTTGGTACACTGAACACCCTACTTACTACATTTCAAAGAAATGCATTCATAAAAGAAACTGGAGAAAGAGAGAAGGGGGACCAGAGCAACCTCAATTTAAAGTTTTTCATTGCCTTAGAACTATATCGTAACCCAGTGAGATTAAGTTATCAGCTTTCAACTAGATGAGCTTTCTTTAACCTCCTTACCACAGTTGCACTACTGCTAGTGTTGGAGCAAAGCTGATGGCAAGAAAATGAAGCTAAGAACAGTGGGAGAGCAAGCAGCAGGCCAGACTGGCTTAAGTTAATCCTGAAATTGCACTTTCATTACCTATGGCACAGTGCTTTTGAGGAGGTGCAGTAATGTGAAATCTGAGCTTTCCTATCTGCTATACTAATGCCCTGAAATTAGCAGGGAAATATGTATATGCTTATGTCATACCTATGTACTGCTCTAAATGACAAAGAAAATGAAGTTAATTGGAAGTGCTGTCTCCATTTAAATTCAATGGTAATGCTGGAGAGGATGGAAAGATTGTTGCATTGTTATATAGATTGTTGCATTGTTATATACTATACCATTTGTATATACTCTCTCACTCTCTCTCTCTCTCTATGTGTATATATATATTCAACCTACATATTTACAGGCATAGATTAGAAAAAAATTCTTGCATGAAGTGGTCATCAGTGAACAAAAATAGCAAAGATTAATACCAGTAAAAGAGTGAAGGATTAAAACCTGTTGTAGACTATGCTGAGTTTGAAAAAACCCTCCAGAAATTGTGTAACCTTTATTCTCTGGATAATAACAAAAAGGTAGAACAAGTAGAAATTGCTTGGCTTATCTGAATTCCATTATCTTGAGTTTTTTCTTTTAAAATACTATTTATTTATTTGCTATTTTCTCATTTCTAGTTATTCATCTTTACAGAAGTAAGTTTCTAAACTCCTTTACTCTTCTGTGCCTAGAACAAGTGCTCTCCATTCTTCTTTTTTATAAGTTGGCAAAGCACAGCAAAGTGCACACAATGCTTTTTAGATCCTTGTGACATATTATTAACAGCAATAGTAGCTAGAGTCAGTTTTGTTGCTAACTCTGCCCCTTTGATTCAATATAATTTGCAAAGATTGTTGGACATTTGCACATGTGTTTTGTTAGCAAGAGCATTCTTGGGAAGAGTTGCTTCGATATTCTGCCCTCACATCTTATGTTTGGATATGGTAACTAAGGAAATGCGGCACTGCAGAAGCAAAGGAGGTACTGTCGTCAAGGTGATGAAAAATAAGGTTTTCAAGGTAGTCTGGGTATGTGTTGTGCATTTGTATATCCTTTTTAAAATGCATCGTCATTTTAAAGAAAGGATTTTTTTTTCTACCAGTGTTGCTGTTGTAAAACTAAAGCATCTGTTCGCTTCCCTATAATAGTCATCCATTCGCAGTGAGCACATTTTGCATTCTGAATACTTTTATTATTTTAAGAAAATGGAATCAGTTTTTCACTACACCAGTTTGTTGCTATATGGCTTTATAGAATGAAAAGCAAAAGCAGTTAGAGTGCCTAACATTTTTCCTTGGCTGTATCCAGTGACTTTGTTTCTACAGTAAGCAACCTTTTCAAGTTGGATGTCTGGTTTGTATCATCTCAATGGAAGCAGGTTGGCTGCAGTCCTCTTGATCTAGTTTAGGAGCCCAGAAGAGTTGCTGTCGGTTTGAACTCCTCTCCATTCGGTGTTCCCCTGAGGCACTGCAGGCAAGCGCATCTTTACATTTCATGCCTTTTTTTCCCCCCCCTTTATCCACACGTTTTGTCTGTAACACTCTTTTTTGTTTTATTTGACTTGGGCCCTGGTTTAGCTATGGGGAGCAAAAGCAGTGTAGCTCTGAGAGTTTTGTCTTTGCATGCTGCCAGCTAAGACCTCTTCAGATTTTATTCTACAAAACAAATTCTCATGAAACTATCATCACAATGAGACAGCTTCACTCTCAACTGAGCAAGGAACATCACCATGACTTGTAGCCTATCTAAGTATAGTTTGCAGGTAGTCACAAGTGAAAACAGTTGCTCTAATGGCTTTATATACCAAAAGCTTTACAGTTTCTGGTAGCCAGAGCGTATTGACAGACTGTGTATGGAACGCTGCTGGTTTATTAACTACTGTCCTGTCTGCCCCTACCCAATTTAAGTCTAAAGTGATGGATATAAAATGTGCACCAGTCCATAATGAGTTTCACATCTGTCCAAGTAGAGAGCTCAGAGCCCTGTGAAGCTTTACAGCAAAAAAATTACCAAACTCCACTGTATCCTGTTTGTGTGTAATGTTTATCTGAACACCATACTGTCATTGAAACTTGGTAAGGAAGACTGACCTGTAGGTAATGCAGACAGTAGGAATTCACGGCAGCTATACTGAAGTTTTGTAAGTAGCTGAAGCAGTTTAGTTACTCATGCCTGCTAAAATAAAATATTTCACTGCTCCACATTTTTCTCTTGCTGTGACCAATTCTTGTCCAGACCCAGTCCTTTCCTGGCATTGGATTGGGCTCTCATTGCTTCTTGTTTGAGTGATTTTAGGTCATGTTTTGCCATGCGAATTAGTTGCATATGCTTGTGGAAGGATCCAAGTGGTGTTGGAAATGTCATAAGGTAAAGGGCAAGACTTCATGGCCAGGAGAGGCATTTTGGTGACAGTGAAACTGGCTCCCAACCTTCTGCAGCTGCACTTAAAGCAGGGACATGAGAAATTATTCGGTGTTTTGGGTGTATGTTGTGGGAGACTGGTTTTGTTTCTGATTTTTTTTATTATTTTATTAAGTCCTAGTTATTTTAGAGCAGAACTGTCTCCTGCTGGGTGTCTGGACTGCGCTAGGCAGGATAGTATGGCCTGAACTTGCAACACAATTTCACAAATATTTCCTTATTATTTTTTTTCTGTGATGGTTTAAGCAGCCTCCTCCCTGCAGCTGCTTGTTTCGGGTCCTGTGCAACCCCTTGGTTTTGCCAACACACCTGTTTATAGAGTCATGTGATAAACTGAACTAGGGAACTGGTCTTGATTAAAAGCAACAACAAAAAAATCTTCTTTCCCCTCACACACAGTGGCTGGGCAAGCAGTTGCACATGCAGCAAGAGAAAGAGGAGATATACTGCATAAGCTAGCATTTTTGCTGAAATATTTGTAAAATTGTAGTCTCTTTTTTTGAGCTTTACAGTGCCCATAATACTCTGTGGGTGCAATAGCTGATCAGCCTGAGCCTGCAGTGTCACAGCCGCTAAGCCTGTTTCCTTTCCCAGCCTGCGCTGAAGGGCTTTTGCATGACATCCCAGCAGAAACCTATTCCCCTTTTTGTTGGCTTAGTTTTCTGCTGACTTAACACAGAAGCAGTTCAGCCCAGAGTCACAAAAACACCAGAGCTGGAGCAGGGGAGGGTGGTTTGGGACAGCCAGCAGTGAAAAACCCGTCTCGTTTGTGCAGGTCTCACTGTTTGTGTGACCCTGTTCTGCAGCCACGGCATAAAAGCCCTCCCAAAATCTTATTTTAAAACTTACCTTGAAACCTTATTTTCTCTCTCTTGCATGAGTACTCTGTTGCCTGTTTTTCTGTTTGCTCTGCATATGCAATTGGACATTATGGTACGTGACCTTCCTACTTGCTCTGCCTTTCGAATATTGCTGGTGTAGGCAGTCTGGATGAGAAAACAGAACTAACTGAAATCCAACCATTAAGTCCTGTGATGCCTGTCAACTAATTCGAGGCATTCCCCACTTCAGTTTCAGATATCCAAGGCAATCCCAGCTCCTTGCAAGTACGGCCTAAGCCCTTTAGGTCAGTTTTGACCATCCACTCTTCCCTGAGCCTTGTTTTTACGTATTGACAGTTCAAAGTCCTTTTGCTCTAATCTCTTGGTAAGAGAAAATTGCATTTTCAGCCCCTTGGCGGGCCGGCTCCGTTTTCACCCCGCACCTGTGAGGAGCTTTTTCGTGGACTGCGTGGCCGCGCGTGGTGGCGGATGGGACACACTCGTCTTTGCCGCTGCTTTCAGAGCTCGGCAGTCTCCACGCGCCTCATAATCCTCGCTGGCAGCAGCCTGCAGTCCCTTTCTGGCATTTAATCTGCCTTTTGTTGAAAGGTTGCCTAAATGGGCTTGTTAAACTGATTCTAGATCACTGCCTCGTGGCTGGAGTTAATTGCTGAACAGCCAGGAGGGCTGATGTCTCCGTAAAACGGCAGGAAAAGGAGCTGGACGCCTTGTCTGAAACCTCTGATTATGACTCAGCAGGGAAATGTATCTTTATCTGTATTTAGACAGTTATTTCTTCTTTGTTTCTCAATCTCCTTCAGTTCTTCATTGCTCTGTCCCCTGGTGTAGGAAAAATGTCAAACTCAAGGCCAATCCACCAAAGCTGGTTGATACTGAGGGCCAAGCCTGGTATAAATTGCAGCTGAAGCTTTTGCTGGTGGCCTTGAGGAGGAATTTTCTGCTTCTGTAAGGTTTTAATTTTGCACAAATTTCTCCTCCTTATTTCTCCTTCTTATTTCACGCTTAAGAGGAATATATCTTGATTTGCTGAAAAGTACTCCTGAAATTAAGTCTGTGTCTGTTCTTTCTTTCCTCCATGGTTTCTGAGTATTAGTCAGGAAGATTTTGATTGTTTTAGATGTGTAATGGCAGTATTAGCAAACAGGAACATTAACCAGATCTCTAGCTGTCTAGCTTAGAATGATTGTGTTAAATGAATATTTGTTTCCATGAGAGCATAAGTTTCATGTCTGGACTAACAAAACACACAATATATATGAAACACTTGATTTTAACTCTAAGGATCATGCTATTTAAGGAGGCAAGTTTGCTTGAAAATATTTTGCCACATAAAATGTTGTGGTACAGGGAAGAAAAATTCCACGATACATCAAACTTTGAGTGTTCTTAAAGACACAAGGCTCTGTCCCTCCCCTTCAAGAGTTTAGAGGTTGCGTATGGGTTCAACCACACTGTAACTGCTGGCGGTTAGGAGTTCCAGTCATAAGCACTGCGTAAATGCAGAGCAAAAAGATGCAGTTCTTGTCCTAGAAAGACTTGACAGTTAGTTGAAGGGCAAGAGGCAACGGTTGCCTACTGATGAGGCATGGGAAAACGAGACAATTATTTGCGTTTATTGACAGTGTTGCAGTGGTGTCACCATGCTGCTCACCCATCAATTTCCTTTTCTGTGATGTTGTCCAAGGGGGGGAAAAAGAGGTGCAGTCCTTAGTGCAATTTATGAGTAGACCAATGGTGTGAAGTCCTGTAGGCTTACAGGAGGCATGGCTCACCTGAGGAGTACAAAGAAGGATCAGACCTTCAGGAACTGAAATTCAATCTACTTTGCTGTCTCAAATGTCTCACTAGGAATGCAGGCTGTGTGCAGAAATGAAGAGACTAGATTGCAAAACCCATTCTGACTTGTCGCTGTTCAGACATGCCATGTGGGCAAAGTTTTTTTTGCAGTCCTTGGTTATTCCAGTGGGCATGTATGTTGGCAGTCTTACTGAGAAGGGAAAGGAGATACCAGCAGAAAAGGAAGGAGAAACTTTGGGAACTTCATCTACACAGGACACAGCTGGTCACTCGTTCGTGACAGGATGCTCAGGAAGGGGTAAGCACTTAACACAGCTGACATCATCAGGGTATCACCTCTCTTCGCCACGCAGCAAAATAGCTTTTAACAAAACCCTCCAAGTTCCTTTTCTGCATCAGTCAGATTCTTTCTTAATGTTCTGTTAAGGTGAGTAGAGAGGATGAACTGTTGTTCTTCCGGGTGTTTCGAAGGTTTAGAGGATAAACAAGGAGTTGAAGGGAGCTTCCTTGGGTCAGATTTTGTCAGTGTGTCAGAAATTATTGTAATAAACAACTCAGCAGATTGCCTCATCCATCTCTCTACTCTCTTGAAGGTGTTTCAGCTAAGGAGAAGAGTTGTAAATCAGAGAGGGGAAGTGAACCGTCACTGTGCTTTTAGAATCCTAAGACAAACTGCTTATGAACTTTGTTTTTGAGGTTTGGACTGCATGTTTGGCAGTTGCTTTCTTTCCTAGCCCTAAACACATCCAGTTCTACGCTGAAGAACACATCATTAGACAAGGTCACTTGCAACTCTGTCTTTCCTGATACAATATGGGAAGAGGAGGATTATTGCAAATTATTGCTGTCTTTCTTAAGAAATGTCCACTTTCTTTCCTTAGTTGCTCTACTTAGTTATATTGGAAAGACTTTGTTAAACATTTTTAATCGTATAAACCTAAGTAGAAGCAGTAAATTTTATAAGCTAAATAATTGACTCTTTTTATTGCACTAGTACTGTCGTTAGAATAAGCAAACGATGCTAGCTGCTAAAGCTATCTGTTCAGTACATGCAAAGTTGTGTTTCAAAGGGCATCCATACGTACCCTCAGAGCAGACATTGTTTAACAGAAGTTTATAAACCACCTTATAAAAACAGTATGTTTAATACGCTTAGTGAATGATCTTCAGTAGTTTCTTAGTAGTACTCTTTTTTCCATAAAAGGAAATAAAGCCTAAGTACTTTGGCTAAACTTCTTTTGGCACCAGTAGTACATCTGATATATTAAATTTAAGTGTTGAGTTCAAGGATTTATGTTTTAGTTTTTTGTTGCTTGATATGACTAGAAGCAAGATCCATGTGGTGACCCAATGGAGAGTTTTAATTTTTCAGATTCCATCCACCTCTTTTTACCTTGTTTAATTCTGTCTCTTCAGAATTCTCTAACTTCTTCAATTACTTTCACAAGAAAGAAAATGTAGTACCACCATGGCATTCTGCTGTTTGAACAAAATGCCTTTTTTTCTTGCTTAAGTGCTAAGGCAAAGTGATTATGTTTTCATGATAGGAGATGTTTGATAGCATTAGCAGAGTAGGTATTATTGATGCCATTCTGAGTACTCTGAACTAGATTAGGGCATATAAAACTTTAAAATGTTTTCTCTGGTCCCATTCATAGTGCAGCTCTCAAGCAGCTGAGCTAGCCTAGCTGAGGCAGCTGGGGTAGGAGAAGGGAAGGTGATGCTACCTTAGCTAATATTGCTGTGAAACACTTGTAATCATGGTCTAAGTGGACAAGACACAGCAGTACCACAAACTGCAAATTAAATTATTGTTACTGCTAGATCATCTACATATCTTTGTCGTTCACTTGTGAATCATATTCCATTCATATCCCAGGTGTACTTTTTATTTATTTCTTTTGTCACTTCTGCCAAGATAAAAGTAAATTCCATTTCTTTCACATGTGCTAAATCTTGGTTTACGGTTGAAACAAAAAATTCTCTCCTGCTATCCTTTGTTTTTCAAATCTTACAGAATTTTGCTACCAACAATCTGGAAAGTTTTCAGAGACTGGATGTTGTGTAACACATTTTCCTTCACTGACAGGAAGCCAAGGTCCCTGAAAGCTGAGCTTAATTACTGCCTTGTCACTAATAATCTGTGTGCAAATCATGCATCACTTGCTTTCATTGAAAGTCAGGTGACACAAGTGATGTATTTACTGCAGGAAAAGTTGAAAACCATCTTGAAATAATTTATCAGTTATGCAGAATAAGACTGATACCTTTTCTTTTACTTTAGTGTTTTCGGAGTCCTTGAAAATGTTCTGATGAACCAAGTTTTCCCTGCAAAACTACTTCTTCTGACAGTTTGATCTTGAGGATACTTTGCAAAACCAAGCTTTTTGGAAGGAAGAGTAGCAGAGTCCTATATGTTTTTGTGTGCTAGGACCATTGGCCTTGGTACAGTTGGCCTTGGTACCCTGGGTCACTGGTGTATTTCAGAGCTGAACTAGTTTGGGAACTTGCAAAGTATGCAAAGGTAAGCTCAAAAATGAAAACTGGTATTGATCATGACCTGCTGAAGGATGTCTAATTAGTATTAGACTTGTCATTAGTGTTACGCTGTTGCTTGCCCTTAAACATATAAAAGAGATGCCTTACTCAGTAAGGAGAGCTTTGGCTTGCAATGTTATTTTGAAGAAAATGCTCCCAAATTGCTGTGTCTTTTAGTGCGATTTTAAATTCTTCCCTTTTAAAGAGAAAATAAATCTACAGAAGTGTTAGATATTTACTTGGCATTCTGTCAATAAGCGAAAGTATGTATAAATGTACTTTCTCAAATCTGTTGTTGATATGAGGGATGATGAGGGGCAATTCACAGGAATAAAAGAACATGTGATTATAAATCATCAGTCGTTTAGCTGAGTTCTCTGCTTTCTCTAACAAACATATCAGATGATCTCCTTCATAATCTGACTGAGATCCAATTTTAAACTGGCTAGGATTTTTAACTCTTGCTGCTGCTCTTGGTAGGTTAGCTTAGTTTCCATGGCCAATTTGGACACATTTGCTCTTGTTCTGTAATATGGTGTTCCAGCTTAACGTTGCTCTGGTGATTATTTTTATACTGTCTAATGAAATAAGCACAGCTGTTTAAACCTTTTTCTGTGCTAGACTTGCTATTCCTATAAAACAACTTGTGTGCTTTTTTTTTCCCCTCTGTAGCTGTTACTGTATTCACTTTCTTCAACAGAAGTGACCCAGGTATGCACAAGTCTTTTCAGTCATTCTTACTATGCCAGTGTTATCCTCAAATCAGTAATCTTTTCTCTCCATTTCCTTACAGTCGTTTTATGATTGTCTTAATGCTTCTGCTCTTCTATGATATTTGCAAGTGTGAAGCTCCAGAATTGTAGGGCAGATTCTTGTCATTATTCTCCAGTGGCATTGCCTGTCTGCTAAGAACTTTAATTTAATTTAATTGTCTCTTAATTTCTTCCTGAACACCGCAGCTTTTTTTCTCGTATGATATCCTAGTTCTTCACATTGATGGTGCTATTCAGCTTAGGCCTCACTAACAAGCTCCCTAACCGTTTTTCAGTCTCTCTGTGCGGTGGTCGTTAGGAAAACAGTAAATAAGAAGGGCCCTGACACAGATCCTCTCTCCGATCTCAGAGGTCTCGTGTCATTGCTGTCTGTTCTCTCTCTTTACCATTTAATCATTTTTTTCTGGCCTCGTTAATACATTTGCACCTTTGCAGCAGATTTTTTTTCTGAAGGGCATTTTGATGAGATCTTTTTACATTTTCCTTACTGAGGAAAGATTTGTATCTGGCCTAGTCTGCCTCTGGTAAACAGAAGTTTTATTTCTTACCTACAAATAGATTTTTTTTTTTTAGGATTTTCTTTTTTCTCCTTCAAAATATTTTTTTAAAATCAGTAGGCCTGTTGTTACTCGGATTCCCCCTACTCCTCTTAGCTTACTTAAATACAAGCTTGATCCTTTTCTGTTACAAGATACCAAGCCAAATGAACTTTATTCCAAATGCTGATAGAGGATTTATGTTTATTTTCTTCAGGGAGTTTGGAATTGTTGATTTACTCTTAACTGGTAAGTGCAGTGCATTCAGCTCTTATGAGTTTAGATTTTTGAATTTAATCTTAATTCCATCTTTCATGTATAGCATCCTTGCTTTATTTACTGCTTTTTCACTTTTGTGGCCAAAGAGCCTTTGCTATTTATTTTAATTTCCTTTGCAAGCTCTAAGATTAATTCTCCAGTGTGGCAGTCTTTCTTTCTTTTCCTTTCTTTTAGTGTGCATTTTATTGATGGTTATGTATCCTCTGCTCAAAAAGTCCACCCTGCAGGGTAACAGAACTATATATTTGCCTGCTTTTCCTCCTAATGGCCTGCACTTAGTGCTGTTCTCAGGCCAGATGTTATGCAAGAGAGCAGGCGTTTTTTAATTGGACGCTACATTTAGAGGAGTTTGAATTCCTGGGTGGGGGGATTCAGTATGAGGAAAGTATTTTAAAAAGCGAGGATGACCTGTAAGAGAATGATGAAGAGAGAGCATGGCCCAGCATGGTCATTCTCAAGCCTTTTGAAACTTTACTGAGGTGGTGAATCCTGTTCTGTACCTCACGGGCAAAGGGACGAAAGGGTCTCCTCTCAGTTAGAGGTGTGAAATAGCATGCTTGTATGTAAGTAAAGTCCTTAATAAAGTGTCACACCGTAAATGAGCTGACTGTGCTAGAAGCAAGTGGAGACCTGGGCGCGTGAGAGTCACTCTTGATTTTCTTCTTCTAGCTCTTGAGAGCGGAAGAGAGCTGCAGTGGAGCTGTTCTTAGTTTGGGGTCGTATGGATTGGGGGTTTGGTGTAAATGGTCCTCCTGGCTATCTGGGGGCTGGAGCTGGCTAGAGCCGTCCTGCCGAGAGCCGGATGGTGAAGTGAGCAAGGGGAAGGGTGCCTTGAGCTTCCTGCCCAGTAGAAGGTGAGGGAAGAGAGCTGCCCAGCCTCTCACCGTGCTTGTTTTTCTCACTGATTGAGAACTGCTGGCTCATGGCTGAGGCACTGTACTGCGTGTCAGGAGATGCAGGTCTTGTTACCGACTCCATCAGTGACTTGCTTTGTGGCCTTAGGCAAGTAATTTCAGCGTCTGTGCTTGCGTGCGTGATGCCGTTCTGTTTGACTTACTTATTTGGGTTATAAACTTTCTTGGGGACATGAACTGTTTCACCTCAGCTTAAAGCGGAGGTGCTGAACACTACAGCAATAGGAGCTTTAAGTTAATGGGGTTGTATCACTTGTGGGGCCACAGCAGCTGCTGATACTTAAACATGCGTCAGGAATTCACTGACAAGCAGACATGGTATTTTAATGCTGTGTGCGCTGACCTCTTCTGCAGCATGTTAGAGCTTAACGCAGCTCCTTCCTCTCTCAGTGACATTCATAAATTAAAAGTATGCATTGTGCAACTGCTGAGGCCTATCCATTATTCTTCATCTCAGGACAGTTATTGAGAGGTAAAAATAAATATTCATTCAGAAAGCAGAGTCACTGCCCAGTTTCTAATAATAAAATACCATTCTACTGAATAAAAATTGATGATGTTGCATCTTCTGTCCTGTCTGTGTTAGCAGTCTTAGCTAATTTTAAAACTTCAACGCACAAGCAGCGAATAAGCAGTGCTTTTTTTCTTTTGTTACCTACTGGTCATGAAGGAGAAAAAAACACACAGGTTTAAAAAAAAAATATGACCAGTCAAACATCATATATGCTAGGAAATGCTCTTAATTTATCACTTGGCAAAGAAAATAGAAGCAGGCTCCCCTACCTGACAGCATTAGTTTTGCTTAGGGTTGTTAGGTGGAAAACTCATCATTCTCTCTCCATTTGTGAGTATTTCATGTTGATTTTACACCCTTTAGCAAGGGTCAGGAGGACATAGTATACATAAAGAGCTCAAGTCCCATTACTAAGGCTGAATTTTAATTTTAGTAGATGGTTTATTTTAACTTTAAATTTTAGTAGATGGTTGAAAGATCTTTATTCAATTTTTTTATTTTAATGGCTAGTTTCTTGATACTAAAATCTAATGTTCTTTTTATGGGCTACCTGCATAAGAATTAGGTTTGCTCAGATATTTCCATTGTATTAGAGGAACCCTTTGTTTTTCATTTTCTGAGGCAATGTGCTGACTCTGTAGGCAGGAATGATTTGTTTTCTGAAAGCTTTTATAATTAAAATTGCTAGTAATGTAGAAACATGGAGGGGGTTGTTCATATGTCCTTTTATTTTGCAAAGTGTTGACTTAATCTGCAAGACTGAACAAAAATCAATAGGAAAGGACATTGATGCATCTTTTTCTACCCTTGATGATTGCAGTTATAATTGGCAGAGTTTTAATATATCTAGCACGGTTTTATATTAAGAGAATTAGTTTTCCAATGATACTCCATGCACAGATACACACTGCGAGTTCAGTTAATAGGCATTTCAAGAATCAATTGTGTGTGTATTATCAGAAGGAAGCTGACAGTTTTTCAAAGCTGTGTTGTCTCCTTTGGGATTAGACCTCGGAAATTCTTCCTCCTGCTCCTTTGCTATGCCAGCCTTAATCCAATAATGTCAGGATTTGGGAAAACATGTTAAGATATCTCTTCATATAGTTCCTGAAGAGAAATGAATACTCAGAGGATTCCTAAGATTTTATTTGAAGGTATTTTATTTTTCCTCATGAATTTGAAGACCCAATATCAAAAAGGTAATACTGTATCTACTCAGAAAGCATTCTAACTTCAAAGTGTTGGTTTATTTATTTTCAAACAACAACAAAAAAAATTGTTATTCTATGCTAGGAACTTCAAAAAAATTTAACAGAAAATGATTACTTCTCTTTGATGAAAATGGAAGTTAGGTTTACTTACGTATCTGATCTAGTGAGCTGGTGGGAACAGCTTTAAATAAAAATTTCAAGAATTCACTGCAAGAGACATAAATTTATTTCTAGACCATTTCTAAAAATGTTAATTAGACTGCAAATAATACTAGGTTATGTATGGCTAGCATGATCTGTTAATGGGAAGAGCTTTGGCAAATAGCCAAAGTGTGTAAATTTGTATATGCTCTTGAAGGTCAGATGTTGATGGTGTTTGAAAGTGTTAAAAGACTGTTTTCTGATTAGCTAAAATAATACGTTAAAAAGAAGGTTAATGTTCTAAATGGTATATAAGGGTCAGTTTGTTACTCCAACTTTGTCATTGTGGATATTTCATTTTTGCAATCTTAATAACTGCTTTTTGATTAATCTAATCTGATAGAGAAGATAGATTCAAATACAGTAAGAGAAAAAAAATGCAGGTTACAGCTATTTTTAAACTTTGAGTGAGCTTGTCCGTCTTTATATGGTGTGTCTTTTTGTCGATCCTTTTATACTTGATTTATTATGCTGACAGCTTTATTGAACCTGACAAATTCAAACTCTTCAACCCTGCTTCCTGCAGTAACAAGGCACATGCTCGTAAAGCATCTTCAACTTCGCCTCGGTTGCAAGCTCTTACTGGGAGTAAAGCTCTGGGACAGAGCAGATGCTTTGCATGCAGGAAGATGCTGCATCTCCCTGCTGCCTCCATCTAGTGCAGCTCAGACAGAGCTCCCAAGAGGCTGAATAACAGCTTCATAAATCACGGGCTGCAGGTTCAGCTTTTACTGCAGCCCGCTTGGAATTCAGTGTGCAGCCTGAGGCCCTTTGTTGGATGAACAGTGAAAAAGTGCAAAAGTGCTGGGGTGGGCAAGGTGCAAAAGAGCAGCTGGGATGACAAACTGATGTACAATTACGAAGAGGAAGTGGGGGAAAAAATTAATAAATTATAATGGTGACTAAGGGAGGATCCGCTAATAATGTGCAAATATTTCAGAAATGGTAATGGGTGGTTTGTGAAGGGACTTCGGTTGATTACATGAATTTTATTTTTCTTATGTGGCGAAATTCACATTAGACATTAAACAAACGGCTTTGCCGTGAGCAGTTGGAAGGATTTGGCTTGTAAGCTAGTAGAATTAGGGCTTGGTTTGATTTTGTTTGTTTGTTTGTTTTTGTTCTTATTTGGGAAATCCACATTGGAAAGTCATTCTCCATGTGAGATTTGGTGGTGTGTGATCTTAGCACTTTTAGTCTCTTCAGTTTGTGGTGCTTTCTGTATCATAGATTGTACATAAATACACACATACAGCTCAACAGATAGTTACTTTCCACAGTGATTTTAAGCAGCTGAGTCCTTTTTGCCCATTCAAAAACACTGGAAAAAACAGTAAACATTTTTTAGCAAACTTGGCACAAGCCATCAATCTTTTATTTTAAATACTGGATCAAATGCTGATTTTGTGCCTTTTACCAGAAAAATTTAGATGATTAAAACCATGTTAATGCCTACCTGCATGACGTGTAGGAGTGTTTACCTCTGAAAAGCTTCCAAAGTTTCTGGAATTGCTCCTGCTGCATTTCTCATGTGTGTTTTACAGAACTTCTGCAGCACTGTGGGCTTGTCTGTTACCGTTAACTGCTGTTCTTTAGTTTATGCCACATATTCTCACCTCTAAGCCTTTTTTCTCATCTCCTGGAATACTACTGACAGTACCTGGCACGACTTATTCTTGAGTGGGTTTGGAAAGTCATTCTGTTGATATCTTAAATTCTGCATGTATTTGAAATACCTATTGCACTCTTTATAGGCTTTCACCAGCAAGCAGCTCTCAATGTAGTCATTAGAGTAATTCATAGACCTTGCATCAGATGTTTCACCAGGCCATTTTTTCACTAAGACAAACCGCTAGTGCCATGGAATGCTATTCTTCATGTAGATACAAACCAGGAGATGCCCTTTTCCATGGATTTCTAAAACACGGCTTAGTAGTTTTGTCAACAATAGCATTATTGCTATCCTCTCCTCGGCCAATCCTGAAGGGAAGAAATTCCGCCTCCCAGCAAAAACTAAGCAGAATGAAAATGAAACAGTAGCTGTCCCTCCTCCTAGGAGAAGCGTTCACTGCGTGCATATGCAGAGGAGACAGTGCTTAAGTCCTGGTTGAAACCTTTATCATCTCCAAAATAAGCAGGCACTCTCCAGGATTTTAGAAGGGCGGAGCGGGGAATGCTTTTCAAACTGTGTGCCTTAATAAGGAGTCCGGAGGACAGGAGAAGTTTTAGCCCGGCAGCAGCCCAAGGCGAATAGTTGCGTGCAGGATGGGGTAGGTTTACACCGAAGTGATTGATGGCGCAGTGCCCGGCCAGCGTGCCTTGGGTGATTGCAGCCGGTGACAGGCGCATTGATCATGCCGGGGCGCCGGCGCTCTTTGTTGTGCGACATCCCCTGGAGTCTCAGCAGAGATCGTCCCCCTCCTTTCCGTGTGAAGGCACTTGTGTTTTACGATCAGAGCAAGGAGTGTGCGTGGCCAGCAAGGCCATTTGCCGGCCTCCCCACCTTGTCTGACCGTGCTTGTTTGAAAGCACGCAGGAGTATATGAAGACCTACGGCGCAGCGTAATGTAGTTGGTTGACCCTTGGATTTTGCGTCTCTGAATCATGATAGTCTCTGAGGGCACCTTGTTCAGTTGCATAAGAAAAGGTATTCAGCATTCACTGCCTTTTTTTCATCACTCATCACCTGATTGTATTTCTGTTCCTGTTTAGAAAGTATGTCATCTTCCAGCACGTTTGCTGCAGTTGTACTCTGTGTTGAGAATAAGCTGCTCTTCTTCTGTTTCCCTTTTGAACCAGTGCATTATCAGTGCTAAGAGAGAGATTAATGCAGGCCATTTGAAATAAGAAGGACATTTCCAGAGAAGAGATCTTTAGGCTTTATGCCCACCTCTTGAAGTTGGTGTTTTACAAATACTTGTAATTTGACTTTTTGAAGCAGACTCCAAATCCATTTCTAGGGGAGTAGGAAGGACCAAAGTCAGAGAGCTCAATAGAGAGCAACTTCTGTTTGATGAAAGATGTATTTGTGGCTGGAGTTTCAGCCAACTGTAACTTTGCAAGTGAAAGTAAATGAATGTCTGGGAGTAAGATGCTTAGAGATGAACACAATCTAGGTATAATGAGAATAATTTTAAGCAACCAGGATAATACTGCAGGTATACTGCTTGCGGTTCAGGAGCTGTAAAAGAACAACGAAGATCCATCATCCCTACTGTTAGTTATTCCTGCGGTGCAATTCCAAATATATAGTGGTGAGATTTTAATTTTTTAATTACCAAAAAGGTAATAATTCTTTGCCAAAGGCCATGATGATCTCTTAAGTATGAGGCAATGTAATTGCCTTATTCCTGTGCCATTAAGTGTGTTCCATTTTACAGGCATGGTCATCTGTCTTACAAGCAAAAGGATACTCTTGTAAAAGAAACGTGCGATGAATGGTAAAGAGATGCAGCCTAAAATCCACAGTTCTTTTGTTTGAATTTTTCTGGTTACCACTGTAACTTTCCAAATGATTGTAACTGAAGGAGCATAGGAAGAGGCAACTGTTTATATTTGGTTAGTGTATTCAGCTATGCATTACAATTTGTGTTGGAGACCAACACTTAGCCTGTGAGTAATGGGTCCTCACATGGACAAAGGAATTAAGAAAAAGTGGTTGTAAAACCTGCCAGGCTTAGCAGAGGGTTTCAGAGAAACTTACAGTTCCCTTTATTTCTTTTAGAATGAATTGTTTGTGGTTCATAAGATACCCTAATTATTTTTATTTCTAGCAATAAATTTAAATAAGGAGCTCATTGCTAGTGAGGTGTAAGAAGGCATCAAATTTAACATTCAAAGTATTAAGAGTATGGTTTGACAAGGCAGCTAGGGGTGAGTTAACAATTTATCGCTGTCGAACTGTGGCATTTGTTCCCCTGCTGCTGCTTGTGTACTTTTGGAGCTTGCTTTGAACATGTTCAGACACTTGTCTGGTCACACGGGAACTCATTCAAATCTCATCCAGCAGAGAGAGAGGGGGAAAAAAAATGCGGTGTTTTTCTGCTTGTTTTTTGACCTAGCAAATTAGATCAGTTTCTCTTCTCATTAGATGAGTGTGAAAAACCTCTTGGGGATGGGGAAAGAGGAGGGGGGCAGGGGAGAAAGGTGGCAGAATGAGGAGGGAACAGGAGTCCCCCCCCACTTTCAACGCGCAAGATATTCGTTTGGTTCAGCCACAGCGTAAAACTGTGCCCTGAACCAGTGCTCCGTGGAGAGGGACGACTGCAGCTGCGCTCGGGTCTGTTTTCCAGAGGGAGAGGCCAGCGGCGCGGTGAAGATGAGCAGAGCTTGCTGTCGTGCAGTGCTGCAGGCCTGCCAGCCCCTGGATTTTGCAGCCTGTTTATTTTCGCCCCTTGAATATCAAATCCAGCATATCAGCATGCGCGTATAAGCAGGCCTGTAAAACTGACAAAAGCGAATTGTGTTCCTAATTGTGAGAGAAATAAGATTTAAGGGTTATCTTCAGCTCTCTGGCTTGTAGTAAATAAGCTAACTTTCTTTTAGCTTTTTGTCTACATCCTGGGGGTGATCTGTGTGAGTCAGTGTGCCTGCTCCTTTGTTTAATATATGAGATGCTCTTGGAAAGTACGGGCTAGTAACAGCAACTGGTATTTCAAATGAGTGACTGCAAGAGGTTACATATAACCTTTAGTTTCTAATTTAAGTGTTTTGCATTTGAATGGTGAAATTCAACTTTTCAGAGAAAAAAAATCTGACCAAAAAATGGAAATAGTTTGTTAGAGGATCCCAAGGGAACTGGAACGAAGGTGGGGCGTGTTCTCGGGAGCCGCGTGCCCTGTGCAGCCTACGCTCCCAGGAGGCAGCGGCAGTGCGTTGTCACCTGGGGCTCGCTGGGACTGGAAGAAAGCCATCAGGAATTGAGCTGCTGCTGTCACGGAGGTGTGATGGCAGGATGCTTGAATGTAAATCTTCTTTTATAGCTGACGTACTGCATTGTTTTGAGAAGCTGAAAATTTCCAGGAGATGCTTTTCTCCAAACAAATTTTTATCAGTAAAGGTCTTGACAGCCAGAGTTCGAGTATTACATCTCGGAGGTTGAGTCTGGAACCAGAGATCAGGCATTTATAACATGTCTCCTTGTGGGTGTTTGCAGGGGGGCTGCTGTCTGGGTACGTTGCGCTCAAAGAGGGTCTTGCCTGAACAGTAATCTATGATTGAGCATAACTTCGTTGTCATATAACCTGCTTTTTGAGAACAAAATTTATTTTGGTCAGAATTTCTTGCAGAAGAAAATTCATTAATAATGTTAAAAGTGTGATACTTGTTGCTTAAGAAGCCCAGCTCCCAAGATCTTTTGGTTCAATCAGAAGTCTGGATTAGTGGTCAATATTGAGAAATCTCCAGTGGCCCTTACCTCTGTAGGGCATATACAGTCGTGGAATCTTCCTGTAGCAAAGGATGAAAAATACCTGTTATCTTGAAAGAAATTATGTTCTGCCAAGCTGAGCAGCAAATATTTTTGCTATTCCTGTGCTCCTAGGCTTCACTGAAACATGGGCTGCCACAAAAGCATCAAACTTTGATAGCAAATATAAACTCTTTTCTTCATGACATGAAAAATGTTCAGCCTTAATATATGCATGTGTTGTTTTCTGCCCTCAAGACTGTGTTGGACTTTGTGTCCAGTGGTGGTAGCAACAAGCGCCTCAGCGTGACATGTCAGATGAGAATGCGTCAGAAGTAAAATGAACAGAAAAACTCCCTCCATTAAAGAAAAAAAAAAAAAGAGGAGGAAAAAAGATAAAAAAAAAATCTGTTGCGTTCCAAGATCAGTCATAATAATGGAAGTTCACATCAGATAAATTGCCAGAGTCAGAATGGACAAACATCTGGTTTATTCATCCCTAGCTATACTAACAAAAATATGATATCCTGTTAGATAAATCACTGATCATCCCAGTTTATCTTGGCAGTTGCGCACCTTTATATTTTTCACTTAAACAAGAACGTATCAGTACTTTACAGCTAGCGTGCCTCAAGCTCCAGGTTCACAGTTCATGTGCTTCTGCGACTTTGAACTCTACTTTTCCTGAGTTTACCAGTAGACAGCTGCACCAGAACAGATATGTTTACGTGGGGGGAGTAAAAGGCAGCAAGCAGCTCAGAGTTTCCATTTCCTTTTACATTGTTCAGGAATCCAGGCTCACAATTCTTGTCCTAAAGCTTCACCTCGTGTGTGCGCTCCTGACTTGGCCCTTTACAGTATAAATGTTTCATTTTGACATTGATTTGTTGATAGAAAGTGCTGACTGGGGAAGAGCTAGTTTTACTACGAGTTAGCATCAGTTTATATTAAATTAAACTGTAGGTGAAATATCTTAAAAAGAAAACCCACTTTATGTGAAGGAATTAAAGAGTGTGTAAATGTGGGGCTAATGTGGAACCGTTTTATGCATTTATAGCGTGATAGATTTATTTCTAGGTGGAGAAAAAAACACATTTTTTTATTAAGCATGACTATGAAATCTGATTAGCAGCTTAAACCATGACACTGACTCTTCAAGCTGTTGTGATGCATAGATGATAAAATATTCCCAGATGTGCTTGGCAGGGCAGTAATTCCATGACAAGGAGGTTATGGTAATTATAAAGGAGAAACGAAACCATCAGAGCCATTTGTTCGTTTGCCCAAACCCAACCCAACCCAAAAGTGGAGTTAGGGACTTCAGTGAACAGGCTCTATTGTACAGAAAGGAAATTCCTTCTCTGATTTTATACAGCCTGACAGACTTATCATCTCTGTTGCCTAATTCCACATGCCTAATGAGCTTTTCCTATCTCTTCTGTACTTAACTTGGACATTTTAGTTTCTTACTCTGAACTGAAGCTATGATTTTTTGGTTATTTTGGTAACTGTGCTGAGTGCAGTAATGTTACATAAGTGACTTTTTGAAGGCCCTATAGTAATTCAATGTATTTTGCCTATTGTTAATTTGAAACGGGATTCCCTGCTTAACTTTGATGTATTAGAATGAGCCTGGCTTTAGGTCGCTCTCAGGTGGACGGTTCATGAGAAGAAATTGCTTGAACTTTTTGGAGCAATTTGATTCAGTTTACTTCTGATATATGTATGTATATTAATTGCTAAATGACTGTGGGACATTATTAAAAATAATGTAATAGCACAGTACTGATACATGTAAACTTTTAATTTAATCAGCATTCTAGTGCTTCTTATGATGCTCCAGGACATAAAATTGAAGCATAAAATTGGAACGACAACGAAGTATTTGTAGATTTAGGTTTTGCTCTTTATATTACTGTGCAATGAGCCAGCTCGGAGTGCCGTACTGCCTGGAAAGTAATCTTTCTTGTATAAGTCATTGTCCGGTTTTGCCAGTACAAGAAAAGGACTGGGAATTCACAGCCAGGAGTGGGACTGTAGCAGCCCTCATTTAGGTTGGCATATGTTGCCATGGGATTGCATTTTCAGGCTAGCAACAAGGTGCAAATGCGTGCATATTTTCTGTGAGCTCGCTGAAGGTAAGTCGTTTAACTTGTTATTTTCTTGCAAAATACTGTATTTGGCGGGGCTTGGAGGAAGAATCAAAGCAAGCAGTTAAGGCCATGCTGGCTTCTTCGTGTCTGGTGCACACCTCCTCTCTGTTTGCGGGGCAGCAGCCTTGTTAGCAGAGATTCACGGTGCTCAGAAGTTGCTGCTTTGAGGGGGACGGGGTGAAGGGGCCTCTGGGGAGGGGAGCAGAAGCTTTGATGATGTATCATATACTAGAAATGATAACTGTGGCATACATGACTCTACGTATTACTTGCAATTTCTGCTGTTTGTTGAAGGTGATTAACTGTTTTATCTCATAATCTCTAAATGTAGACTAGCTTGACCCTTTTCATCCATGCTCTGTATTTGTTTCTCATTGGCACTCTAATTTGGAAGCAGGAAACAATTTTAAAGCAGTTGTATTAAGTATTTCAGCACAAAGATTTTAAAATGTAATACTTTGGCATATTGTTCCATCTCCTCGCTGTTCCTCAGAGGAAATAAAATGGAGCTGGTAGCTTTCATCCAGGCAGCTTTTATACTACATCCTATTTCTTTCCTTACACTGGAAAAAGTTCTGACGTTCCTCTCTCCGTTTCCTCCGCTTTAAATTGTGGAATCTCATTCTCTGTGCTGTAGTGTTCACGTTTAGCTTTTCAGATATTGGTATAGATTCAGATCATTTGCATGTATCAAGTTTAGGCACATCAGTGTTCCCCCCCCATATCAAATGAAAGCATTACAGAGAATAAAAAGAAGAATATGCATAGCTAAACAGATTAGTGCCTCCTGTGCAGTTTTCCTGGGTGTTTGCTCTGGCTTCTCAGTTTATTCTCTCCACATAAAGGGAGTCTAGCACCTTCCTGAGAGCCTTGAAGGGCTATGTGAGCTGTTCTTGGGCTCACTGGAAGCCTGAAATCTGCTTTCCTCTGATTGGAAAGTACAGAAAGGGGCATCCTGAGTCTTAAGAAAAACTGACCCTTTAAAAGGCTTGGCATGGAAAGGATTAATTCCCTGGAAACTTTGTTTGGAAACCAGTTGGGAGACTGCTATGTATACGTGCTGGCAATCTCCATAAAAGACAAATTATTTTCCCACCCTCTTGAGTACTTGGTAGTTTATCTGTTGTTTATATTAAAGATTGATCATGGTTATATATTCCCGATCCAGAGTTCTCATTAATCATGCTGTGCTACATGAAAGACAGGAGAAAAAGAATGGGGGTTACTGGAAATCCAACATGTGATCGTTGGCTCTGCTTCTAGTATGACTTATGCCAACAATAGCTTTGTTCTTGTGAAATACTGTGTTTGGGTAAAATTTGTTTTGTTTTGATTTGGGTTTTTTGGAGTTTCCATGTTTGAAATACCTGTTTTTCTCAGGGTTGCTCGGAAAGAGATACTAAAATCATTGCAATAATTTTGGAGAATGCTAATGAGGACATTTGTTGGGTTGCTGTTTCAGGAGGTTTCTGCTCTCTGCCCCCCCATCTCCTTGTTTGCGCGTCCTTGTGCCCTCCCCCAGTCCCACCAGCCGTTTCCTCCGGCAGAGCAGTGCCACGCAGGAAATTGCTTTGGCGCCTGCTAAAACGCAGGGGTGGGAAAGGGCTGGTGCAGGAGAACAAGCGCAGAAAGGCCAGGACTTCCTAATGTGCATCACTGCCAGCAGGAGGATACTTCACCCCACGGCAGCAGAGCCTCTCCTGGAAGTTGCACCTTGCGCTCGTCCTCCCTGACCCCCATGATCACACACACACATACACACACTACACGCGCACACACACACACGTACTACACGCACACACATACATACACATGCACACTGAGATTTAATCCGTTGAATTTACCAATGGCCATCTGCTTGTGTTCATCTAAAAAGAAGAAAATCTCAGCTTCCTTGAATTAGAATTTAAGAGAGGCAACTGAAGTAATTGATATATGCCAAATCAGAGCAAGTTTAAATGAAGGCAGTGTCTTCAGAGGTAGGCAGGTATTCTTCTATTTCTGTCTTTACTAAGAGGACTTTGCCTGGCATGTTCTAGTTCTGCATAATTTTTTTCAAGTCATGTAACGCTAACGTCTGACAATTCCTTCATGCAAAACCTTCTTACAGAACTCACTGTTAATATTATTTTCAACAGTAAGACAGGGTTATAAATGCTGTTTTGTGTTTGTAATTAAACATCTGCTCTAGAAAAGCAAGAGATGAGGAAAAATTCTGCAAACTTAGGAGAATTTAGGTCCATTATTAGTGATGAAAGAACTTCTTCAGTGAAATCAAGGAAGAAAGTCTAGTACAGGGAATTCTTATATGAGTAAGTTTTTTTTCAAACATTTTAAGTAAGTGTAATTATACAGAAATAGTTATTTTAAAGGACCAGATGCTTGTAAAATTTTGATGATTCAGATTAATTTGTGTTGCTTTCCCCCCCCCATGTGACTATGCAGTGATATATTGTACTGATCAAGAGTAGGAGAATTTATTTCTGAATTGGGAATAGTTTTTTTGGTTTTTTGTTTTTTTTAATCAGACTCAGTAATGTAAATAGAACTCCATTTGAAAGTTCATTCAAAACTGAGTACTGGTGTATATTTAAGTACACTGTATGCTAAAGTAAAAGTATCCCCTAGCGTTTAACCAAAAGCATGTTTTATGTGTGGTTTTGTTTTGTTTTTTTAATGCTTAACAGTAACTGAAGCTGGCTTTGGTGCTGACATTGGGATGGAGAAATTCTTCAACATCAAATGCAGAGCCTCTGGCTTGGTTCCCAGTGTGGTTGTGCTTGTTGCTACAGTGAGGGCTTTGAAGATGCATGGAGGTGGGCCAAATGTAAGTTTTTGCACCTTTTTTGGAAAATAAAATTGTTGCTAATGTTTGAAATGAGTAAAATATCTTGGTTTAAGAAATAATGGGGGTAGGTCATGGAACAGTACTCAGATACCCTCTCTGAGTTACCTTACCGTATAGCTGTGGTGTCCAAAGGCAATGCAAGAATGGAAAGGCACAAATGAAAGAGTGAAAGACCTCTGCAGAAGTACTAAACCTTGCTGAGAGAAGTTTGTTTGCATGAAAAAATATGCTATAAAATGTTTATATTCTTTTCCTCACATCTTGAAATAGCATTTATAAGTGCACTAAAGCACTCATAAGCTGGGAAACTTGGCAGCTGAGGAGTGAGAAGAGAGTTCAGGTTGCAGTATTTGAGTGGAGGTAGGGAACTTAGTGAAGCTTTTGAGATTTCTTTCACTGCAATAATGGGAACTCCTTCTGTCCTTTTAATCTGCTCAGGTTAGTTCCCTCAGGGATGCTGAGGTAACTGATACAATTGTGCAGGTGTTTTCCAAGTGTAGTGAAGGTCGCCAGTGTGTCATTTCTTGTTCTTTAAGCTGAGAAGAGACTTGCACAGATTACTGATCGTAGAAGTACTCCCCAGTCATTCAATCAGGCTAGCACTCTGCTAGCCAAGCAGACACTAAAACCCTAGAAATAGTTTTTTTCTGCCCAGGAGCATGTGAGAGAATGATGCTGCTAGGGAAACAGTCTTATTGGGTGAAAATGCGGCAGCTGTTTCCATGGCCGCAACATTTTGGAATGCACCATCTTCCTTACAACTAATCATCTAAAGCTGAGCTTTTCCTTTTTCAGTTTTTCAGATGGTAGACATAATTATGTAACTTTTGTTATTTTAGCCCACTTCTAATGAAACTTTTTTTAAAATTGAATTCTTCCATGCATTTTCAAGGCTGATTTATTGTCATGTACATTATCAATCAGTGTTGCAAAACAAGGATTGATATGTGTTTTCATAACTATCTCTATTTCTGTCTGATCTGTCTGTAGAAGTATAAAGTTTTCATTTGGTCACATGATGCATCATACAGGCATATGGAATACTAAATACTTCTACTGGAGGGTTATCTACAAAAGTGACCAAGACCAATATTTGGGACTGTTTGGTCCTTGGAGGCTCAATGTAGTACCCGTGTGATACTCTGTCCATCTTTGTGCTTTCCAGCAAGTTAAAACCATTGCGTACAGTTCCTTGCCTCAAGCAATTACAGGGCACCCAAAGATGCTGTTACTTTTTTAATTATCTGTGCTGAGTTGATTTCCCCTCAGCCAGCTGTTTGAAGTAGCTTTCCATCATCTTTGTGCTGCTGGTGCGCTGTTAAGCATGTGGAAAGGGCCCAAGTTCTGTCTGCTAAGACATCTGAAATGACAAGGCTGAATTCCTTCCAATTAACTACTTAATAACTATCTATTTAAATAGAAATAGAAGGTCATGTGGGTGAAAGAAAGACTTTCTAAGTCCTAAAATCAGCTTAAATGTCTCATTTGTGATTGAGAGCTCTATCTTACGTACTATTTATTAGTTACATTCTGTATTGTATTAAGGGTACAGCAGTTAACAAGAAGCATATATGTCACGTTTTTAAAAAAATCTGAAGTTACATTAAAGGCATACCTTCTAAAAATACAAATTAATTTAAAGAAAACTTTTACATACAAATAACTGTTCATTTTACACATTCTAGTTTTTATATTTGTCAAAATTAAGTTTAGCTAACTTGTTCAAAGTCCCATAAATGAACACACATTTGTGATCCCTCCTTTTCCACTCTGCAGACTTTCCTTCAACTTTTTTTTAGATCTGTTTTTTTCATATATTGCCAAAATACACAAGCTAGGAACAGAGAACAGTTTGCTTAAATAACATTATACCATCTCTGTTCCTTCCCTGACTTGAACTTGTCTTGAACTAAGTATTTGTAGGCAGCATTAGAGTCACTTCAAGCATATGGATATACCCTGAAGAGTGACCTATGTCAAAAGTACGTGTAAATGTTCTGGATATGCATGCAGTTTTATTTTATATCTGATTTGCTCAGCCTACTTATCCTCTAAGCTGAGTGTTTGCCGATTCTCACACTACTATGGCTAAACTAAGATTCAGCAATTACAATTTAAGTTAGTGTCCAAGTTGGAGAAAAAGTCAGCTTAATCTTCTAGTAGTTGTGTTTTGGTGGCAGTAACTCATTCATGTCACCAAAATGGCCAAATTGGGTTTCAAATACCAAAAATTGATTTAAGGGATGTAACAATGGTGTAACTTTTTTGTTTCTTAGTTTTACGTAGTCATTTTACTCTCTAAGAAATCTTTTACCACCAGTTTCTGATTCACTGCTGTATCTTGCTGTCCAAAGAAAATGGAAAGTGCTACTATTCATCTTATACATAATTTGCGATAAAATTTGCGAATTTGTATTGTAATTGTAATTCGTAATATATTTGCAAATGTAAGTGTATTTGTGTTGTATAAATCTAATTGTATTGTATAGCTGCATTTGCAATATAATTGCAAATTTCTAATGTAATTCGCAATAAAACAGAACCTGCGGTCAAGCTATGATTTTTTTTGTGCACTGTGTGCAGTGATTAACAGTGTAGAAAGTAAGCAATATGTGCTTCTGACCATTTAGGACTATGGCATGCATTGTTAAATCTGCAGTGATTTTCACTGACTGTTTATTATTCCAGGTAACTGCTGGTGCCCCACTTAAGAAAGAATACACAGAAGAGGTAAGCAGAACTATTATAAAAATTTTATGAGGAAGTGTTTGCTTAAAAGAGACAGAGTAATATGGTGTATGGAGCATAACAACTTCTCATTCCACTGGGTGGATAGCGTGCAGCCTCAGGGGCAACGATAACGCGCTCTGATACTGGTATTCAGTAATCTCCCTTAGCAGGCACTGCTGGTAAGTGAAACCATCTCACCTTCCCTCGCCCACTTGATGTCATCCCTCTAGTGTGTGCTGTGTGTGACTGGGTGGTACACTGGACTGAGGAACTGAACCAGCTGAGAATAACTTTTTTTCAGCAATTTTTCCAGGACCACTGAGCTTTTGGTCTGGTCATGTCTTTGTTCCAGTCCGTCACGCGGCCTCTCGAGCATTTCTGGCATTCATGGGACAGGGGCAGAATGGTGCAGAGGTCAAAACTGGCATCTGAGAGGGCTGGGGGAAGGAATGATGCTCCCTGAAATTAATGACAGCTTAACCTGTCCTTTAAACAATAAGTTTACTTTGTTTGTGCTTCGTGTCTGGCGTTGGGTGTCACACTTCAAACTAGATTCTTTAAGTTTTCTTTGTCTCTTCATTATAGACAAAATCTGGTAGTTTAACCAGTTACTTGTGTTCTAGCTGCTGCCCTCTAATTTCTGACAGTTTTGCAACCTGATCACCTTTACATGGTGAACAATATATGTTTAAATAGCCACTTAAGTTCTTTGGTTCTGTCTGCCTAAGGATGTGTGTTTTATTACAACTGAGAAAAGGGTGATACAGTGTAAACTGACAGAGCACGTAAAAAATCCACTAATGAGGTTTTGACTGGAACGTATATACATTAGTTTGTGCAATTAACACATCTGTGTGTCAGATCCCATCTCTCTACTGTAATTTGTTCAGAAACTTTGGAAGAAATAGACAAATGGTCATTCATCGTGCGTGACAGGAGACTCCAATATATTTGCACAGTTATTTCTGCATTTAATATCTCGTGCATGTAATACAGATCTTGACACAAGCATATAAGTCTTACAGGCTCCATCTCTGTGGTCTCAATATTGCTGAGGTCATGGGATGTGAATGAGCATTTGCAGCTTAATAGACTTGCAGTTAGAGCTGTCTCCTTGGTTGTGTGATGTTGCACAAAGGCATGTGATTTGAGTGCCTTGCTTCTGCACTGGAGTTTGGAAGAGGTATCTGCTGTGCTTCTTGATTGACTGATCTACTAAGAAGAAGGGTGAGGGAGTAATCACAAGGTGACCAGAACAGCTAAGGAGAAAAAATGATTTACCTTCCATCCGGTAGTGACCGGCAGCACATCTGTGTTGTACCGCTAGGTATTTTCAGGGCATCCACTAGTCAGAGCAGGAGAAATAGGGCAGCAGGCAACAAGGTTGCCAGTATTTTTTGCAAACCTACCAACAGATCATTTTTGACATCCTTATTTTATTTACTGGTAGCTGATCATCAGATGAACTGTCTTCTTGTGTCACAGAAAGGAGTAGTCTGGCAGCACAGGAAGTTCTGCTGACCGTGAGGGGGAATTTCTTCCCTGTGAGAGTGACGGAGCACTGGACCAGGTTGCCCAGAGAGGTTGTGGAGTCTCCTTCTCTGGAGATATGCAAGGCCTGCCTGGATGCAACCCTGTCTACCGTGCTCTAGGTGACCCTACTGAGCCGGGAGGTTGGACTAGATGATCTCCAGAGGTCCCTTCCAACCTTACTGATTCTGTGATTCTATGATATTCATATACAAATTTTGGACACTGCTTAGTCACTTAAATATATCTGTTGCTTATTAATTGAAGAAAGAATAAATAGGATAAGCAAAAAAATGTTTTGTTTGGAAGCAATTTACTTGCCCATAACTGTCAGGATCTGCCCTATTTATATTATGTTTAATTTATAGAAAATTCTTTGGCTGGATAAGACTTGATGCATCTTACTATTTCCAACCATTTTTGTTTAATTGCACAGAACCTCCAGCTGGTAGCTGATGGCTGCTGTAATCTACAGAAACAGATTCAAATTACTCAGCTATTTGGAGTTCCTGTTGTAGTTGCTCTAAATGTCTTCAAGTAAGCCTGTTCTTCCATTACTTGCATGGGTAAATCTGCAATTCAAGCCTATAGTTTAAGCAGGAGGCATTGCTATGCTACCTGAATTATGCTGTGTCTCTTATTTCTGTGTATAAGCCTGATCAGTGGGGACAGAAGAATCTGAATCAATATGATGTGCCTTTAATTTTTTTAAATTTGAATTAAGACCTAAAGATATTATTGCATTCAGAAAGCTGTTATTTTATGTAACACTTTGAACTTTCTTTTCTTAGTTTTTAAATAAAGTGGTTTTGGCTTGAAGAAAAGAAACTTTTAAATGTTTTCTATTTTTCATCATGAATATAAAAATATTTAAATCTTCCACTGCTACTTAAGGCTTTAATAACAGAGAAGATATATAATGTTACAGAATTATTAATGTTCTGTATTCATTAGTTACAAAAAATTATAAAAGTGTTCTTGAAAGACGTAAATATGCTGTCTATCAATGTGCTATGTATATGTCACAATTTATAAATACATTTGCTTTACAATTGCATGTATAGAATAAGGCTAAGCATATATGGTTATAAAAGAGAGGTAATTACGTAAAATCATGACATAGAATTGTTTGGTTGGCAGAACTGACTCTCCTGCTGAAGTTGATTTGGTCTGTGAGATTGCAAAGCGATCTGGAGCATTTGATGCTGTACCCTGCAATCACTGGTCGGCTGGTGGTAGAGGAGCAGTGGAATTAGCTCAAGCTGTGGAAAAGGCAGCCAATCAGAAAAACAGTTTCAAATATCTGTATAACTTGGAGGTAAGTTTTTTTTTTTTTTTTTTTTTTCAATAAGTGCATGCTACATCAGCGCTGGATTTAAAACAAGAAGACTGTTAAAACTGTCTAGCATACTTGGAAAAAGGGGCTTGGCTTGGCTTGGCTTAAAATTACGAAAACTGAAGACAAAGAATCTCCATGACTTGTCTAATCAGTAGTGTAGAATACTCTCTGGGAGTGCTGGTTACTCACTGCATTAAATCATGTTTCTTATGCTTTCTTGTTTAACATAAAAGTATATATGTAGGGGAAACATCCACAAATTATTGTGGGAGAGTTTCAGATTGTGCGATCTTCACAGAGAAGTTTTTCCTGACAATCATCTAAAATGAAAATATATTTAATGTCTCAGAGTCACAGGCATTGCACCTATTTGTGGCTCCTCTTTGCAGGTATTCACATACTTGAAGTGCAGGCTGTTAGAGGTAGCTGAAGCAAGAGGACATGGGGAGCCAGGGGCTTTCCTCTTGTCCCAGCCCCATGGGTGCATGGCCGCTGCAGTTCCCTGTCTCCAGGTGCAGCCAGCAGCGATGCTGATCGCGCAGTCACTCAATACTCACACCTCCGTCTGCACAGATCGATATGAAGAGAAAGCACTGCCTTTACCAGCTCCCACCCACACAACCACAGCACTTGCATGAACATGACCAGCGCACCCAGCCCCGTCCTGTCCCTCCTGTTCTGCTGATTGTCACTGGGGTCTACTAGTGCAATATGTAGATGTGAGTCCCTTCAGCTGCTGGCTGTAAACCCTCAGGCTGTTCAAGAGTGGCCTCCAGGCCCCCTGCCGTGCTCCAGCTGCTGGCAGCTGGACCGACAACCCCCTGCAGTTTGTGGTGTCACTCCAGTCAGTGGCACGCAAGTCTCTTTTTTACCAGCTACTCTGGCTTGGATTTTGCTAGTGAGTTTTCTGAGCATCTTCTGTGTGGGTGGGCTTTCTGCCTGGAGTGTGTATGAACACTCAGGGCAGAGAGTGCACCCACAGAGAAGATGCTCAGAATCAGGTATAATGAAAATAGAGGACAAACTACCACCTTTACTTGATCGGCCCTTTCTTCTCCTTTGCCTTCTATTTCCCATTCTCATTCCTTCCTGATTCACCTTGATCCCTTCCTTTCCCTAACTTTGGTCCTAGTAGGTCCCCTAGTAGGTCTCACACATTCTCACAATCCCCTTAAAACTTCCCATAGTAAGTTTTCCACAGTTGCAAAATGATCCTCCTCCTGCATCCCATAATGAGTCCTGTACCTTTGGAGGCAAATCACTCCCTTACTTTGCAAAACTTTCTGAGGAGAGAGTTGACTCATCTTTGTGGGTTTCTCAGCAGAGACAGTCTGATCCTTCACCGTGGATGGTCTTGGGAAGGAGCCAGTTCAGTGTGCTCTGATTTTCACTTATTAGGTTGTGTGGATTTCTCCACCTGTTGTCATTCCTCTGATCCTTGCTTGGTCTTTGTGTTAAGTTTCTTAGCTGTTAGTCAGATACCCTAACAAAGGGTAAATAGATGCCAAATTTCGATCCTAAGTCTACCAGAGATGGTGACTTTTTTTTCCTAAGTTTTAGAGGCTTTGTTACTGCAGTTGTCTGCAAGGTAACATCACAGCAATGAGAGCCTGTTGAGAGGAGCAGCTTGCAAGGAAAGGCTGTTTGGGCCTCTGAAAGCACTACGGTGGAATATCGCCATGCAGACAGAACATTTAGAGGGACATACAGCCAGGAAGGTTATACGAATGATTTCCCAAGGCTTTCCAGACTGTACTAATCTGAGTGGGTTAAAATTTGGGCAGTAAAATAGACTTTTCTGGCACCAAGGAAGCCCTGATCAAATTTCAGATCCTGTGCCCCAGCTGACAGTGCTACTTAAGTTTTTTTTAGAAAATGCTTGAAAGATATTTTTTAACAGCAGAAACCCTGACTTCATTCTTTTACATGGCTGAAAACCCCTGTTTTGATTCTTCTCTCCAGAAAAAAGTTCAGCCTGAGATAGATACGCCCTACTGTTGTCTCTCACTCTCCATCTCCTTCCTGAGATGTACCTCCTTTCTATTGCTTCCATTTTATTCGTTTTTTCCACCTCCCCCACCATTTTTCCAAATGTCAGTAATCCAGACAACTCCTATTAGTATTAAACATTGCCTTCACAGAATAGATGGAAATACCTGGGGAATAGAAATGCTGTGGCATCTATTCAGGGCTTTTTGCCCAGGGAACGTTTTTACAGCCAAGCAATGAACAATGTTTCTGACTTTCTGAGCTTCTCTAATGAGATGCCCTGGAAACTGAGGATATCATTTTATATTTTTTGCATAATGAAAAAAGAAACATGTATAGTAATCATCCCCATAGGAGGCTTGCATTATAGAGATAGCACATTAAAGCTTGATAAATCCCATGCTTAAGGTCTGATGTTACTATACTCTATATAACCAGCAGTCTTGTGGTATGAATGAGTAGAAAGGCTTGGCAGGGGGCTGACTGTGCCTCTGTGGAGGAACAAAATGAGATTAATTTCTTCTTTAATATCTTTCCCAGGCACATCTTCTTGTGCTGCGTTGCATAAGCTGCATGATCTTAGCACAGAGGCAATGAATCATATCTTTACGTCACCTTAGTATCCTGTAATGTTACACAAATATTATAAGCCTCAAAAATACGTTGAAGGAATTTTATAAAAACATATACAATTTTAAAATATTATAAAAAAATTAACTTATGCCAACAAAAGCAGTAAAATGTAAAGATCAGAATTCTGTTTCATTCTTACTGTGCAAAGTATGGGGACTGAAGCAACTGAAAACAGGAGAGTGAAACAGCAATGCTGTCGCTTGGAAAAGTGTGGTAGGTCGTTTGCTCACTATGCTTATAGAGACGTGAAGGAAAACAATCTCTTCCAAGTGAGCCTACCCAGGTATTAATTTGGGGTCTAATAGCATGTTTTGGTGTGGCAGTTTTGAAGAATGAATCCTACTGCTCCAAAAGGTAACTATGACATAAAATTAAAGAAAGAGGCAATAAAATGGGATACAAACAGATGTTTTCCCCAGGTCGTTGTGCTTATGGGGGGTGACTGAAAGTGCTATTCCTCATCTTTCCGGAGACTTCCACATTCATCTGATTACTTGAATGCTTTTGAGTCCTGGTTTCCTCAACTCGATGAAGTGTGATAGGTTTTTTTCTTCTTTTTTTCTTCTATCCCTTGAAAGATTGAAGGGGGAAATACTCTACAGAAGACCACTATCACTTCATTTGTATCTCTATCTGTCTTTCTAAGATTACTCAAATCTTCCTTTTAATCCATCTCTCTATAGGTATCTTATTTTTCCGAGTCTGGAAAACTTCATCATCTCGTACTCTTTTTCTCTTTACAATGCTTTATGTAATTTCCACATATATATGTATCTGCAAACAAAGACTTCTTTGAAAGGTGTTTACAAATGTTTGTAAAATGAGAAGAACAAGATAAAGTCTTTTCTACATGGACTGCTCTGTCAAATACTGGCAAAAAGCTGTCCGTCACATTTTTGTTTTGTTGTTGTTAAATCTTGGAGTGTGTTTGAACATTTTTACTGTGCTGTCCTTTGATACCCATGCATGAGCTGAATGAACAAATTTGGACACTGAGCAAGCACAATTTTATCAGTTCAGGACTCGGACTCAACTAGGTGGTCCTGCTGGGTGTCAAATCACGCTAGCCTAATTAAGGGGCTGTGCTAATGTGATTAGATTCTTTAAGGCATCTCAGTGGGTCTGTTTAAACTTCCTCAGGTGTCTCTCCATGATACAGCATACTGTATTGCACAGTTGCACTTTCGGCTTGCCCTTCAGGTTTTCTTAATTTATTTCTGTAAGCAGAAATAAATTCTGTTTTTGTTTCTGTCCTAACAACTGATACTTGTGACATTTTCTTTTATTACTTTTTGATTCTAGCAAGAGTTCATGTGACAAGTGGCATTAGATGCAAATATTTTTCAAGAGCTGATATGGGAACAGGATAAATATCCAGCCTGTTTTGAGACAGTTTCTTTGTGAAGAAATAGCTGCATATACGATTTTTCTTTTGTGAAGAATAGCTGCGTATATGATTTTGGGAGTGTGTGTGTATGAAAGGACAGTGTCCTTTCGTGGGTCAAGCACAAGAAGTGGCCTCTGACAAAAAACTCCAGCGTTGTTGTTGTTTTAAAAGTGCAAGAGAAGGTCATAAGCAGATAAGATGCTTGCAGCATGAGGAATAGTACTTGGGAACCTGGCAGTGTGAGGGGGGCAGTCAGGAGCAAGGCTGAGATTTTTATGTTACGCTTTGGAGGTTATAAAATAGTTTAAAAGATCATTAGCAATAGTCGTAATTAAATGTTTTAGCATGTGGTTTTAATATGTTTTTGTCCCCACTGCACGTTAACCCCTCTTTTTTATTGTTGAATCAGTTTCTTGCTGAGTATTTCCCTGTAGTGTTTGGAGGGATAGGTTTGTTGTAAAGGCCTCCTAAACTCTCTGTGAAGCAATCTGCACTTTATTTTTTTAAAATATATATTCTTGCTACATATGGAAAATATCAAAATATCAACTCTCTTATCAGTGTAGACTTCCTTTCTAGGTTCACTTTTCTTGAAGTATGTGTCTTGAAGTTGCAGCAGAAAGCTATTACTCAAAGTGAGTTGACCGACCTATTAAAAGTAAGTTTAGATAACTAGGGGGAGGATTGGAGGGGATGGAAACATACGCATCCCATTCCCAAATTTCTCTGGCTTCAGTGCTTGTTCTTGGGCAGGGGGGAGAAGGGTAGGAGCTATATTCCCTGCGAATGCATGCCTGGAGAGTAACCTATCTTCTTTTACTGTCCAGCACAGTGAAACTTCTGTGCTTTTAGAAAGAGAACATGGAGGGTCTCATCTCTGCTCTTGTGCTGAACTCTCTCATGACTGCAGCACCCCTCCTCAACCATCTGAGTGAAGGGAGGCCCTAGCTTTTTTTGAGAGATATTGCTCTTTCTTGCGAAGCGTTTGGACCTGCATGGGCCAAAGCTCCAGGAGACAGGAGGAGGACAGGCATATGGCATGAGGAAATAATTGGGGATCTGGTAGGATCAGCAGATCTGGTCAGGCAGAGATTCAGTATTGTCTCTTTAAAAGATGGATATGGTGAACTGACAGAAATGATTGATGAGCCTCAAACCACCAGAGTTATGCTGCATGGGGAAACTAATTAAAGATTGCGAAGGTCACAAAAGAAAGGAGGTGAAGAGATTGTTTCAGTCGTCCAAATTCTTCGTATGACGTCTGTTTTTGCTGATGCTCGGCCTCAGGGCAGTATCACAACAAACTGTCCGAGTTGTGCTGTGGAAGTTGGTCGCACAAACAGTTTCGCCGATGGCAGTGCTTTGCCTGGCCAGCCTGCAGAGCGCGGGAGAGGCCGGCCACTGGGAGAGAGGCCGAGTTGCGCTTCGCGAGGAGGCAGTCCAGCTGTAACAGCTTTGGCATTGGTATTTTTCTTGCCTTCCTTGGACGGTGACAATAACTCGGGCAAGTCCGGAGCACCCCCGGTTTTGGCTGCCCTCGCCTCTATTCTGCTACGGCCGTATGGTGCCAGCTGCCACTCGACTGATTTCTTCTGCTCCTAGCTTCAGCCACCAGAGATGATGGGTCGCTCAGGGCTAAGCAGAGCACCACAGCAGAGGAAGCTGCCAGCAGCGGTTCTCTGTCCATTAACCTCACTTCAATCTGCTGCCCATGGCCTCAGACAGCAAGAATGAGCTATGAATAGTGAAGGGAGGAGTGAGGAGAGATCACAGAGGAAACGGCTTCCTGGTGCGAGGGCAAGGAGAAGGAACGCAGGGCAAAAGGAGGCTCAGAGGCACTGGTTTTGAGGGAGGGAGCTTCAGGGAAGTGACCTAAGGTGGAGCGTTTCGCCTCTTTGCAAGTTGGTCATCTCTTTAAGTATAGGCAAAAGGTGAGGGGATTTTTTTTCTTCTCCCTCTGTTGATACCCAAGTTTTGGAAATCATCCGCTATGTTTCTGCTGTCACACTGGCCCAACATAGCTCTTTTCTTTTGCCTAGGACGCAAGAAGCTTTTATTTTGAAGCTTCATATACAGCACAAAGTTCAGTGAGGTATGGATCCAGTGGAAGGTCCTTAAGCACTCAGCAGCAGGAATAAATAAAATTATCTATGATCCTTCCTGAAGCTTCTCCTAATAAATGATGAAGATCATTTCTCATCTTGAAATGCAGGCTGTACTGCCCTCCGGGGTATGCTAGTCTTTAAACTACTTCCCTCACCCCATTGCCAGTGAGCTATCTAGCAGTAAAATCGCATGAAAGAGGAATTCCCTAGTGCTGTACCAGCCTCTTCTCCCTTCCACTGCCATCAAAGAGATTTCAGAGGCGTGTTGACAGGTTTTTTCTCCACTGGATCAGACCTTTTTGGTTTGGAAGCTATCTTTGTTCCACTTCATCTCTTCCTCTGTGTATGTGTGTGTAGGCTCATGACAACACTGCAATTTTATATTTGTTTTTATTGTTTTCTCATTCTTTTGATGAAGTTGGGGGTTTCAGAGTTGGGGAAATGGGAAATGACTCTACGGCCACAGGCTTAGGTGTTGATTCACAGACTCTTTAACTTGACTGAATAAGCTTTTCTGCAAATTAAAAAACAAAATCTTGTCCTGTGCCAACAAAGGAAGAGGAGTGCTAAAGACTTGGGAATCCTTTTGTCAGCTGCAGATCTTCTGGAACCACAATATACAGATATTTTAATAAATGTGTTTTTATTGTATCCAAGGGAAAAGCTAGAAGTAGGAGTTTGAATGTGCAGAGTCAGCTATTGTTTTAGCACTGCACTCTGTCACCTCACACAGCACCTTCAGCCGTACTCTCATCATATGTTTTCACTTGGCAACATTCCCAAGAAGAGAAATGAGTGATGTCTACATATTGTTTCACTTAGTCGGCCAGTGTTTCCTTATTATTATTTTCAGTGAGGGCAAAATTTAAAAAAAATAGAAGTGGAACTACCTTGAATTTTAAACTATGTAAAGAACTAATGTTAAAAAACAGGTAGTTGAACATCAATAAATTAACCAAGCCGTAATACTACAGACAGTGGAGCTAAAGTGAATGTTTAAAGATTTTAAAGTGTTAAATGTGTCAATTACAAGTGATGGTGCAGCAGCTTTTGTATTCTTCTCTGGGTAAACACCATGTTTTTTCAACAGAATCTTAAGTTTTCTCAGAGAATAAAGTAGCTTCAAGTATTTTTCTCATAACTGTGAAGAGATCCCTTCAGATGGTGCTGCCTTGACTCACATTCACTTACAATCTCAAATGTAAGGTAAGTAACACCAGTACTTCCTATAGCAGTCATGGCTCTGCTGAGACCCATTCAAATAAAGGCCGACTAAAAACTTAGCACTGTTGACTCTGGTTATTCAGAGCCATATTCTGTTGGACTCTGTTTTGGTGAAAAAAGACAGTCAGGAGGAGTATTTCAAAGTAGAAGAAGAGAAGGAAGAAAGTAACTGAGGTTGTTTTCAGCTTCAGCAGTCTCAGAGAGGTTGGATGTGGGTATTTAAAAAGATGTAGTCATTTCTCCAGGAGGCAAAGAGATTAAAATCCAGTGCCCAGATTGGGATATGAAAGATGTGTCTCAACACAGTCGGTAGCCAGATCCCTGAGTAATATGAGTGTAATTTGACAAGATGCTGACTTTGGCAGTAAGACTGATTTGAGGAGCCAACTTGTGCAGGTACAGTTTCAGTGGCCCATTTTAAGCTGATTGAGCCTGCCTTTCTGCAGTGATGGCAACTTTAGCCATCTCTATCCCTTTCCTTTGTACAGGCTTTGCCTTGCACCAGCAGTTGTATTAGTGTAACTCTTCTGTGTGGCTTTGGGCAGATGACTGGATCTGTGAACTGATCTGCTTTAAAGTAGCATTTTTTTTCCTGAGCTGTGTTGTAGCCTAGATTGCTTTCTCTGGTGTATACAGCTGGACAAACAGCAGTGCTACCCTCTCCATTCCACTGGCACAAGGATGAGTGTGAGCAGCAGAGGAAGGCAGGAGAAGGAGGGTCTGTTGAATTTGGTCTGCTGCTCTTGGAAATGCTTGTCAAACTACACTTGCGAAAAATGTTAATCTGCAGTCTACTGTTACAGATAAAGGAAGAGATGAGGAAAGAAATGAGAAAGCTAACATAAATGAAAGCTATATTAAACTACCTTCTGCTACAAAGTGATGTTGTTGATAATATTAGAAGAAAGAATATTGTGTATTAAACAGCACCAAGCTGCACTAACACTATGACTTGGCCAGGAAGCAGCAGTGTGCCAAGACTGCGTGGCAACACTGGTGTGATTCCATCCTGGTTAATCAGTTTAGTCTTGAGAGTGACAGACTGTCCTCTTCATCAGTGCTGATTCCTTGCTTTAATCATAATGAAATATCCCACCACACAGACACTGTTTTTGTGAAAGCAGTCTATGCATCTTTGCTGTAGCACTTGTTGTATTCCAGCTGAGGAGATAATCCTTCTTGTAGTGTGGGTGCTTGGCTGCCTTAGCAAGTGTGTGTGTGCGCGTGCACGTGTGGGTGTGTGCACGCGCACCTGCTTGCCTTAGAAGTAACATATGGCTTTGGTAGCTCCAAATGTGTGAGATTTCAGAAATGCACATGGTCTCTGGCAGAACTATGGAGACCTGTTGTTTCTCAGAGCAGTCAAAGCTCCTTACACATCAGCAGATATTCATATGGTGTGACCTTGTAGCATTTTGTCACATTCGGTATAAATTTACGTCAGTTATTTCATGGCACCATTTGCCTAAGTAACTAACATTGAATTTGAAATGAATTCTCTGAATTACCATAATTCCTTCAGCATTAGTACTAATATATAATATCTGTAAAGTCAGTTTTTATCTAAATTTATAATACAGTGGTTGAATATTTCTCTTGTGTATCACCTGTTCTTCACATAAATGCATGTGGTTGCATAACATTCCCAACCTTGCTTAAATGAAATGAGGAGAACTGTTTTTATTGCTGATCTTATATCTTTAGTGTTTTTGGTGCTTTAATTGTCTGCACATTTTATAAATGTCATTATCACACTAACTGTCCAGACTGCAGAAGTGCTATGAAACCCTATGTCTGTGAAGGTGCAGTTCTTACACACATTATATGGACAGGACTTGTTTCATTAAGAGTGTTACTGTGAAGGCCTGTGAGCAGTTGCATCAGCACAGCTGAGGGTCGTGAATTACATTTGGGCAGTGGGAATGAATGACTGGTTCAGGGATATCCTAGGCCGTTGTAGAAAATACAGGGGGGCTGCACCCTCATGCAGAAAAAACAAAATAAGACAGAAACACTTCTAAGTGCCTGGGATATGTGACTCCTAGTGGCAGATGTTTGACCCTGGTGTTTAAGGTACAAATAGGTGGCCCACAAAATTACAAGAAGTGTCTGTATTTGAAATCAACTGGAGCAAAAATCTGACTTACAGTCCCTTAATTATTTAAATACTTTGGATAATTTGACCCTACTTTTTCCCTATTTTTTTCTACTCTTTGAATTCAGCTAAGCACTGTTCATATGAGTTAGCATTGTAAAGCATTGATACATATGGTGGATCCCTACTTCTATCATTGAGAGGATTTCTGCAGTGAGGTGTTGAGTAATCAACGGTATTCTTGAAAACCTAAAGCTAAAGTAAACATTAAAAAACAGAGAAAACAAATTAGAATTGTTCCTACAATTGTTTTGTAAACATCTGAGTTTCTGTGGTGGCAAATGTATAAAAATTCTCTTGAATTACTAGCACTTTTTTTCTGATAAAAGCCATTAAATTGTTTTTGACTTAATTGAATTTGTATTTCTTGTGTGAAGTACCAGGTGGCTTTTCTTTGGAGAATATTTTAACTGAATTGAAACAATATTGCCTAGCAGCATTACTTGCTACATGGAACACAGGAAACTTTTTAGCTTGAAATACTGTTACGCTGTGATTCTAAATAGATAATCCCTTAAAAATCCTGCTGAATACTGGGAAACAGGTGGATCCTGAGCACGGTGTAGTGTATTCCTCTCCTTGCGCCTGCAACTTGAGGGAAGAAACATGTCTGAGAATGTGCACATAAATGGGCAGTGCTGATGTGAGCACGCATGCCTCCTGGCTGATTTCTGCCTGAGTTGGGCTTACCACATGTTGTGAGGTTAAATAGGCCCAAACTCTTCTACAACATGGTGCAACCCACCTCATCCATTTGGATGTGCAAGTCTTGCAGAGGTGTGTGACTGCCTCATGAAAACATTTCTGTTAGCTGTTTGCATTTTTGTATCTGCTTCTCCACTGGTGATTCTTCTGAAGTTACATTCACAAAATTTGAGGTGTGGTTGGTGGCCAAGCAAGTATCTGAAATTCCGATTAAAAAAAAAAAAAAAAAAAAAAAAAAAAAAAAGTTCTTCTATCCAGCTCACACTCAGTCATGCAAGATACTTAGCTTATCCTGAGGGGAAACAGAATGCCAGTGCTTTCATTAAAGGAGTTTCTTCTGAGGCTAGCCAGCACCCTGCTGGATTATATTTGGAAATTTTGGAAATTATAGCTGTCATTGCTGGAAGAGGGTTGCAGAGGCTATGGTGTTGTCAAATTAGTTTGAAATATTTCAAGGCAAATGCAAACTGAATCTAAATGAACATCTCCATCTCAATGAATTTACTGAGGTTTAAGCAAAAATTTGTTCATTTTGATGTTGGTGTATGGACAACAGGGAGTGGAACTTTTCCTTTTGCTGTTGCTATTAGTCCTTAACTGCATGCAAATGACACCCAAAAGATGAGGTGACAGACGTGTTTGCATTTCTTACACTGTTCATAACTGCGGTGGTCATGAAGATACCCTAATAATGAACCTAGAGGAACTTTCATCTCATGATGGTTATCCATGCCACTAAAATATTCGCTTCATCTTAGTGCTGGCAGGAGTTATGCCCAGGACGTTTGTGATTCATTACCTGCAATCTGTAATAAAACTCATTAGGTTTTATTGATTTGCTGCTGTTATAAAGGCTGAAGTCAGGAATGTGACATCATTCCACCCAATTAAGCTACAATAATCGTATTGTCAGCTTATTTCAAAAGATGTCTTGTAGCATGTCTTTAGATGTCACCTTGAATTTTCTTAAGTGAAATTTTATTTGAGTCTTAGTAGCTTTTAACTATCCTACATTTTACCTGCTTGAAAGAATGGGAAGCGAGTCTTCTCTTCCTTCAGTGTTTCTGTACTAGTGTTCTTTATTAATGTAAAAGCAGACTACTTTAAACTTTCATTTTTCTCAAATATAATCGTAAATACAAAAAATGTCAGTCTGACACAAACTTTTATATATCTTTGCAGAAAAAGTATTATTTCTAGGAAAGCATTGCGAAAATGTGACTAGCTGCGGAACTTTCTCTAAATTCACCAGTACTCATAGACTCTGAGTTTGTTGTTCACAAACCTTCTTGCCCTTCTGGGAATAAAAATATCTTAGTTTCTCTTTTCAGTGCTCATATTTGTATTGTTTCCATGTCTCTGCAGCTTCCTATTGTTGAAAAAATACGGATCATTGCTCAGAAGGTGTATGGAGCTCAGGATATAGAGCTCTCTCCTGCTGCACAGTCACAAGTGGATCGTTACACTCAGCAGGTAAGAACAGCAGTGAATTACGCTGCCAGGTACCTGCTTCATGTGAATCTTGGGAGACCTTAGGTTGTACAAGGTTCTCAGTTCGGAGGGGAGTTTTTAGACTAGCTTTTCTAAAAGGCAGGAGCCTGCCCATGGTGCTAAACTGTGGGGTTGCAGTGGATTGTTTTAGAATAGGTAGGACAGAATGGTTTTAACCTTGTAAGATATCTTCTGTAAAGCAGCATATATCTTTGAGTATGTTTAGTTTGCAATTTTCTTGCAATTCCTGGAGCAAAATCCTTTTCTCGTTATTCCCTAAATTTCAGTTGTGCTAAGACTCTTTCATTGTGGATAACTACAAAATACTCTCTTTTAATGTTAACAGGCAGCATTTTTTTCATTCAAGCCTTGGGGGTATTGCTTTATATTGCAGCTGAGGTTGCTGGAGAGTTGCTCACGTTGTCTTTCTAATTATGCAACAATTCTTAGATGTGAAAAGATATCCAGAAGTTGGATGTCTGTCTTAGATGTCTAAAGCAAAGTGAGATGACAGACACACAGAAGAGTAACATTTACTGCTTCAAATGTGTAACAGCACATCTGCATAGATAGCTACTAATGAACATGCCCAATTTTAGCCCGAGTGTTCATTTGTACCTGCCAAAAATATATGCATGTTTCCAAGTGCAAAAAGTTTTGTGCGCAACCGTGTATTTTAATAGCAAAGCTCCTGATACTTTTAAAATCTTTTGTTTCCCTTCTGATCGTGTCTTTTTCAAGGGGTTCTGAGTGCTAGAAGATGAAATAGGTCACTGTTTTTAAATCATGTGGGGGAGGAGGTATATTACCATTTTGAAACCCTTTGGAGAAGTGAACATATTTACTGTAAATAATAGCAGTTTCTGCTAGTTAAAATTGCTGGAGCCTTTCTGTCAGGAAATAGAAAGTAGAAAATGTGGCTGATATGTCATGGAAAAATTCCCAAGTATACTTTATCAACTTGGTCAGGCAGAGCTATAGACATCTTCTCTAAAATGCAAATGTTCTGAGAATGATGTTGGGTTTCTAGATCAAAAAGAAGCTTATTTTGTATACATGAAGCAGAGTAATCCATTTCTTCACATTCTCCATCTCCACTTTGATTCTGTAGTCCATTTTCTAGTCTAAATATTAGTTATATCTGGAAATATTTTCAAAATGTCATTAAAGGGTTGCTGTCAGCACTGGGCTGCAGAGGCAATTCCTGCCAGTATCTGCTCTCTCCTCCTGACCTGATGAATTGCATTCATTTGCCCAGGAATCAAACAGAAGAGTGGAAGGTCCCTGTGCTCAAGGGGGACCTGAGAGGCAAACAGCACATGGGGAATAGTGGAGCTGATGAGGGCCTTTGCTCAAGTTTCTCCCCTCTTTTGAGCAACTACTGCATTGTTATAATTAAAGTGAGTGCCGTCACTTCACACACACTTTTGTCTTGTTTAAGAGCAAAAAACATCATGAATCATTTGTGTTTCCTGACGGTCTCACATAGATACCTAACTTGGTAGTTAGTGCCCAGAGAGAAGTGCCACACAGGCGTTTTGTTGACTAGCATACATTTCTTTTTTCATGTTGTGTCTGTTGCGCACTGGTTCTGAAGATAATGCTCTCCAGCCATTGTACAGGCAACTTTTGCACCTAACTCTGGATTAAAAATTCACTCTAGAAGCTGGATATCACTGCAGCCAAGTCCCTTTGGAGGTCTTGGCTTGAGAGGAGGGAGAGAGAGAGAGAGAGAGAGAGAGTAGCAAGTAAAATGCAGTATTCTCTCCATTTCTGAGAGATTTTAACTGTTAAGAAACTGATGTTCATTATTTCTATATTGTTTTTATGATCTACAAAAGACAGTGATAACAAAGGGGAAATGTAGTCTGTCTTTATTGTAATCTTGTAACCTTAAAAATATTTTTCTTTTCTTTCTCTCTTCTATCAGGGATTTGGAAATCTTCCCATTTGTATGGCAAAAACTCACCTATCCCTTTCCCATCAGCCCGAGAGGAAGGGTGTTCCCACTGGTTTCATTTTGCCAATTAGTGATGTGCGGGCCAGCATTGGAGCTGGATTCATCTACCCTTTGGTAGGAACGGTGAGTGCAGAGTATTCAACTCAGTTGCTCCCCTCCTGTTGACACAGCTTGATGGGGAAGTACATTTCCCCTCTGCCACTCAAAATAATGTGTAGAACCAGGTGAGTTCTAATTTGTCGTAATCATTTTCTCCTGCCATATCTTGTAGCTCTATGTTGATCGGAAAAGAGAACTAGGAAAACTAAATATCTTACATAAGAGCTTTTACCAGCAGGTCTGAGGGAGTGACTCTTTGCCATTGTTACTGTTTCTAATATTTTTTTATTTAGCCCAAGATATTTAGGCAACTTAATCCTGCAGAAAATGCTATTTTCTTATCTGTTTCCTTTTATTACTCACTTGCAGCCTATATGAATACTGTAGTTTCATGATTATCTTCTAAATGCTAAATCCCGTCTAAATGCTAGTCCATCACTATAGAGCATTCCGTGTTGTATTTAGATGAATGCAATTGTGTTAGGAAAAACGGTATGATAGAAATAATTGCTTTCCAGTGAGATCTGATGAGCCTGATCCGTTCTCCATCTTTATGAGCATCTCTGTTCTGTAAAACTAAGTTCTAGTGAGAACGGAGTAGGTTTCTAGCTGCAGAAGTAGCAGTATATTCTTTCTATTTTTTAGAGATTTAAGTATGAGGTACTAAAAATGGCAAATGTAGTCCTTTATCTGTACCTGTTGCTTAAAAGTAGAGACTCAGATTAGGAAGTTCCTGATACTTCCTCCCTGACATGCCTTTTCAGAGTAGCTGGGAAGGTACTGGCTTCAGCTTATGGTTTTTGCCAACCACGCACATCTTATTTCAAACAATAGTTGAACTATATCTGACATCTCATAGCATGAATTATTACTGACATATAGCTGATTCATGGGATGGTGCTAGTGAAGGGATGCAAAAGCTATTGCATTTCCGGAAAAGAGTACTCTCCCTGCGTTATCTCATCTTCCCAGAGTGCGGCCTGGTTTCCTTGAGTAGCAGCATGCTTGGGAAAGGCTGAAAGTTTCTAATCTATTGTTTTGAATTCCCTCTGAAACAATCAAGTGTTTGAAACAAGGAAGGAAGTACTTTCTGACCATGAGAGTTCCTGGAGTTCAGGAAACTGTGTCACGTTAACTCACTGCACTTGGGGATGTGCTTTCCTTCTATGTGGCCACACGGTGTGCATCCACCAGAAGTGCAGCACAGCAGCTGCAAGGGGCAGTCAGTTATGCCCAACTTCATACAGGTGCAAGGTGATATGTAGTGTTTAAATTGTGTAAGACTAAACTCCAATTACTGTTGACAGAGAAAATAAAAAAAAATCAGAAATTCTAGTGTCTCCTTTATGGCCTAGGTTCAAGTTTGCCTTGGAAATTATGCCCAGAAAGATGTGAGAAGGAATGAATGTGAAAGATAGGCTGCAATTGTTTCAAATCCTTGAAGGAGCTATTCCATAGGGTGTTGGAGTGAAATGTTTTTGGGTCGAGCTTTCTAAATTAGTGATGCTGTACACACTTCAACACAAGCTAGCTGCAATTCAACCTCATAAATCCACAGGAACTGTCCTTAGGACCAGTATTGACCAAGCTAGTGAAGGAATAACTGTCATCTTTGGTTTGCCACCTAAACCAAAAATGTGGTTCTTAAGAAGGCCTTTCTATATAGAGAGTTTCCTACTAGAGGAGATGTTAAAGAAAAAAAAAAAAAAAAAAAGTGCTAATTAGTTACCTTCTCTTTAGTGAGAGGTAGTATATCCATGGAGCTTTTCCTGTATCAGGCACTGGGTGGGCAACATATTTCTAATGTTATATATTCTAGCAGAGTTTGTAGGGAAAGGTACTCTATAAACATAAGATCCCAAAGAGCTGAAAGTCTACATAGACAGACATTGGGCATTGATTGATTGAAAAATACTGCTAACGCTCAGGAATGTAGGACTGGAAGAACTGACTTGATAAGCACATTTAGCTGTGGATACAACAGAAAACTTCCCTTTTAGTTTTATATCGTCCATCTTAGAAAAAGCTATTTTGTTCACATGATTTTTCTTTCAATTTAGAAATTTTATGTACTTAAAAATACGCATCTCCCTTGTTTCTTATACGTTCCCATAACATACCTAGAGGATCTCCTTTCAGATATGTCGGCAGTTGTGCATTTAGTTAGAAATACATTATCCAAAGAGTAATACAGTCTTCCCATAACTCAAGTTTCTGTGATAGTTTAGGACAGTTTAAAAAAAGAAAAAAATACCACTCCTTGGAACTACTATAGTTGCTAGAGACCAAACTGAATGAATGAAAGTAAATGTATCCCTAAAATCCTCATTGTACTATTCTTTTTCTAGAATTAAATTTATAGCAAGAGCTCTACTTTATTGACTATTTCAGAATTGATTATTGTGATCATTAGGAGACAAGCTTTTAGGGTAGAATTTTCTCATTGCTTTTGAGAGCACTTTTCTATTTTGTCACCTCTAGATTTTTTTGGCGCTTTATTGTCAGTAATTAGGTGTAGAGCTAGTGGTACTTTTCTGAGCCATGCAAGAAATAAGATTTTTAAGGTCAGGTTCAAAAACCTTGGGCCTGCCCATGTCAGTTCTCTTACTAAAAAAGCTACCTGAAAAAGTCTGTGACAGCAAAGCAAGTGTAAAAGGGTATGTGCTGAGGGCTTTAAGTGGCTGGAAGGCAGATGCTATGAGTAGAGGAATTGCAGAAATCCTGTACAGCATATGGTGAAAAGCATCCAGCATATCCACTGATATGCAGTTGTTTTTTAAAACTAAATATTTAATGTGTTATGTTGTCTTCATATCCTCTGAGCAATATTTGTTTTGTATTATAGTTGGCTATGTTTCCCTTACAGCAGGGAAGTCTTTCCAGGAAAAATGACCTGAGCCTTATCAGAGGAAATCAGCAGTGAAACAAGAGGTGATTTAATTAACACTGGCACAGCTTTTATCTGAGCTCTCTGTGACCCTGACCCAGAGGGCTGCATCACTCTCACAGGTGGACTGTTGACATCATTGCTTGGCTTGATGGAGTGATGGCAGGAAGGCTGCTGGAGTATGTGTAGGAAACCAGTGAGGTCATTCACGAGCAATGCTTGGGTGGAGAATTATTAGATTTTTGTAGTATGTGCGTTTCTCCACACCCGCACCTAAAAGCCATTACAGTTCGATGCTCTCTCACATTCGTTCAGCCCCGTTTCCATTGCTCCCTTTCATGTGATATGCAAGAATACAAGCCGGTTTTAGAAGTAAAACTTGTCGTCTTTTGTCTTTGTGAAGTGGCACTTTACCAAATTACCGTTGCAAGTAATTTAGCTGTGTTTGAAATGAAGTGAAATCTTTAAATACCTGCCATCCTCTTCCTGAGGTGCGCTTCTGTTTTCATGGGTTAATGTTACAGGCAAGGCACGACTGAAAATATGCTGAGCCTTTGGAGCCGCGCCACCACCAAAAAAATCTCACATTGAAATGATATTAGCTTCACTGTGTATTGACGAATCTGAAGAACAGTCAGTGTTACAGAATATTATTTCTTCTCCCCAGAGAGAAGGAGTCTCTGGAATTGGTTCTGAAATTACATCCTCTGGGAAAGGATTCTTGGGATAACCCAGTGTGGTTTATGGGAATGATAAAGCCCCACTTCATTCAAAGGTGAGAGCCAGGGTTGCCCTGCTAAAGTTATCTGAATATAGTAAGGGAGAAGAAAGGAAGTATTTTCTGAATACTTTGAGAAGGAAAATACTGTACCCTGTTAAATGAATTTCTTCCTTTGTGGTGCCTGAGAGCTTAACAAATATGCATGTTTTGAGAGTGAGGGTTTTGAGTGTGAGCTGGAGTCCTGGCCCACCTGAAGCGAACTGGCAGTTTCCCAGTGGAGCTTGAGGCCTGAGTTGTCTCCAGATTGTCACCTCGTCACTGTTCTCAGGCTGTTATGAGACAGCTGAATAATGACCTTGACTGAGTAATTATTCAGCTGTTACCTGCTGAATTACCAACTCCCCCTGACAATCTATGTAACGTGAGACTGTTTCTGAGACATGAGTGATGATGAGATTTATATCTAGCCTGTAAAGCATTTAACTTATAGAGCAGTTTTATATTGTTTGTAAAGAAGTATTGTAGGCATTCTGACCATTCTTGAGTCAAAAAAAAAAAAAAAAAAAATCCCTGTTAGTGTGGTAGTTGGCGTCTGTCTTCAATGTAGTGGTACTCATAAGTCCTGTAAACAACAATGGTGAAAATACTTGCTGCTCATAGACTTTGTCACCTAGTTTTGAGGTAACTGCACCAAGTGTGGAAAAATAAACAGAAATGAGGAGCAAGGATGAGAAAAGAAAAACTGTGAAGTTAAACTCACGTGAGATATGTGGTTTAGCAGTTGTGTAGTTCCAAACTGAAAAAATGCTAACAGGAAAAGAAAATCCCATCCTCTGTTAGATGAGGTGCCTTTTTATTTATTATAGTAGGTGTAATCACTCTGGGAGAGGAGGGAGAGGAATTTTCTGTATTATATAGAGAAGGTTGCATTTTTTGAGGCAAAAAATAGGGCCTGAATGAATGACTTAGCTGAATGGAAGAGGGAAAGGATTGTAATGGAAAGGGATATGTGGCAGCTATTAGAAACATCCCAGGTGTGTGGACCAAGAGACAGCCAAGAGTTAAGGATAATCGTGGTTTTAGTGGTGAGAAGATGAGGATAGAAGATTGGGAGGAGTACTGACAGGGTGGAGATGACTGGAAAGGAAAAGAAGTTAAACTGAGAGTTATACCAGTGGGAGGAGATATCTGTGAAATGATTCAAAGACGTATCCAGGACCTACATGGAGAACTGGAAGAGGGTACTGAAGCAAAAGCCACGAGGGTAAAAGAAACTTGAAGAAGTTCCAGAAGTTTGAGTTGAAACAATGACATGGCCTAAGGTCTGGCCAGGAAGAAGTCATGGGAGTAATTGATGGATGTAGTTCTAGGAGAGTAGAAAATGCCTTGCTGATTACTAAGGATTATCTGAAATGGGAGACAAAAACAGTAGAGTTTAGCTGGCTTGACAAATTTAATATCTGTGTAACTTTGAAAAGTAGATAGAAAAGCATATATTTAAATGATAGTTCAAGAAACTTGATACAGTCTGAGCATTTGCTGTTTACCTCATGTATTTTAAACTGGTGTGAATAAGCTAGTAATGGTTGGAAACATGGCGTAAAGATACTTTGCTTCAGCTCACTGCACCACCATGTCATAGCTGTGGAATGAACGCTTAGTCACTGAGATGGCGAAATAAAGTGTGTTACGTTTTCTGAAAGGAAGATCAGATCCCCATTGTTGATTGTTAGCAAAATTAAGTTGCAGCTTACTACAGTTTCCTTCAAAACACCCTTAAATTTCTCAGAGTCCAGCATTTGTAGGGCCAGCAGAATAAAGGCATAGCTTGGTTTTGTTTTTCTCCGAGAATTAAAAAGGAGTGCATTGGCATGTGTGGTGTTTGATAAAACTGAATAACTGGAGGAAGACTTACTGCTTTGAGGCAGGGTGGAAAGAGCAGACAACATATCACAGAAGAAAGTAGAGCCTGTGGTTTGGTAGGCTATTCAGGTTAAATGGGATTTTCTTAATACAACTTCCACTGCAAGCAATTTCAGCATAATTGTTGTAAAAGTAGTTCTTTGTATTCAGAGTGTCCACGTTATATATGTTCCCATCTTACCATGTTTTAAGCCTTATTAGAGAAGAAAAATTATTATATGAACGTTTAAACTTGGCTCTAAACACTTGAAAATGAGCCTTTTTCATGAAAAAAAACAACAAAAACAAACTGTATATATTACTTGTACCAATAAGGTTACCTTAGTTATCTTTTCCAAGGATTTTTAAATTAAATACACCTAGACAATGTAACATTATGTTCAAGCTGTTATTCTTAAGTGATAAACATATGTTCATGTTAACTTAAAATAGTTTCTCTGAATGGATTTCTTAAAATAGATATGTATTTGCAAGGATAAAAAGTGACTTTCATACTTCACTTTAGTCAGTAACTGGTATCCTCAATTCAGAAAACCTCTGAAAATGCATTTTTATGGTTCTTCGGAGTGGTGATTTTAGTTACCCTCCTTTGCTTTGCGTATGAAGGGGCCGTGCTCTCTCAGTGGAAGGTGCAGTAGTCAGGGCTGTTGGGCAGGAATTTCTTAAACCGCTACACCTAGATCAGAAGTGCTGTAGCAGAAGTTTTCAGTTAAGGTTACTTGACTTTATACATCAACTCGGGCAGTACAGATCCATTGATCAAGGGCAGTGCCTGGCTGGTGTGGACAAGCTCGGGTAATGCTAGAACCAAGTTAAACCATTATGCTGTGGAGCAGTTTTCTTCAGTGAGGTTGTTAATGCCTTACCCTCATCGGACCTGTGAAGTTGTATGTGATGAACTCAGTGCTTAGGGCTGCAAATAGCATTAATGTAGGCAAGTGAAATTAGAGTCACCTATACCGTGCATGCTGCCGGAGTGGTAGCTCTGTGAAAGCCCTGTTCTGCTCACGCCGTCAGAGCACCTGGGAATGGTTAGGATCCCTGTGGTCTCCTCTAGAATGAGACTGACCGTGAGAATGGATGTGTTGTCCGTCTGTTTCATTCTCCTGCCTCTGGTTTACAGGCCGTGGTCCTAGGGGAGAAAGAATATAACTGCTTCAGCTATGAAAGGAAAAATCAGCGGACTGATGCTTATATGACGATCAGGGTTCTTTGAGTGATGTGCATTAGTTTATTTGCACGAGGTTTGGTCCTGAGAAAGGAGTACCAGCTACAAGCGAGAAGTGCCATTTAGACGGGCGCCAGCAGACGTTCTGAACCAATACCTTTAGGTTTTGTACGTGACTTCAGACATGAGATGGGCCCTGGGTGCTCCCCAGTCTCTGGGGAGAGGCATGAGTGGGCAGCAGGATCAGGCTACTGGCAGCAGCCCCTTGGCGGTGCTGCCCGCTGCCTGCGTCCTCACCCACAGCACCTGCTGTGCTCCTTAGCACCCCTGCTCCGTGCTTGGGCGAGTTTGGAGCAAGGAAATGGGTTTGATTAAGAAATCATTCAATTAATAAGCCTCAGATGTGTGTGCTTGGGATCAGATGTAAAGACCTCAAAAATCAATTTATGGAACATCTTGAACAGCAGTGTTGAAAGAGTTCATATTTTGATTATGCTATGTGTGCAGAAGATGTGCAGACCTGAGCATGAGGGAGTGCAGCTAGATCTTTACTTCTCCCATTCTTGGTATTTTTTAATAATAAAGACAAAATATGGCAAACTTGCTAAAATCTTCTGCAGTGTAGATGTTTTAAAAATATAGTAATCAAAACTTTGAGTTAATTTAAGCACTCAGAAAATAATTCAGGTAATGGCTAAATTTATGTTCTGGGTGGGTATTTTTTTGGCAGAGACTAGCTTTAGGATTTCAGTTAGTAGTGTGGTGTAAAATGGAAATGGAAAATTAAATTAGTTTGCATAAATATAGGAATGATGGGGTTTTTCTGATGTGGAATAATTTTTTTCTGTAAATCACACAGCAACATAGTAGACAAAGCAGAAGCCTGGGAATCAGGAGATCAGGCTCTCTTTCCAGCTCCTCCTCTTTCCTGCTTATTACCTTTACTTTGTGTGAATCACTTACCTCTGTCTGCACCTTGGTTTCTTATTCTGGATAACACTCTTCTGAGTTGTACTGACTGCACAAAGGAGGAGGTGGTGCTGGGGGGCAGTAATGCAATTTCTGCTACCCGTATTCTCAAACAGGTTTTCACTCAGTTTTTTAATTTCACATCCTTCTTTAATTGATACCTTTCATGCAGCATGCTGTGGATCGTGCAGTTACTTTATTTATGTATTTATTTTAGATCAAATGTTTATAGTTTTTGATACCGTGCAGCTCTGTTACTTCACAGATAATAGCACTGCATCCAGTTACAGTTTTAAACTTGCAAATTGTCTTTGTTAAGACCAGCTTTGTCACAAGAGTCAAATGGCAACATTCATGAAATTCTGGTCAGTATAGTAATAGGAATATATTTTTTGTCTACTAATACATTGCTTGACTGATACCCATTTAGGGTTTTTCAGTGTCGATGTTTGATAGCAGTGTTTTTTGAAATCTGTGTCCTATACCGTCTTCCCACATCAAGGCAGTTTGTATTTGCTTAAGACTGGGATCCATATTGCACAGCTTAAATTACTCTCCTGCAGTGGAAGCTACTGCAAAGAGTCTCAGCCACTTGTATTTGAATACAAAAGACTTTCTGAAGTTCTGGGACTACAGAGAGGTAATATCATATCTTGGTCACAACATGCTTTTCTCACCATCATCCAAGTACATCTTTGATTGTAGTACAACAAAAGAGAAACAGGATGCTGGCCTTTATTTATATGGCTAAAGTAATGGAGCATAGAAGTGGAGTAATCTGGCTCTGCAGGACAGAAATGTCAGCAACTATAAGAATGTAGAACAGTTATTAAATGCTTAGAAAGGGGATTTTGACCTAAACAACAGTGTGACCTGAGATCATCCCATGGTCTGTTCATAACTGATGTCCTCAAAGTGATCGTTTTGGACACCTCACCACACAAAGAAGCTGATGCTGCTAGACCTGGGCTCACCAAGCCTGATGGTTCAGGGGTGGTTTGCTGCCCCTGGGGTATTGCTGCAGCCAGTCTTGGTTCGGCTTCACAGCAGCAGCAGTGCTCCTTGCAATGTCCAGTTTTCTGTTCTTCTCCGTATATGGATGAAATGGAGCAATGCTTCAGGTACCCCCTTTTTGTTTGTTTGTCCTGATAGGTTGCTTCATTTCAGTAAATCTGTTTCTGAAACAGTGCCTCATGGTTCAGACTAGAGAGTTTGAGACTCAGCCATTCACTAAGAAAGCACTAGTTACCTTTTTGAAACTCCTGCCTACATGTGATTTTTGATTTTCTCTTTTTTTTTTGGGGGGGGGGGGGGCATGTCATGCTCACTGAAAGAAAGAAAATTTTTCCAGCTAATGTATTTTTCAAATGGTAATTTGCATATTTAGAAGGTATTGAGTTCTTGCTAAGTAGCAAGTTTTTTAGCTTCAAATTTTGGGTCAAATAGCTGAAATTCTTCCAGACTGTCTATTAAGACAAACTATCTAGCAGATGTAGATAGTAGATGTATTTGTGTAGATGTGTATTTGAGTTTGGCAACTCACTGTTAATGCAACTCTAAAAATGATTTAAGACTAATAGCAGGAACCTAGCTGGAGGCTGCAAGTCTGTGACTGAACTGTTTTATTGAGATCCAGATAAATAAGGTGAATGATGTTTTGAACTTAATAGTGTTCCCAGCAACTTGCTTTCTTTCATTAATAGTGAAATATAGGATGAATAATATGCTAATGAACAATAAAGAGGAATGAATATTTGTGCCTACTGGTCAAGGGATTATCCTTATTAAAACAGGAAATGGACTCTGGTTTCCTGTTTTAAACTATTTTGTTCATAAACTTTACATGAAAATGTGAGGTTAAGAATAGGTTATACTTGTACATAGTAAAATATACTTCTATTATTAGTAAAAGAAAAAAAAGTCTATATAGAGAAAGAAGGACATTTTCCAAGTTGTTTTATTTTGAAATAAATACATCCCGTGCATACTTCATAAGGTAACATTTTATCAAGAAACTAGAAACTGAGCTCCTGCAATTTATTACACTGTGACATGGACTTCATAGAAGTTATGTTCAACATTTAAATAATATCACTTCATGTTAATACTTTACGAGACAAGCAAAATTTTGACACATTTTTAAAAATAAACAGAGAAGCAAACAGAAGTCCTTTGACGAATAGTGGGCAGGCCCATGAGATTTCCTCACCTACAAAATCTTGAGATGTTTATGTCTAAGAATGTGAAAAATCAATTCAGAGCATTTCCGTCAGAGTATACTGACCTACATTCTATGGACAACACTGAAAGAAATGTGGGCTGCTCTTCCTCTTCTCCCTCCTCACTCCACCTAAAGATCTTAAAATATTCTCTAATATATTCTTTGTGTCCTTATTTAGGATAAATGAAAGTACAAATGGTGGCATACTGTATTTTACCTTTGATGACAATGGGTTTGCTAAAGAACTTTTCTTTTCTTCTCTCCTCTCTCCTCTCTCCTCTCTCCTCTCTCCTCTCTCCTCTCTCCTCTCTTCTTTTCTCTCTTTTCTTTTCTCTTTTTTTCCTCTTCTTTTTTCTCTTCCCTTCCCTTCCCTCTTCTTCCCTTCCCTTCCCTCTTCTTCCCTTCCCTTCCCTTCCCTTCCCTCTTCTTTGTAAGGTAACTTCCTAGAACTGAAATGTCATGAATAGAGCATTACCTTTTGACAATAGCTTAGGAGAGAGTTGCATGAAACCAGCCCAGTACTGTGTTAGAAGGCTATAGCTTGTGAGGCATCTCATGGGCAGAGATCTCCATCAAAAAAAGAGTATTCCCAGCATGATACAACACTGACTCCCAGGCTTTTACATATGCAGCATTTTGAGGTATTGAGGATGATTACCTGTCACTGCCCCACGGCTATCATCTGCCGTCCTCTTTGTCTACCTTTCCTAGGACCATGCGTGGGTGAACATCCCTTGGAAAAAAAAATCGTAATAAAAAGAAAAGAAGAATAAGGCACATATCCTCTCACACCCTTTTCTTTATGGTGGACCTGTCTGCCAGCTTGACTCATCTTTTCTCTCTACCATTTTCTCTTTGCTTTTTATAGGATAGATGTATGTTGAGTTTGGCACCAAAATTAAGCCTTCTCTCCAGTTAATGCCCATTCCACATGGCTGCATGAAAATTCTCTTTAATGCTTCCTTCTGCTTTACATTGTAAAGGCCCCAAAATTATTTTCCAGCCTGTAGCTGAACTCCTGAGAAATTGAATTCTTCATAAGAGGAGGAAATATGACCAGGTCTGAGCTAACAAATGGACTTCTAAGGCAACAAATACCTTTGTCTCTCATTGCTATTTCCTTATGGCAGTTACATGCAAAAATGGGTATTTCTTAATAACAGTAACACAACTTCTTTAGTGCTGTGTGATGAAGCAGCTTCATTTTGGTGCATTTTTGTCACAGAGAAAGTTATGTCAACATTATTTAGCTCCCTGAACTCAAAAACAGGGCTGCAGCAGCCTCAGCTCGGAAAGCTTTGGGTTATCATGGAGCCAAGGCCATAGTCTGCCAATTTTTCCCACGTTTGGAGGGTGTGTTTTAGTTAGACATTCCCAAACTGAAGTGTGAAGAGCTGTGTGAAGACAGGCTGACAGTGGTGGCTTTGTGAAAGTCAGTATCTGGTTCGGTGTGGAAATCCTGGTTTTGCCATGCACAGGGGCTGCATGTGAGACCTGTCCTCTCCTTTGGGTATTTCTGGGGCTAAAATTCCGTCCAGTGGGTAGTGGTGCAGACTGGGACAAGAAAGCTGAGGCAGTTATGATACAAGCTGCACTGATACTCACTTTTATAAGCAAGTTTGGCTGGTTTGAAACATTTTAAACTGTTATCTGTGTAATTGTGCAGTGGACCTAATGCCGTGTTACCTATACCAGGGCTTGATACTTTACTGATCAGTGCCTGGCAGCTGGACATTCAACTTTGTTTGAAATCCTACAAAAATGTCTAATATAAAAGAAACAACCTTTTTGACCAGTTTCACATTTTTAATAATGTTTTCTAATAACATGTCAAAGTTTGGAGCTAGTTGTAGGCTAAACAGTTTCTCTCCAGGGACTCAGGATTTTCTGAAGATAAAATTCTGTAATTCCATGATATTCTAGGTTGGAGCATGTGGCCACAGCATCTTTGTTTAATAACCACACTTCTCTAGTTTTGGCAACCTGAGGAGCTGGGCTTAATAAGAAGAGGTAGTGTCACAAAGAACTTCAGAATATGCCATTTAGTCATATGTAGGAATGCAATTGGAAAGAAAATATTTTTAAAAAGTTGAAGAGCTACATGTGCTGCCCTACTTAAAGCTTAGCAATTCTCTGAGGACTTTGAGGCTAAACTTACCTCAGAGTACCCACTTTCAGGAAAACTAGTGAGAATCAGGTAATCAGGTCATGATTTCCTTTTCTGCATAGTCTCCCTAAATTCATCTTAAGCTATTCTTTAAGGCACTTCTACAGGTTTTTACTTAAGTTTTTTTAGATGGAGATCAAGTGTAGCCACAAGTATAGCTATCAACAGCTTAAAAATGATAGTTGGGTTCCAGATCCACTGGAACTTGTTTCTACAAATACACAAAATGACATAAAGACTTGATTTTGATCATTTAGCAGTCATCACATCAATTTGTTATTTATATCCCCTACATTCTTCAGTAAATCTTTTTGTGATTCTCCTTAGTTTGTGTCTATCAGAAAGCTGCGTTCATAGAATCATAGAATCAGTCAGGTTGGAAGGCACCTCTGGAGATCATCTAGTCCAACCTCCCTGCTCAGCAGGGTCACCTACAGCATGTTAGACAGGGTTGCATCCAGGTGGGCCTTGAAGATCTCCAGAGAAGGAGACTCCACAACCTCTCTGGGCAACCTGTCCCAGTGCTCTGTCACTCTCACAGGGAAGAAATTTCCCCTCACGGTCAGGCAGAACTTCCTGTGCTTCAGTTTCTGCCCATTGCCTCTTGTCCCATCATATGGGACAACTGAAAAGAGTTTAGCCCCAATGTGTTGATGCATTTAAAGGAAATGTGTGCAGCAGTACCTCTAGTAAAGATGGTGAACATTTATTCCGGAGTTACCCGCTTAGCAGACTAGCATCCTATTATACTGTAATACTGTATATTAGCTCATATTAGCTAGTTATTTTGAGTTTGCCTTTTAGTTTCAGTGTTGCAATCAAACAAGCATATAGTGAATGAGAAAAGCAGCTGAAATGTGGATAATGTGTTTGCTGTTTAGTAAATATCAGTAAACTCAGTAATGCTGAGATTATCTAGGTTTTTTTACTTGCTCACTTAATAATAATAAAACCAATCAGTAAATTGAGGGCAAACAAACTATGACTGTTTGTCACCGGTAGAAACCTATTGTACTACTTTTACTCTTTTTAAAACCTCACTTAGATTAGTGAAAATAAATCTCCTGACCTCATTGTACTCTTCATCTTGTCCACAAAACCACATGAAATTCAACACAACCTAAAGTTCACAGTTGGCTCTTTATTTTTAGTCTGCTGTCAATACCAAAGGTGCTGCTGGAGAATTCTGTCCTCAGGGACGTCATCAAGGCTCTTGTACTCAAAGGGGGCTTCGTAGAATTGCAGTGTTGAATCTGAGTAACGTTAATTTATGAGTTTTTTTGAGAAACACTGATACACTTGTATAGAAAATCTTTATTAAGGTTCATTATTATTTGTATTTAAACTCTTTATTATGCTGTTTTCTTTTAGGCCTTGGTTATAGTAATACTATGCATCTCACAATGTGGCAAATGCACCCTCAAAAAAAGTAAACATCACGTGGATAGGTGATATTGCTGGGATGTTTTTCCTCGATTCCATTTGCAACTCTTGCATCTCAAAAAATCATTGCATTTGCACATAGTATCAGAAACTATGAGGGCTGTTCCTTTGCGAGCAGCTCCAAGCCTCTTTCAGGCAGCACTTGTTGGAAAGGCTGTCCTTCAGACTTTTCTCACCCTGCAACCCATGCCTTTGGCCCAGCTCCAACTTCAGGTTTCAAAAATGTCTCACTGCTTTGAAGGATCTATGCCTATTTGAAAACAATGCTTTCGGAGTACTTCTGCTCGCCTGTTTTTTTACTGTTTTGTAACAGCACACAGAAATCCATCCCTACCACAGAATATTCAGGCTTGTGCATGCACTGTATCAATATCCAGAGAAAGTGTATGTGCTATACAGTTCATATCTTCATATCCATTTAGTTTTGCTATTGACCAGAATTTGGAGTGGTATCTCTTTTTTCTTGAAAGTGTTTAATAATTTCTTCATATTTACATTGAAAAGATAGTTTTCCACCCATCAGTTTGTACGTGTTTGACCCAATTCATAACACCACAAATGAAGCAGTCATCATTTTATGTAAGAAAAATTCTCTCGTAAGTACAGAGGAATGTAAATCGTGAGAATGAATTTTGTTGCTTGAAGGATGTATTTAGATTGATCATAAGGTGTTCATGGCAAGTTCTACTATAACTGAACAAGAGATATTTCTGCTAACTGTTCACAGTGTTAACAAGCATAATTCTGTTTATTCCCATTTGGTTTGGATTATGGACTGTGTTGAAAACACATGTATTTATTTTTTTGTTAAACTACACATTGTTTTTCTTGTGTTCAATTTTATTGTGCTGTTGCGCAACAAATTGAAATAATTTGATAGATGACCATTAGCTCTTCCTGATAACAGCCAAAAGCCTACCTTTTTTTTGTTTCTTTGCTCTGTTTTTAAGGTAGTTTTCATTTTGATACATTTAATGTAAAGAATGAAATGTGTTTAGTTTTGAAAGCAAAAAGGTTTACAAACTTCTCAAGTTTGCAAACTTTTGCACTGAAAGCAAAAGGGCTGACCAAAGACAGAAAAAGACCTTCCATCACTCTAATATAGAAATCAGAATATACTTTCTTTTCTGCTAAGTGGAAACAATTCTAGGTTTCAGCTTAGGGTATAAGCAAGAATAACTTGCAATTTAATGCTTTTTATCTATTTATTTGAAGAAGGAGAGTTTAGCTATATTGCTGGCACCATAAAACTTTAACATTTTGTGAAAACAAGATGGAAAACCAGATTATGGCATATATTAAAAATAGAACATGTAACTTAGAACTTTGGGGATTACACCAAGAGAAAGTTGTGTATAATAACAAGCTCATACATGCTCTTATTGGGATCACTCACAGACTGAAAGACATGTGCCTGCAGAACCAAATTTTTCTATGTGGTCAAAAACTCAAAATTAGCATGTGGATGAACTGCGCTTGGTTCATGCTTAGTTCATAGGTGTTTCCATGTGTCTATAATGCTGGAGTAGGCATGCCAGGAGAGTGTGCGTGGGGTTATCTCCTTTCTTGTGCCTTTGCAGTTCCAAAAACAAGGCTTGATGCCCCAACACTGTGTCACTCTAAGCCACATTTTTCTTCCTGACTATTAAATTGGTACATCCTTTTGCATTAGAGTCACAGTGTTTTCTTCTTCCAGGCACCCTCAGGCTTGCCAGAAGGACAAAGGGTGGGGAGGGGTGTTGATTAGAGGACCTTTGGCTTCTCTTAGGAAGGAATGAGCCAAGGAATGTACTGAACGAAAGGTGTGTTCTTCAAGCTGCTTGCTCCAGCAGGAAGCATCTCTTACATCCCAAATCCAGTCTCCAAAATCACTGAACTCTTCCTGATCTTCAGCTCTGCCCTCAGTCTCCTGCAAATTTTGGCTAACTGCTTATGGGCTGATGTTGCTGACTGTATTCACTTCAGGCTGCTCTCTAGAAATTGTGGCAGTCTGTAGCATCAGACTCCTGTCAGATGGGATCCCTGGGAAATGTAATTTAGCCTTTGCCCCAGAGTGAGCTTAAGGTTCTCTGCTTGTTATTTTTTTTTGATAAACAGTAGTTTTCCTTCCACTAAACCTGTTTTGTTCTAAGTGAAGAAGCAGTTTGTATGGAATCTTGTGGAATTTGTTGCAGATAAGTTCAGAGAAAAAGTTGCAGAGTGCATAAAACATATTTGCAGTGATTGTAGAATGAATGTCTTCACCAAAAATTTTGACTGAAGTGTGTGAAGATTCCTCTTGTATGGACCTGTGCTGAGCTCTGAGAGTGAGCTGTTGGTTATATTGCATTAGTGTATGGTTTTGTGTAAGACATAATTAAGAACAGGATTATGTTAAACTGAAATTGAAGTGCTCATTTGTAAAGTGAGGAGAAACCATCAGGCAATCAGAGGAAGATAATATGAATCTCTTCTTATCTGATGTTGTGATTAGGTTTCCTTTTCTAAATAGATGAGCTGTGTGGTCAGCAGTAATGGAAGTTGCAGGGGAAGCCTTACCAGGTACTTTGTATCATCTTTTTTTCCACATATTAGATAATTTCAAAGCAGCTCAGTCTGGTGAGAGTTTCAGAAGATAAATACACAAAGCAAATATTAAAAGCAGCTGCTGAAGGCAGATATTTTTCTTAGAAATGGCAAACACAGTAACAGGAGCCATTATAATCCATTTGAAAAAATCACAAAAATTCAAGGGCTGTTGTAGTTTTGTGGAAAATAAGTCAAAATCTAATTGATTTTTGTGTTTTTTTTTTTTTTAAGTGGGGAGAATGTGCTTGTTCAAGATAAAATATATTTAGACCCTTCCTTTTTTATTTTGGGTGTCTCATCAGGTACTTGAGAGCCCAAGTGACCTATTGGGACTCCATTTATCATAAGCAACAGTTCACAGAGGAACAGAATATTTCCCTGTCCCAGAGAATTTAATGAAAGGGAAGAAATGAGCATTGGATAGAGGGAGATTGGCAAATAGGATAAAACAATAAGCTGACATTGATCACTGCAGTGTGAGCTGTTCATGAAGTAAATGCTGAGCATCCATGCCAACAACTGATGTTAAGTGCTGGCACCTGTAAATAATGAGGGCTGTTAACCTTTAATGCAATTCATATATTTTAACCAGACTTAAGTCTTTTTTTAAAATATGAAAATGTTTTTTATAGAAGACTTGTCAGCAACTATGAGCTAGCACTTAAGAATTTTCACACGCTTGTTTTCTGTTCAGTCTCTTCTCATTTGAAACAGGTGGGATTCAGGAACATTAAATCTGGCAATATTATTAATTCTATGTCTTGCTTAATTAGACTTCCAGAAGAAACTATAAGCTGAAATCTTGTGGCTTTTGTCCATTAATTCAACTAGTTCTTCCTCTGGTCCTGCTGGCTACTTTGTGTTGATTATCTTTGATACGGTTCCTCTTTGCACAAAGTATATTTTCCTGTAACTCTCCGGTGTGCCTCATTCTTCCTCCAACACTCGTTTCAGTTCTACATATTGTTGCCATGTGTGTCCTCTGGGGAAAAAATAATTTCTGGAGATGTAGAGAATAATGTTGCAGCAGTGTAGCAAATCGTAATGCAAAATTTTCTAGGAAGGAAGGTAATTATATTTTAAAATCAAATCAGTTCCAGTCACTCCAGCTAGTACCCTCAGACAGTTGCAAGCAGCAAGGTGTGCTATTTGGGTGGCCTCCAGCATTCCCATACCAAAGTGGGTGTATCCCAGTGGTCTGGGCAGGACTCCTTGTGATGACAAAAGTCTCCTCACCTCCTTCCAGTTTCTCTTGCTGTAAAGTGGCTCTTACTTACTTTCCCATTTTGGATATCTTTTCCTGTATAATATACTATTTGCTATCCTGTCTTGAAAGACACCTTCTTCTTGACACTTTTTTAGGTGCTAGACTTTTAATTTTTCGATTCTTCTGCATACTAATAGTTTTGCTTTACCTCCCTAGTATTCAAAATTGAGAATTATTTTCCATGCCGTATCTATTTTCTCTCCTGAAATAAACTTTCGTATTCATTTGAAGGGCACATATATACATACTTAGCCATTTTTCAGTCTTTTTCATGCGCTCCCTTTTGAGTAAGGTTCTTCTCTGAATAATGCTATTACCTGGTTGCCAGAAAATGTGGATATTTACTGAAATTTTCAGGCACAATTACCTAATTGTAAGAGTGCTTGTTGATTTCTTAGCATGCCTGTTTATGCCTTGAGGCATTCATGAAATATAAATAAAGGATCTCATAAATAACCTGGATTGTACAAAGGGACTGGACTGTTTCTTTGCATATTTTAAATAATTTTTTTAACTTATGAGTTACTTCTAGTACCTATATATAAAATATATTACATGAGTATTGAGGTATGTGTGCGTTAATTGATACAAAATCTACAGTCAGCAGGCAGAACAAGAAGATAGCAGGTCATAGATGTTTATTGCTCTGTGTACACCCTTAGCAAGTCCCAAATGTACTATTTGAAACCAATTTGCAATGCCATTCTTCACATTTGGTATGATACCATATGATGTGTTTTCAGTAATATTCCAGGCCTTATATAGTACTTTTCATCCATAACTTATTGAAATGTCACAGAGAAGATGCAAGGATGATACAATCCCTGTAGTATGGATGAGAAGGAAATTATGCAGCACAAGCAACAGAAGTGGGAAATTACCTGAGGTTGCTGAACCTCAGGCTGGTACTGCAGGCATTAGTGCATGCTGCTTGGACATGATTTACATGATAATGAGTCTTGAAATCCTTTGAGATGTTGAAGCTTGTTGTATATATTCAAAAACACTTCCTTAAACCTAGTGTCAGATTAACCCATCCTTTCCATTTAGTCTTGAGCATGTGAACTGGCAGATGCCACCAACATGGAGATATTAGAAAGCTGCTGACCTGAATGTGTGCACAACTTTGAATTTTTGTACTTCAGGCTCAAGGCAGCAGAGGAAGATTCACAGGTCTCTAGTTAGTGTCTTCAGTACAACTCTCCTTTGGCAGTAGCAGAGCTCCGGCCGTGCCCACAGGGCCAGCCACTCGCACGGGTGTGGAACGCTTCCTCCCGAGCGGTGCTGCAGCCTGGTCGGAACCACACGTGTGACTGACCACGTCGCCTTTGCTTCGCGGCAGCCATTTCCCTACAGGCTGCAGGCAGGGATGCAGCGGCCTAGAGCCTTGGGGCAGAATGGAGAATTAAGGAAGGGGTGGGAGTGGGAGCAAAGTGAGGAATGCAGAGGGGTGCATCAGCGAGTGAAAGCAAAAGTGGGTAAGGATGACAGCAAGGAAGACTGAGAGGAGGGATGAAAATTTAAAAATGATAGAGCGTCAGGAAAATGAAAAATGAGTATAAGATTTGAATGTGATAGCATTAATAGAATATATTTTTATAAATATAATTTTATACACCAGTAGATGTCAGGTAATATTTCCTTTTAACTAGTCTTTGAAAGATGTGCTACAATTCTTTATACCAGTTCATGCAAATAAATTACTGTCCTTGACTTGCTGCCAGTGCAGTTACTCTCTCTTCAAATACTGCTCTCCTTTCTGACTCCCTCTTGTTGGCCTAAACAATTGCTAAGCTCTGCTTGTGAAATGCCAGTCATCTTACTGATGCTGAAGAGATGTATTAATTTTTGCACTGAATATCTGTTCTTTATTACTGGTTTCCCAATCTGTTTATATTAATACATGCTGGTCTTTGCTCCTCGCTGTTCACAAGTCTTAAATTTTGAAACTGTAGGAATGTTTTTTTCCAGACTTACAGAAACTTCCAGTTTTGAGTGCTGGTCTCATGATAGAGCATTCAGGTCGAGCAGCTGCAAAGCCTGTTCTTGAAAGGGTTTATGGAACCTTGCCGCAGCTGAGATAGTGCGTTAGGGCACAGTGGTGCTCAGTGTTCAGTTCAGTTTAGTTCATCACCTCTGACTCACTACCACTTATTTCACCAAGACTAGGTTTTTATCAGGTCTTTGCTTCATCTTTTGGAGACATGTGCAAGGTAAAGGTAGCTGATTCAGCCACAGATGCAATGTCTCAAAATGTGTATTACCTCTTCAGTGCAAGGAAAATTTCTAGTCCCTTTTCAGAGACTGGGATCGAAAGATTGGGATAACACCTTTCTCTGCTCAAGTTCCTAAGTATTTTTAGGGAGGTGAAGAAGATTCTCTTCTCGTACTAAATCTTCCTAACATTTACTTTTAAATCAAAAAACAGTCAATATCTTGTCTACAGGGCTTGGTCCTGTACTGACAACTCAGAAGAGAACAGAGGCTGTGCAAAAAGTTATGGATATAGCTAAACTGCTGTTTTATGGTATCAGAATGAGAGACATCTAGTAACTGGCTCCAGCTGCTTTAACAGCAAAGATAGATTAGGGTGAAGTCTGTAGAAACACAGGTAAATTGAAACATGTGTATGTTGCACGACATTAGTAAAAGGAAATATTGCACCCCTTTTTTTTGAGGGCTAATGAAATGAGCCTTAAAGCTTCTGGTAATATGTCAGACATTCCTTTTTAATTCCAAACTGGAATTTTGTTTGGAAACTTAATTAGGATTTCAGCAAACCGCCAATGCCAGCAAACCTTGCTGTTTTAATAACCTACCCGTATTTCATTTCTCACTGTCAATTTTCTCTCTGCCAGAGCACCTATCAGTTCATGCAACTAACCCAATTCAGTGCTGGGAACATCTGGAAAGCTTTGGTTTATTTTAGACTCCCCCACTTCCTTCCAAAATCACTGTCTGTTATTTGCTGTCTTCTTGGCTATCCATTTTGTATTTATTCTTGTCTACTTTCATTTCAGTACCTGGAGGTTTTTTGAGAGATGTAAAGTGATGAATCTTTTCAGGATGGGGAGAACCTTCTGAAGAAAGTTAATATAAAGAAAAAAAAGCATTTGGTTTTGTGCGTCAGTGATCAGAAAGGACCAACCAGTGTTCCCTGATTTCAACATTGCTTGAATAGTACCTTTTTTTCCTGCGTATTGCGCCCATTTTGAGTTTGGCGCTGTATTTTTATAGTGCTCTCTTTCTTAACAGAAAGAGGAAAGCAGAGGAAAATCCAGAATTTTGCAATGGTAAAAGCATGCTGAGTTTCATACTGGTTTGCAAGCTGGATTATCATGTGGCTTGTTATGCAGAACAGATCATACGTATTTAATATGCTGTAAACCAGAAAATCAGTCTCTCAGACTGTTTTTTGCAAGCATGGTTCATGTAGCAAGACTAATAGTACCACCAGTATCTATGTTCCTAAAAAATTTTTTTATGAATTACTGTGGACAAACTGTCATCCCGTCGATGCTATGTCCATGCACCAGCAGTACAAGCCACCGCACAACCATTGCTAACGTGTTTGCATGGTAAGATATGTTTGTACCATGACTAAGCAAACACATGCCTGGGCGCTGGCAGCAGCAAAGGTGCAATGCTGGTGATTCACCATGAGCTAGCAGTTGCAGTGCAAACAGTTTAGGGATCCTGAATGTGTTTGTCATGTGCTGCTGTGTCTTCATGGCTACTGTTGCACCTGTTAATGTTGAAGCTCACATGTGTACACTCACCGTGCTTGTGGTAGATCTGACTGCCTTTTAAATGTGCACTTTTGTAGAGTTTTGTGTTTAGTCCATCTTCAGTGTTCTATGTAAGATTAACATTAATAATGTTGCCGGCATTAGCGTGTAAGTTCAAGCTGATGGATGAAAGTATTTGATCCAGTTCCATTTCGCATCGTGTAGGAGAATTGACTTAAGACGTGCTTTGCAGTCCCACCCATTTTCTACTTGAATCTAAACTAGAATCCAAGCTGGATTATTTGTACCCAGCTGAGGACCATGCTTGGTATAGCTTGTGATCCACAGAAGCTTGCTTTTTTAAAAATACAACATTTAGTCTTCTACCTTACTGCCCAGAGATTCACAGCATTGAGGATGCATGTAATTTTGAACAGCAGGTACAACAGTACTGTCTGTCTTGCTACCTGATAACTGTTTGTTATCCTTCCAAGACCTGTGTGCTGACTGGCCAGACAGCAAGCAAATGCAGTGTCATACACCTGTATGCCAGATGTTGTACAGCGGTGTGCATGCAGCTGCTGCTGCAGATCCTGTAGTGAGTGCCATGGGACAGTTGCTTCAGGAAAAGTATAGATTATTGTTTTGGTAAGGGCTGAAATGACAGTGAAGGAGACAGTTGTCAATTGAAGTAGTTACATAGTTGAAGTTCTGCAGTCAAGAAGCAGATCTTTTGGCAGTGTTTGTTTGGGGATATCAGTGACATTGAAAGTTAGGATATTTTATTCTGCCTTTTTTATAGCTATGAATAATTTCTTTGGGATCTCCATGTTAATGAAATTTAAACTAGGAATTGCTGAAGTTTGATTAAGTAAGTTACAGGTGAACCAGTTCTAGTAATGAAGTATGCAGAGTGAGGTTTTTAAAAAGCTAGGTAGGAATTAGGGACCCCCCCCCAAAAAAAAAAAAAAAAAAAAAAAAAAAAAAAAAAAAACAAGGAAAGAGGTAGCTGAATATCTGAATGCTATGAAGCCTTTTAAAAATCTCATTGATTTTTTTTTTCTGAAATGGACCTTTTATTTCTTAGTTACTAAACTTTATGGAAAATTTGACAAAGGAAATGGTCCTGTCACCTCAATCCCGGTCCATCTTCTTCATTCTCGTTTACAAAATCCTTTGCAGTATTGATTTCAAGCTTGTGATATTTTGTAGGAAAATGAGTTGGTTTTGCTATCATTGACTTTTTTTTTAGCAATAACAACACACTGCTTTGTATATCAAAATGCAAGTTCCAGGAACTGATACGCTGCAAGCCAAATCTCAGTGTAGCTGCAGCTGGATTCTGTGTCGTATCTTTAAAGAGAGGAAGGGGGATATCACACTGCTCTGGGAAGGAAGCCAAGGTATTAGAATTGAAAGTGGGCTGGCATATGAGCCCTTATAGGGAAAACAGGGGAAAGAGATTGGTCCTTGAGGTCTGCATAGGGATAGACATATTTTGGCTGCTTCAGAAGCCAATTCAAATTTTGGATTAGCGTTCATAGTCTAGTCACTGACCCAAAGCTTTTTATGACTTTTGAAAATCTGCTTTTAAGGGGGTGGTTTCAAAAATTTGTTTACTAGTGTCCTCCCAGTCTGGAAGTAAAACCTCTTTTTTTTTTTCTTTTTTTTTTTCCTTCTTACTTCACTTTCCAGCCCATAGAGTGGGGCTGCAAGAGTAATACACTAAACAGAAAAGCTAGCCACCACCATGATCTAACTTGATTTCAAAACACAGAACTGAAGGAAAAATGATGACAAATAGCATCAAGATAACTGTTAGAGAGACGTTTGTGTTTTGGAAGGAGATGGTCAAAACCTTCCCCCCCAAATACCAACTTCTCAGGAGCTGTGTATTTATACTTACTTACCCCATTCATCAGTGTATCTTCCTGCGCTTTTCAGAAATGTTGGACATAGAGCCATTCCAGGCTATGGAGCATGCCGAGGAGGCATCCTCTGCAGCTTGCTGTGGAGCACAGCAGGGCAATCTGCGATGGTGCATCATGTGGCACAGTGGGCAGGAGAGGGCTGCCTGTGATTTCAAAGTTAGTGGTGTTGGCATTGGTGGGGCACTGCACCTGAATGAGATAATTCCTTTCAGCTCAGTGGCACATCCATCTTAATATAGCTAGCTTTTGGCTCCCAAGATGCTGTAGGTTTCTTATGTGCTTTGGCTTCTTAGCAGTACATTGGGTTGTGCCATGACAGCATGCCCTTGGATGGCTTCATGGAACACAATTAGTAAGAGACAGAGTCCTACCTACAGCCTGAGACCGTTTTCTGCTCTTTTGGGGAGAATGTTGTCTGCGGTGCTGAGAAGGCAGCTGAGACCCTCTGCTGCCTACTGAATGGATACTTCTCCTTTCACATCAGGCTGTAAAGAATTCTTTTTTTTCATGTCTCAGTTGTAATATGATTTTGGTGGAGATTTTTTTTCCCCGTGATTGTTTCCTGAGCTAATAGATCTTTCTTGACTTTGGCAATGATCTGCCTTAATAAACAATCTCATCATCAGTTAGTAGTTTCATGTGACTGGTCTGTGAAACACAGAGGATTATTGGAAGCTATAAAATGTGTGTTAGCTGTGTTTTCCTGCATCATGATCCAGACGATCTCAGTAGTGCCTCTGTGGGTTTGGTCATATAAATCTGTCTACCCACAGCGAACAAACAAGCTACAACTGTGAGACTAGAACTCAGATGAACTTCTTAGCTTATGCACAAAATTGTTCAGGGGGAAAAAAAGCTGTAAAATAAGTAACTTGATTTAATCCTCCTCTTAATTGCAACAGCCAAAATGTTGACATTCAATATTGCTCTATTTTGAAGTGGGAAAAGAAGAGTTACTGTGGTAGAACCCAATATGCTGCTAATAATGCCTGATGAACTAACATGAAGTATCAAAATATTAATTGATTTCATGAGTGCTTAGATCATAAGATACTTGAAAGAAAGTTAATTGGTTGTTTACAGCATTAACTGTAATGGACTGTGTTTAAATGCATCATCTGATTCTCATTTTCTTGAAATATTCCACTTATGAGATTTTCTCTCCCCCCTTCACCCTCCCCAAGTATTCATAGCTCTTGTTCTGAGGCATTTTAAGAGCATTAGCTCAGAGTGCAATACTGCTTCTAGCCGTTACGTTCCTTGGGGTTAGGTGTGAGCGGGTGCTGTGCTAGCAGCAGTTCTTTCCTCTGAACAGAAACATGCTGATCTTGACTGACTGTTCAGGTGACAGATAATGTTAAGTGGTGCTTATTTGAAAGACATGAGCAATTCTAATTGGCTTGGCACATTTATATTCCATATGAGTTTCTTCTTGTTTGTGTAGGCTGCATGAAGAGCTTGTAGTGGGTTTGGGAGGGTTTTTGATTGTTTTTGTTTGGGTGGTTTGGGGTTTTTTTTCTATTTAGTTCTATAAAGAGTGTAGGCATCCTGATCTCTTGGAAGGACAAATGCCAAAGGGCGGCCCAGCTTTCCTGAAAGCCTGTGTGGCTGTGATTACTTTACTTCATCCAGCTGGATGCTTTGGAAGTCTGTAACCATAAAGGGAACTGCAGCTGCTGAAATAGCTGGCCCATCAGTCTTGGGAAGGCAAGCTGGTGTGAACCCAGTCCACATGCTGCCTTGTCTATGCAGAGAGCCAGAGCAAACTCTTGTCCAAGGTTTCTGTTCTCACAGGGCAATGTGCTGCATTTTATATTGACAGAAAGGTTTTAAGCTGTTTGACTGCATCCTCAAACTCAACTGATAGTGCTAGAACCCAGAGGCTGTGCACACATGAACTCTGCAGCACACATGGCAACTCTTGGGCTGGAGACAACAAGCAGAGCAAGCCTGAACTGGTGGGAGCATTCGAACATCTTCAACCTTGTCTACTCAGTGTGTCATCATTTTATGAAGTGCTTTGGGATAGCTGATACTGTATTTAAAAAATATATACTATATAAATCCAAACCATAAACTGAGATGTTATGTGTACAAGGGGGAAAAACACTTGCAGGAAATTATACATAAAATGAAAAAAATCTGCAGTAAAACTATTCCAAAATAATTTACTTTTGATGACAAAATACATAAGAAAGTTAGCATTTTTTTAGCTTTCCTCTTGTCTCATTTAGAAACCAGTAATACCATACTCACATCACAGTCGTAACAAACAATTTTAGAGCAGCATTCATCAGTATTTTGAAGCACACAAAAGAGACTTACTGGTACTTTGCTTCTTCTCTCTCACTGCTCTATCGGGAAATTGCAATACTTCATCTGTGTGATGCTGCTCTGTGTTGTCCAAGCAATACAATTAGTTTTCATTAACTCTCCCTTAATCGAATTTTTTAAAGACAGATAAAATTACAAACACAGCACAGGAAAAGCACAGAAAGAATTTATGACAGCTATATAAATAGGTGCATTAGTTCAGATGTTTCTCTGCTAGTGCACAGGACATGTGATCTTCAAGGGATTACACATAAGAGAGGTAAAAGATACTTAGAACTATACTGAAGGTTATTGAAGTGATCAAAGCCAGTATAAAAGTAAAAAAAAGCCTCCTAATGTAGAGACATCAAATTATGAGGGTGTCTCCAAAGAGGTACTAGTTAGCTTTCTCTCTTCCAAAAACTCAAATCCAAAAAGGAAATAAAATTATCCTGAAGCCTGTGCACTGGGCATTATTTCAGGGGAAGAAGTGGGGTGGCATTGCAGCCTGCGACCTAGCATCCCCAAAGGCAGGTGCGGGTTTGCTTTCCACCCGTAAGGCCAAGAAGAAGTGCAAGTGCAAGCCCTGTGCAGACAGCTCTGCAATTTATTGCCAGAACGGAAGTCACTCAGGAGTAACAGGAGAAGCTGTGATTAAAAGCCACAGATACCTCATTTTGAAGTACTTGCTTACCTTTTCTACATGACAGGTACAGGCACAGAATAGTGTGGACCAGAACTGCACATGAGGCTTCCTAATAGGTTGGGTTGGTCAGTAATGCTTGTGCTGCATAAGGATCATCTAGTGTCCCATAACTATTAGCTTGGGGGCAGGTATTTCCATTCCTGAAATACCAGTTTTAATGAATTAGATAATAGATTAAGGAATGGGAGATCTTAAAGACAGGCCACATTTACTTGAAATATACTACTTTACTAATACTGAATTATATCAATATGTTTTACCGGCAAGGTATCCTCATTTGAATGTAGCTCTACCAGGGAAGTTGTGCTTTGTACTGGCTAGAAAAGCCACCCCCATTAGAAACCCTGGTAGCGATGTGGGCATTTCTGCTTGTACTCATGTGGTACATGTGTCCGTGCTTCCTTGTATCACTGATAAATGGTCTGCTGGCAGAATTCTGTAGTAAGAACGGTTTAATTTACCTTTTTCTAAAGGAAATGACAAGCACTGGGACAGGTTGCCCAGAGAGGTTGTGGAATCTCCTTCTCTAGAGATCTTCAAGGCCCGCCTGGATGCAGCCCTGTCTAACATGCTGTAGGTGACCCTGCTGAGCGGGGAGGTTGGACTAGGTGATCTCCAGAGGTTCCTTCCAACCTTACTGATTCTATGATTCTATGACAGCAGTTATTTCAAATCGTTTAAACACCTTTTCCTAATGTGCTTTACAAAATGGGCAAAATTGAGAAACTTTCTTCAGTTCCTGGTCAAAAAGAGAGAAACTGATGGGAGAGGCCTGGTGTAGGTGCACACCTGCCTGCACACCCACACACATCTTGCTGAAATAAGGTGAGGTTCAAGTTTAAGCAGAAAGGGCATTCTGATATCTTCATCTGTGGGCATTCTTATTCCAGGAAAAAAGTACATTTTTCTGATTAAACTCAATCCACTCTGAAATGTTTTGCAACATTATAGAGCATTGGAAATCATCTGACATATTTAGAAATGACATTGTCTAAAGATTTTTAGTAACTTTTTTCTTTCCTTGGGTTGTTTACGTCCAAGGAGCTATTTATTCAAGACTTAACTCCAAATTCTGTTTCCTGGATACAAAAGTCATAATAATCTAAAAATATGCTTATATTGTAGGCCTTTCACCATGCTTTCCAAAACAGTAAAATAATAATAATAGTATGTAAGATGAATCCCAGATAACCGCAGTGCAGTGCCTAGTGGCTTCAGGGGGTACCTTTTTCCAGGGTCATATTTGTAGAAGCTCAACATTAGGGGATAAAATCATCTTTATTTTGCAGAGGAATTAAAGGCTTCTGTTTTGATGGTGTTTGGTGTCTTCTCTGGAATTGATTTATAATCAAATTCTTACATACTATAGGGGAAAATTCAGCCCTACACTTCATTCTTGGCATTATTCATGAAAAAAATGCAGTATTTTTGTCCCAGATGGTAAAGAAATTTACAGGGGAGATTTTTTTTTCTTAATAGGATTATATTGTAGCTAAACATTCTTCTGCTTATTACTACAGGTATATGGAACACTGCCTGTTTTTGGAGTCTTTCCATTTTATAAATACAAAGTTATGTTAATATTTTTTGACACTCGAGCCCAAATTCAAGGCAACTGACTGCCTTTTAATTCTTTCCAGACACTTGTTTAGTATCACTCATGAAGGGAATATAGCATGAGCTTTAGGGCTCTGACAGACATATGTCTGCAAATTAAAATCAGATTGCCAAAGCAGTCTCTGCCTCTGCCTCTCTGAGGGATGGTGGTGCCTGATCTGCTTGTGAATCTGCTCCACAGCGGTTATAGTTTACTATTTGGTGTTTTCTTGGTAAGCTATTGCTATTTTCTGTTACAGAGGTGGAGAGGGAAATGCTGTCTAGAAGCTGATTGAGACGGGACTGAGGTGCAAGTCCTTAGTGGTTAATAGGAGTCCTTGGTGGTTAATAAGAATCCTAAATCTCACGCAGCGCAGAAGCAAGCTGCGGCTCTAAAGCCTTGCTGCTCTGGGCAGGAGCCTGGGCTGCTGTCCTCTCGGTGGAGAGGGTGATGGGAAGGGCTGGCTTTTACCTGCCAAGGCTTTTTAAGGAGTCTTCACAAGCAAAGAGGCTGTAAGTCTTAAATGCCAAGGTGAGCTAGGCAAGGGTCAAGATCTCGCGAGAGGAAATGGGAAACAAGATTGTCACGGAGCATCTCTTAGATTAGCTGGAGTTGTGCCCTGGGTATGTCATTGTTTTTCCTTCTCTTGCGCTGAGGGTTTTTCTCTGTTTGTTTTGGTTTTTTTGTTTGTTTTTTAAGTACCCTTAATGACAGTAAAATGGATCTGAGTGTGGTGCCTTCTAAATGCCAGCGTCCACATGTATGGGGAAGCCATCCATCTGTAAATGCAATTACAGCAGACATCTGCTCCCAGAACTGACTTCCTGACCCTCTGCTGTTTTTTTCACTGTTCTGCCAAGCTCCTAATGCCCTTCCCAGTAATCCCAGAATATGCACAAAAATGTAGAGATCCATGGTTATGTAACAGCACAGCCACTTCAGCTGGCCTGTTGAAACTCAAAAGTTACTGTGTAGCTGGAGGAGCAATGCTCTACTATTCACAAGAAAAGAAAAAATATTCGGTCATAGAAGTTACCATATTTCTTAGGCATACATAATCCAAGCAGTTGCTTGTGCAACTGCACAGAATGAAAATTCATTTAAATGATCTCTTTCAATTAAAATTTGAATTAACAGGTAAGCAGGTGTCTAATCCTGAAAAGCAAAAGAATATTACAGAGACTGTAATACAGTAACCTATTAATATTTAGGTATTCCCTTCTGAAAACATGATACTGAGGTTGATTTTAAATGTCAGCTTGCATACAGTATTATATGTAGTGTTTTGTATAGGCTTACTGATTTAAAATACTTGTTCAAAGCTAGTTAGTATTATCTGACGTTTGTTGCTTATGTCCAAATAAGCTTGGTAATCGGTTTGTATTCCTCAGCAGTTGGACCATTTTGCGTGTCTCCATTTAATTAAAGCTTTCAGGATAGTTCTTATATTTTGTAATGCAGGAACAATTTTACCACTCTTGACTTGTTAATACTAGAATTTAGTAATACTTGTTTATAATACATGAAATACTGAGGAAGTTGAGAATTTTTAAGGAGCTGCGTTCACATAAAATTTATATCCATAACATTTGAAGTCTTGTGAATTTCATAGACTTGTATTTATACCTGTATTTATGTGCCTATACTGTTGAGGAGAATTTAGAGTTTACTTGAAGCTATCTTCTTACTGCTTGGAAGCCATTTCTTTGGCCTCTGAAGAGAAGTTGCCAGGCATCCATATTAATATTTCTATAAAAGAAGGAAATACTTTCTCACGTGATTAAATGTGGAAGTCATTAAGACAGAAAAGTCATAGAGGCCAGGAATTTAACAAGATTTATAAAAGGATATAGGCATCAACAATATGCAGGGTTGTAATTAATACGAGGAAGCAATTTGGAAAAAGTGCTAAGCATGGTGTTTAAGTATTCGGCTAGTCTTCAGTTACCAGCTTCCACTGTGGGACAAGAGATTGCTTCATCAACCTCCACAGCTTTGGTTTCTCTCTGTAAGGCAGCTGGCACCAGCCACCATCAGAAACGAAATGCTGGAACATGCACTTTTGCTCTGATCTGATCTGGCAGATTCTCTGCTTGCCTTCTAGCTGGTCTAAAATGTGTAACTTCTCTATTAGTAGACAGCACTGCTCCTGTTTTCTGTGCATACGTAATGCCCTGCTGCCCTCTCTGTACGTGTAGAAAGCAAGGCATCAGGTACTTTTACAATAGGGCTGAATCTAATGAAGATAAAGATGGTGTCTGGCAAACAAATGTAGATGCAGAAAGCTCCTGCCTTCCTCAGCCTTTGACGACTCTGTTATGACAGAGCGATTGCTTGTTGTGCCGTCCTCTCTGCTGGTGGGTATCTGCTGGCTCTGTCTTGTCCTGTGAGCCATGAACAGCAGCATGAGGGAGAGGGAACATGTAGTGAAGCACAGAGAGTAGGGCAAAACCTTGTCTTAGGCACTGGAGAAAAGGAGCATCATGCAATCCGAACATCAGAATTGTGTGTGCGCCCAGGGCCGTGAATGGGCTGCGCTTATTGAACCATAGAGGCTCGATCCAGTTTGTAACACAGAGCATCCGTGCCATAGTATCTGGCATCTATAGTAAAAATGTCATGGACTGAGTAGACATGGGAACCAAGCACTCTGCAGGTAATCTGCCCAGAAGGGGGTCAAGCCCTGTTTGTGATAGCCCAGATAGACTCCTTCCAAGTTTGTGAAGCTCTCCCTCTTCCCTTTTCTGTGGGGAAGAAAAAATTGAAGGTTCTTAGTCACTTTGAGAAAAGCGAACATGGCATGTTTTGAAACAGTCAAAAACATAATGAGGAAGCAAAGATAAAGCAGAGTTTCCCTGCACTTACTATGCTAATAGTATTTTTTACACATCCTCTTGATTTTTTTAATGCTTGAGAAGAAGTTCCCATAGATCATTCCTCTACTAGATGTTTGTTAAAACAAACAAAAAGCAGTTGGGTTCACTTGTTGGTTTTGGGAATCAAATTCAGTATTATAACTTTTTTTTGTCTTTTCACATACCTCATTTGGATAAAATAATGCCTCATACAGAGCATGTGTTTGGGAGTTGGTTTGTTTTTCAATCTGAAAAAAAATGGTATTTCCAAATATGGTTGATTATAATTGGACAGTTTAACAACACTTTTTATATTAATGGAAATATATTGTTACTCTATGTTATACTGCAGGAACTGTGATTAAAAGAGTGACTTACTACTAGTTAAAACTGCGTACTTCAAAGCAAAGTGTGAAAAATGGATGAGATTTTATTTCATTAAAAATACTAATATGAAGACATTCATATAATGGAAAAAGATGTATCCTGAAATGTGTAATGACTTAGGGTAGTATTTTTTGAGTTTTAATTATATGAGTCTAAGAGGAGAGTCAGATTTATCAATTTCAAGTTCCATCAGCTGGCATCACCTCAGCTCCTTTGGTGATTTTTGGCAAATTATTTAAATTTTCCTGTCTTTTATCTCTCCTTTGAAAAGGGAGAATTTATTTCATATGTTTCCCAGATGTATTTAATGTATTTAATTCATATTTTAAAATAGTATTTGAAAATAGTTATATAAGATGCAAATTTGTAGCATAAAAATTGTCACCTCAGTTGACACAATTCTGGCTGATTTTCCTTTGAAAATTAAGTCTAACAGCATGTTAACTCATGATTACTCAGAGGTGTAAGTTCAGTGAACAGAAATTAGAGTTTTAGTATCTCCTTAGAGTAACTTTGAAAATCAGTTTTGCAATAACAGAAATCATACATTCATGTCTAGAATTTTTGTCTCCTTACAGTTACTATTTCAGTTCAGGAAACTTGGAAAGAAGCTGGTTCTTCTGAGGGCAGCAGTGCATCAGCTGTGCATTCCTTGTACCCTAACTTAATTTCAGTTTGACCATTAACATTTTCAGGAAAACTAGACAGAATTTAAATTTCTACTCCTGTTTTGTTCAGGTGCTTTCTATGAATCACGTTGTTACTTATTGGACTAGAAAGGGACAGGTCTGTCTTTATTCAGAGTAAATAAGCAAAAGCTACAGGCATAAAAGAACCTGTTGTTCCTCTGTTACAGTATTCATTGAGCATAGAGGAAAAACAATAATAATAATACTCTTCTGTGTCAGAGACTGAAAAATTATTTCTAAGACAAGTTTCCATCAGGTTCAGAGAAATTGTTATAGCCTTGTATTTATTCAGTACTTCTTAAATAATATTAATTAAATATTAAATATCACACATTTTGAATTGGAAATTCAAGAAAAAAAATTGCTGGTTATAGCAGGTACATACATTATAGCTGCTGTAGTCATTAAACATGTTAACATCTCTCTCCAGTTAAATACAGAAACTAAAACCAAAATAGTGTAAACAAGTTTTTCTCTTATCTACTTATTAATAGTTACTGTGAGTTTCTCTGTCTGGCTTTTGACATGTAAATTGCAGGGTCTCCTCTCCTCTCCTCTCCTCTCCTCTCCTCTCCTCTCCTCTCCTCTCCTCTCCTCTCCTCTCCTCTCCTCTCCTCTCCTCTCCTCTCCTCTCCTCTCCTCTCCTCTCCTCTCCTCTCCTCTCCTCTCCTCTCCTCTCCTCTTTTTTTTCTTTTTTATTTCCATGCTTAAAGGTAACAGCAAGAGAATCATCAAAAACTGGGTGCAGTCATACTAGATGTTATGTTTTATAACTCTGTTCTTGAACACACTTGCCTCTTCATAACTTTACTCCCATTGCCCAAGTCATTGTTTTCAACGTGTTTCAAAGCATTCATAAGTCTCTGTATTATCCAGAAGTGTGATCTCCAGCATAGGTCATTCAAGGCTCAGTTTTCATAGCAGCCTTTTGGAGACCACTTAAAATAGGGAGTTGATAGGCTATAGACTGAAAATTACAGATTTAAGTAATATTGCTCACTCTACTGCTTCCTTGTCAAAGAGGATTGCAGTACATTCTGACACGACTTTAGGGGACATACTGTATTTAATATTGAATACTGCTGGAGTTCTTCAATGCGCTTGTGACTGAGAACATCTTTTTCACATAGACTCTATTAACAATTTAATGTCCTCATGTCCAGATAAACTGGATCCATTCTGGATATTCTCAATTAGGAACAAGTCTAAAGGAAAAGTTCAAATTCCTTGGTGAAGTTGAGAAGATAGTACTTCCCTTCTGGTTGGATCATTGAACTAAGATACCAAACAGTAACTTGTCTTGAGAAAAGTGGGGAAAATGGTGTATGTTTACAAAACAGCTTTATCCAGATTTACAGTGTCAGGTGCTTTTGTATAATTGTCTATTTCCTGTTTACTTCAGTTTGTTTCAAAATAATCTCTCTTAAGGGCTATGAAGAGAAAATAAATAGCTCATCCAAGCTATTGGAGATGTAGATCTAGAAGCTTCAACTAGCCATGTGAGATTAAAGATGCTCCTGCAGGTCAAGGCTGATACTTTATGATGGTACAGCAATGCAGTGACTTACGTTATTGATGCTTGCACTTGACTATTCTTTGGAAATACATGCCCAGACTCTCTGTTCTGGCATCCCCCATGATAACTAATGACTGGAAAGTGGACCTGAACCTGTGAAATATATATCCTAGGTTCTGTTGTTTTAAAGCACTAAAAACCATATCGTGTCTATTCAGATGGGATTAACAAAATATTTTCACTTCATTTCCCACCCTTTCCAAAGTCCTGTCACTTCAAGTGCTTTCCATAATACCCAAATCTTTTGGTGTTACATAGATCACAGAATGGTTGATGTTGGAAGGGACCTCTGGAGATCATCTAGTCCAACCCCCCTGCTCAAGCAGGGTCAACTAGAGTATGTTAGACAGGGTTGCATCCAGGTGGATTTTGAATATCTCCAGAGCAGGAGACTCCACAACCTCTCTGAGCAACCTGTTCCAGTGCTCTGTCACTCTCACAGTAAAAAAAGTTCTTCCTCATATTCAGGTGGAACTTCCTGTGTTTCAGTTTGTGCCCATTGCCTTGTGTCCTGTCACCTGGCACCACTGAAAAGAGTTTGTCCCTGTCCCCTTGACACCCTCCCTTCAGGTACTTATACACATTGATAAGATCCGCCCCCCCCCCAGTCTTCTCTTCCCAAGGGTGAAGAGGCCCAGCTCTCGCAGCCGTTCCTCATAGGGCAGATGCTCCAGCCCTCGGATCATCTTTGTAGCCCTATGCTGGACTCTCTCCAGTAGCTCCATGTCTCTCTTGTCCTGGGGAGCCCAGAACTGGACGCAGTACTCCAGATGTGGCCTCACCAGGGCTGCGTAGAGGGGCAGGATCACCTCCCTTGACCTGCTGGCAATACTCTTCCTAATGCACCCCAGGAGACCATTGGCCTTCCTGGCCACAAGGGCACATTGCTAGTTTGGTATCATCAGCAAACTTGCTGAGGAGGCACTGTGAGAAGGACTTCATCCGGGTTATTGATGAACAAGTTGAACAGGACTGGCCCCAGTAATGAACCCTGGGGAACTCCAGTAGCCACAGGCCTCCAACTAGATTCTGCATTGCTGATCACAACCCTCTGGGCTCTGCCTTTCAGCCAGTTCTCAATCTACCTCATTGTCCACTCATCTAACCCACACTTCTGAACATACCAATGAGGTTGTTCTGGCAGACAGTGTTGAAAGCCTTGTTGAAACCAAGGTAGACGATGTGCATTGCTCTCCCCTCATCTACCCAGCCAGTCATTCCATAATATAAGGCTATCAGATTGGTTAAGCATGATTTCCCCTTGGTGAATCCATGCTGACTACTCCTTATCACCTTCTTCTCCTCCACGTGCTTGGAGATGACATCCAGAACAAGCTGTTCCATCACCTTTCCAGGGATGGAGGTGAGGCTGACTGGCCTGTAGTTTCCTGGTCCTTGCTCTTTTTGAAGACAGGAGTGACACTGGCTTTCTTCCAGTCCTCAGGCACCTCTCCAGTTCTCCATGACTTTTCAAAGATGATGGAGAGCAGCCTGGCAACAACATCCACCAGCTCCCTCAGTACCTGTGGGTGCATCCCATCAAGACCCATAGGTTTGTGGGTCTCAAGTTTGCCTAGAAGATCTCTAACCTGATCCTCCTTGACCAAGGGAAAGTCTTCCTTTCTGCAGACTTTCTCTCTTGTCTCCAGGCTCTGGGATTCTTGAGGGCTGGTCTTAACAGTAAAGACCGAAGCAAAGAATTCTGCCTTCTCTGTATCCTTCGTCACCAGGACACCCACCCCATTCAGCAGCGGGCTCACATTTTCCCTAGTCTTCTTTTTTGCTACTGATGTATTTGAAGATGCCCTTCTCATTGTCCTTGACATCCCTTGCCAGATTTAATTCCAAATGGGCCTTAGCCTTCCTCCTCACATGCGTGCATACTCTGACAACGTTCCTATATTCCTCTCACGTGGTTTGTCCCTTCTTCCACATTCTGTGTACTTTCTTCCTCTGTTTGAGTTTTGCCAGGAGCTCCTTGTTCATCCATGCAGGTCTCCTTTCCCCTTTGCTGGGGGGCCACTGGCACTTAGTATAAATTATTTAATGACACGAAGCCGATTGGGTGATTTAACAATTAAAAAGAACTATGTTTTTAAGTGATCCTCTGCTAAAACCCCTTCAATGTATAACTTTCTACAGAAGCAATTCTTGCTACATACCTACATCATCTTTCCCTGATGTAGTGTTTTTTAGGAAACTTGCCTACTCAGATGTCAGTGGATCTAGTTAATGGTAACCAAGAGGTCTGGTGTGTCAGCAATTAAATATGCCTACATTCAGCACAATTATACAATATTTTGGGATTTCTCCATGTTGTAATTTGTCACTGAAATGAGAGGTTGATACTCCTGATGCTCCTCTTTGTGTGACGTACTGGAAAGGGTGAGGCTTGCTGCATGTTGAGCACACGTTTGTTTTACATAGTCTCTTGTTGCCACCATTTTCAGTTCTGGACTGTAATCAAGGCTCTATGTTTTCACTTGTTAACATGTCAAACTGTCTGTCAAACAAGGGAAGACTCACAATATGAAGCTGTAAACAGAACGGCATCATGAAAATCAAGAGCCCAAAGGGGACTTGTTCCCATGACTGATGGACGGCTCGTCTAGATAAATCTTTGGTACAAAATAAGCAGGTTCCAGAGAAAATGAAGAGTGCTCAGTTGCTGAGCAAAATCAAGACTGTTGGGATATGGTCATGCCAGACCTCTCCTTCCCAAATACCAGGAAACCCTCTGTGCTATCAGCAGAACCTGATCTGCTCATGTCATCTGGTCCTGGTCATCCAGGACGTCCAAGCATTGGACAAACCAAGATTATTATGCACCTGCAGACATCAGATATTTGAGACATTCCTGTTGCTGATACGATACATGACGGGAGCCCCTTTCTATAAAATATCATCTAGGTTTATTCCCTCGGAGGCGTGTTTACAGCATGATCCAATGTACTGGCAACTTGTCAGGAATGGAAGCAGCCCTGGGAGCCTCTGACATCAGGAGTGAGCTGGAGAAAAGAATTTCTCCTGGCTGAGGAGGGTGATTATGCATGAGAGACAGAGCGCAAGAGTCCTCTGCCAGGGATTGTGTCGAAAGCCTGAGGAGGGAGAGAAAATCAGGATGTAGGCCTTGGCCAAGGGAACAATTACTGCTGGAAAAGGATTTGAGTGGGCTGGGGTGGAGGGGAGTATTCTGGAACAAGTCACCTGATATTTGTAACTGGTTTTCCTCTCTGCCTGAATGTCCTCTGTTTTTTGTAGCTATCCTTTTGTAGCATTATGTTTATCCATTGAACTATCCAGGGTAGAGAGCAGCTCTGAATACCCTGTGAAACATCCTAATGTGTTGTGGACAGTATGAACAAGTAATACATGGGACTTCTAACATATGCTAGTTCAGAGAGAGTAAATTATTTTTCAAGTAGAACTTAAAATGTTGACCCCGTTACACTGTTATTATAGGGACCATTTTATTTTCTTCTGTTTAAAATACAGTTTCATCACTTGTCAGATGAAAATGCTTGCATTGTTCTGTCATATATGCAAGTCATAAATATGTTTTACTTAACGGAGGAAAATTGCTCATCCTCTTACAGATTACATCTTTGCCTAAATATATATATATTTTAATATCTACAGCAATGCCTCTTCTGCGACTTAGGTACCTCAGCACATCACTAACAGCCAAATTTGAATCTTAACAGTGTTACTATGACCAGTTCACTAAGAACTTGGCCAACCAAGCATTGACTTAATTCCTCTCCTCGCCTGCTCTCTTTAGGATATGTACCCTCAGCTCTCTCCAAAATCTATATCAGACAGACGTGAACCATTCTGTGGTTCTGTTTTTTTGTTTGTTTGTTTGTTTGTTTAAGGTGCCCAGAAGATTGCTTTCAGATTCAGAGTAAGTTGTGGAGCCCTGGAAATCCCTCAGAAAACACTACAGGGCAAAAGCAACTTCTGCCTCACTGGAGCACCTGGCAGCAAGGTAGCAGGGAGAGCTGTTTAATTAGGATTGTGTAATCAATATTCAGTACTCTTACAACGTCATCCAGATGCTGATAACAGGAGAACAATGCCTATGTATTTCATTGTTGTAAATACTTCCTGAAAATAGGAGAATTGCCAAGAATGTGCAAACATTACAGAAAATGATAATAGAATAATTTATGCCAGATGACCTTCTGCACCTGAAAACAGTCAGTGTGCCAGTGAAACAGAGCTAAATTTTGCAAGGAATACTAGAACATATGGAGTAGGAGCATCATCTTTTCAAACATTATTTTGATCTTTTTCAAAACTGTTAATTTGTTGAATATCTTACTCTGATCATTATAAGTTGCAACAAGACTCCTTTTTTGTTAAGATTTCCTGAGAAGGAAATACGACTTTCACTCTCCCCACCTCCTCTGACTATCAATAGGTTTGGCAGATCTTCTTAAAAACTTAGCATTAAACACTAAAATTTGTTGCCTAACAGTTTTTATAAATCGTTATTTTCAGATAATGAAAAATAATGAGATAATATCTTCTTAAGTATTATGTAGTTATAGAAATTTTAGAAATTAATGCCATTTCCAAGTTCGAATTTATTAGTTTGTTTCTAATAGTTGATACTTTTCCAAAGAGACCCCAATTTGCTTGCATTGTGCATCTGCTTTTCCTGATGTGAGAATTTGGGATTTGTTTACTTGTAAGAGGTGGTGGAATGTCCCTTGAGAATTGGTTCCGTCTTCTACGTAGCACCATTCCCTTCTCTTAATATACATGGATGCACATGTGTAGACTTTCGTATCAGTTGTATTTTTTTTCATTAAGCCAAACAATACTGTTTTCTTTTAACAGTTGCTTCTGAAGTTATGTAGATCCCCAGCTCTGCAAATTGGGGACATCTTCAGGTTCTCTGGAATAAAATACAGTCAGATCCTGGAAATATTTAGGATATGTTGTCTAGTTTCTTGTGCACTAGCTGCCCTATAAAGTGCCCTTTTCTGTGCACACTGGATGTATCTGTGCAATGTAGAACAGTGCAGTCTGAATATGAAATAAGTGACCTTGCACTAAAAGGTTTTGCACAGAAACATGCTTTGGAGTGATATAGTCCTACCTGCTACCTTGTTCTATGTAGAGGCTGTCATGAACAATTTCCAAGTGTAGTTTTAAAAGGTAAAGTGCAGAGAACTTAAGGCACCCAATATCAACCCAACACAATCTGCATTCACTTCTCCATCATGTGATGCTGTCATGGGACTGTTCAGTCTCTCTCACATGCCATGAATTGTGGTTCCCTGATGCCAACTTTCAGCATGGGCCCAGCACCACAGCAGTCAGTGGAAATAATCTAACACTGGAAATTAGGAATGTGTCTAAAGGTATGCAGGGTCTGAGACCTTAAGGGATTGCTCCAGCAGAATGAAGGGAAGCTCTTCCTTTCAGCTTTGCCTATGTTGAGACTGACAAATGCACTCCAGGGAAGCAAACTTCTAATAGCAGATCTGTCTTTCAGAGCTCTAATTCAAACTGAGAAACATTAGCCAGCCCCTTAAGTGTCGCTGCTTTGTGCCAGGCCTCCAGATTCCAGCAAATAATAACATATTGAACATAATATATGCAGGTTTGTAGTGCTATTTATAAACCTCCTGAGTTTTTTCTCCTAATATTGGCTGTTGCTGAGTATTGGCTGTACAGAACGTGCAGTTCATCCCATCAGATTTTATTGAGAAATTATCCACAGTCACATGTCTGCTAGATTCTCTTGAGAAACAACATCTGTTTTCTGCAGTATTTCACATTTCAAATGATTGTGGAGTATCTTAATTTGTTTAATCAACAAAAGGAAACAGTTAAATAATTTGAGTTACTTGCATTCTCTGTCAAGTGCAACATTAACTCCATAAGCCACAGAACAGAGAAGTTTACTCAATATGGTGTTCAGAGATTTTTTTTTCATATCCTCTAGTCATCTCGTTTTCCTACTTTTGTGTAAGTACAGATTCCTCTGTTTTTCTTTCTCCATTTACAAATCATGCTATGCTTGTAAAACAGACAAACCTTGTCTTACAGCTGAAAAAGACACTAAACATGAGTTGGATGTAGTTCTCAAGACATCTGTTTTACAAATCATGTCATTGTTCTAATCCAGTCAAGGTGATCTCAAGTCCTGTAAGAATTTATATATACATATATATATGTATATATGTGTGTGTGTGTATGCACACACACACACACACACAGACATAAGTGTATGTATGTATTGAAAGTAAAAGGCAGGATGTGTCAACTACTGATAGGCATTTGTACAATAAAAAAGGAAGCTAAGCAAAACAGTTCCTCTTGGGAGCCATGACAAACCTGGTTAGCAAAGTCTTAGAGCTTGACTGTAGAACTGTTAAATAGACCTTATGGTCAACTAAAATTACAAGTCAGCATGTAACTGTAGTTTAAATGAAACTACTAAGTCTCTGCTTGGAAATGGGATTCTCTAATAGCCAGCATTTCTTTAAATCTCCAGGTAAGTTGTACTGGCTAGCAGGTATTCCTCTGCTAAATTTAGATTATTTTGTTTATAAGAAAATCAAAAAATGCAGGAGAAAAACCACTGTGTTGCATTGGCAGGAGACTAAGTACATTTGAAATGTGGCAAATTTGAGGCTTTTCACCCAGAGTTTGAAAGGTATTAAGCATATAAAACAACACATGGAACGGAAGTGTCAGGCAAAAATAATACGTACTAATAAAAGCCAGTAAAGACATATAAGAAAGGCATTTACACATAGAATCACAGAATCACAGAATGATTGAGATTGGAAAGGACCTCTGGAGATCATCTAGTCCAGCTGCCCTACTCAAGCAGGGTCACCTAGAGCATGTTAGACAGGATCACATCCAGGCGGGTTTTGAGTATCTCCAGAGAAGGAGACTCCACAACCTCTCTGAGCAACCTGTTCCAGTGCACTGTCACTCTCACAGTAAAGAAGTTCTTCCTTATATTCAGGTTTAAATCCAGGGGAATCAGTGGGATCAAAATATGTTCTCAAGAACCTTTTAAGTTTCTTATGAAAATATTAGAAAAACTCCAAGTAACCCTTGCTTAGAAACTGTGATACCCAGTACTGAAGAGCTGAACACCAGTGGTAATTTATTGTGTCAATTACGTTTTCCACCTCATTACCTCAGGAATAATGTCTATCACAGATGTAACAGATATGGACCTGCCCAGCATCTGTATTTTGCCAACTTGCGTACTACAGTGGTGGGTGATGTGGGACAATATTTGCAGCTGTCCTTTCCAGCTTCTCATGGAGTGACAATCAGTCAAGCGCAACGTAGTGAGCTTTCAGTGACTATAAACATCTTCTTGGGGAGGTTGGGGAGCAGTGCTTTCATGTAGCTTGTTTAGGAATAACTGGTACCTTCCTTTTGTAAGGAAGCTCCCTAAGTATTTTTGTTTCGACAGGTATGGAAGATCACAGAATCAGTAAGGTTGGAAGGGACCTATATAAAAGCCTAGTATAAATAACAGTAGCCTTCAGACTTTCTTAGTTAAAATCGTATTTTTTTCTTCCATGAATTGTGCATTTCCAAAAGCATGAATGATCTTCAGATAGCAAACCATAAGATTTACTGTTTTTTCCTCCAAAATGTAGAGTGGCTTAGTAATAAACACATTGCATTTTCCATGGAGTATTCGTGAAGCAGAATTGCTTTCATGGACGCGTAGGCAGTTGCATAGGAAACTTTATAAAGGAAATGATAGATTCTAGTGAGTTTCTACAAAACTAGTTCCTGCCAATTTGTCCATGATGTATTTTGACCAGCAATTGGATGAATTCTTCATAAAAACCTTTTTTTTCCCTTCATAAAACATTCATACAAGGTGCATTAAATATTAAGATGAAAGATTATGCTTTATATATTCCTTCTCCCAAGAGAAATATGATCGTAACAATTTTGGTCCAATTGAAGAATTGATTATTTTGGCTACCTAAACTCAGTCAGCGGTCTTAAGCAGATAATGTGTTCTCATTTGCTACCTCTAATGCTGCTCTGTTCTCACAGCCACACTGTGTAGTGTTGCATAGCTGCCAAATCATATCCAAAAAGGCTTTATATTAGAGTGGTGGGTTGCACTGATCTCTGTGCAGTGTATGGAGGGCATATGATGCCTTGCAATCTAGTCTACTTTATGACTGTAAATATCTTCTGTGCTTCTCTGGTACAAGCATTACGGAAAACGGTGCGAGGGACCAAGATCATTGTGAATCTGCAGCCACGTGGAAAGTCAGTCAGGGAAAGACTTGATTCAGCTTTGCAGCCAATTGAGCCATCTTTTTTCTTGTGCCTTTTTTGGCTGTGGGAAAGAAATAAGAGTGCTGGTAGGGGAATAATTGGTAGTAATCACTTCAGCAAGCAAGCCATCTCCTCTTGTTGACCTTGAAGTAATGAAGGATATGTTGTATTTTACCTCTGTGTGTCTGAATAACGAAAGCAGAGAGAAATGATCATAAATCTACATGGCTTTACAGTTCCTATTTGGAACTCCTGGCCCTGGGGAAAATGACAAGATGTGTTTTATTTTCACTCTGTAGTTCACACAGGTATTAGTCCGAAAATGTTTCCTCTGTTTTTTGCCTTGTACTTCCTTTTATGCAGCAGTAATTTTAATTCAGTTGAACTCACTCCCGTGCTTATATTTTCAATATGAGAATAGGTATATTGCCTGACCTGGGGATAAATTGCTTTGACATTTGCATTTTATTGAAATTCTATTTTGTTCAATGAAAATAGATAGATTTCCATTAGTGAAAGTTGAACAGTGAAGTTACAACATAGTAGGACTGGGCCTATGGTTTTCATAGAATAAAAAATAAACATAAACATATGTGTACAATTTTGTTAACATTTCATTTAAAAAGATCAAAACAAAATTCCTGTAAACTGATTATTATTTGTCTTATACAGAGGTATTTATATAGAAAGAATGAAGACTGGCTGTGCTTGTAGATACCCTGAAAAAAAGAAATGTGGAATTTGGGAGTTGACTTTGAGATGTAGCGCAGCCAGAGTATCCAGAAAGTTATCTTTGGCAATTTGTTCAACTTCTCTCAGTGAGAAGGAATTCATTAAGGCAGTTTCTTGTCAAGAGTTAACTCATGAACTGAGATGAATCTGAGACAGAAAATAATTCAATAACCCTAATAATCTAGCAGTCCAACTAATGTGGCAAATAATAGATAAAGAATAATAACAAGGTATTTAGCTAAGATGCCAAGCCTAAGTCAGTCAATAAAGTGATGTCATACGACGCTTGGAAGAATTTTGGTTAATGCAGACAGAGAGTTTTGGCTTTTAATCTACTATGTGCAATAACAAAAGATCACAAAGGACTCAGTTTAAAAACAAAGGAAATGTACTGAGTTCACTGAAAGACCTTGTTGCATTGTTTTTCCTCAGAAGTAGATCACAAGTAAGACAACTGCATCAGTACTGTGCTCTCCAAGCTCTTTTTCCCCCAAGCATGGGATTAACCTCTGAACTGGCAGTTGAGTTATTTCTCTGGAATAAACAGGACTTTGGGGTGAGGCAGGGGAGCATAAAGAGATATTACAGTTTCTTTTGTATTCTAATGGCAGAAACATTACACTAGACTTCAAAGCGAAGCTGAAGTGGAAGGGCTAACTGAATCACTGAATATGCAGCAGAAAAGGTCGGCTTTTAAAGAAATACAGCCTGCTCCAGCCAGAGAGGGGCCTGTAAATGCGGCATTCAGGAGCAGCTGGGTTAGTGTTGTTGGGTTTCTTTTTTCCTCTTTTGAGGCCTGTTATGGCTCTCCCTTGGCCATTTCGTTGCTGAGCTGTGTCTCCTGGGGCCAGGGACGGTGGCAGGAGCAGTGCGGGCACACGAGCCGCATGCCCTGTGCTAAGCGACGACAGCTCCTTCAGTGTATGCTGTCTGATGCCAGGCAGCACTTGCATGGTGATTTCGCCACGTCGTAGGCAGATTTAACTCATCAGCCACAAAAGCGTGCATGTATATTTTCATTGGTTCAATGTGCGGAATGAGCTTTTTTTGTGGTAAGTTTGTGCCAGAGCCCAGCTCCAAAGGGGGATTGTCCCAGAGGGAGCACAGGGCTCCCTCACTTTTCTCTTTCAGCAGTGAGCATGAGCTCAGTCATGGCATGAAAATGTACCCTAATGCATCCTTGTCCTTAGGTCATTGTGGCTGGAGTATTTCCAGCACTCGAGCCAGTGTGGTTATTTTCTTCCTTTTTTTAATACAAGGGTTACTTCCTGAGGTCAGACTAACCACCAACATTAATGGTTTCTGCTGACTTGCCACAGCTAAAATTTTGGTCCTCCAAGTCGACTATTCAGTTAAGAAGTTTTAATGCTTCAAGGCTCTTACACCCTGAGTTAACGCCAAACATCAGTCTTGTTTCCAGAGATTGTAGTGCATTTCCCATGTTTGGGTATTATTGTAGGATGGAACCATAGAATGGTTGAGGTTGGAAGGGACCTCTAGAGATCATCTAGTCCAACCCCCCTGCTCAAGCAGGGTCAACTAGAGCATGTTGCCTAAGATTTTGTCCAGATGGCTTTTGAGTATCTTCAAGGATGGAAATTCCACAACCTCTCTGGGCAACCTGTTCCAGTGCTCTGTCACCCCTTATATTAAGACAGAACTTCCAGTGTTTCAGTTTGTGCCCGTTGCCTCTCGTCCAATTGCTTGGCACCACTGAAAAGAGTCCAGCCCCATCCTCTTGATACTCTCTTTTAAGATATTGGTAGACACTGGTAAGATGCCCTTTCAGTCTTCTGCAGGCTGAATAGGTCCATCTCACACAGCCTTTCCTCATGAGAGATGCTCTGGTCCTCTGATCATCTTTGTAGCCCTGCATTGGACTCTCTCCAGTAGCTCCATGCCTCATCCAGTCCAGAACTGGATGCAGTACTCCAGATGTGGCCTCACCAGAGCTGAGTAGAGGGGGAGGATTACCTCCCTTGGTCTGCTGACGACACTCTTCCTAGTGCGCCCCAGGATACTATTGGCCACCTTGGCCACAGGGGCACATTGCTGGCTCATAGTCAACTTGTCCACCAGGACTCCCAGGTCCTTCTCTGCAGAGCTGCTTTCCAACAGGTCAACCTCCAACCTATACTGGTGCATGGAGTTATTCCTGCCTAGGTGCAGGACCCTGCACTTCCTTTTGTTGAACTTCATGAGGTTCCTCTCTGCCCAGCTCTCCAGCCTGTCCAGGTGTCTCTGAATGGCAGCACAGCCCTCTGGTGTATCAGCCACTACTGCCAGTTTGGTATCATTGGCAAACTTGCTGAGAAGGCACTGTGTCCCTTCATCCAGGTCCTTGTTGAGTAAGTTGAACAAGACTGGACCTAGTACCTGATATCTCCTGGGGAATACCACTAGCCACAGACCTCCAACTAGATTCTGTACTGCTGATCACAACCCTCTGGGCTCTGTCTTCCAGCCAGTTCTCAATCCACCTCACTGTCCACTCATCTAACCCATACTTCTCAACTTACCTATGAAGATGTTATGGCAAACAGTGTTGAAAGCCTCGCTGAAGTCAAGGTAGATAACAACGTCCATTGGTCTCCTCTCATCTACCTAGCCAGTCATTCCATCATAGAAGGCTATCCGATTGGTCAAGCATGATTTCCCTTGGTGAATCCATGCTGACTACTCCTGATCACCTTCTTCTCCACATACTTAGAGGTTTTCTTCCACATGCTTAGAAATTACACCCAGGATGAGCTGTTCCATCACCTTTCCAGGGATGGAGGTGAGGCTGACTGGCCTGTAGTTCTCTGAGTCCTCTCCTTGCCCTTTTTGAAGACAGGAGTGAAATTGGCTTTCTTCAAATCCTCTGGCCTCTCTCCTGTTCTCCACGATCTTTCAAGGATAATGGAGATTGGCCTAACAATAACATCTGCCAGCTCCTTCAGCACTTGTGTGTGCATTCCATTGGGGCCCAAGGATTTGTCGGTCTCAGGTTTTCCTAAATGATCTCTAACTACATCCTCTTTGTCCAGGCAAAAGTCTTCCTTTCTCCAGACATTCTCTCTTGTCTCCAAGCTCTGGGATTCCTGAGGGCTGGTCTTAACAGTAGACTGAAGTAAATAACGCATTTAGTAACTCTGCCTTCTCTGTATCCTTCGTCACCAGGACACCCACCTCATTCAGCAGCGGGCTCACATTTTCCCTAGTCTTCTTTTTTGCTACTGATGTATTTGAAGATGCCCTTCTCGTTGTCCTTGACATCCCTTGCCAGATTTAATTCCAAATGGGCCTTAGCCTTCCTCATCACATGCCTGCATATTCTGACAACATTCTTACATTCCTCCCAAGTGGCCTGTCCCTGTTTCCATATTCTGTACACTTTCTTCTTCTGAGTTTTGCCAGGAGCTCCTTGTTCATCCATGCAGGTCTCCTTCCCCCTTTGTTTGATTTCTTATTCATAGGGATGCACCTATCTTGAGCTTGGAGGAAGTGACACTTAACCTCACAGGGCCATTCTCTGCCTCTGAGGTTAAAATATGTTTGTAAGGTTCATTAGCCTAAATGCTATTTTTAAACTGCCTTGATTTTTTTTTGGAATGAGATGAGATATTAAGGGTTTCTGTTATCTTAGTGAGACATAGGGTGTGAATCTGCAGTGGTTTGAATCAATCCAAATTGTTGCTGCCTTAAACCTGCACCACATTTACATCCTTTTCTCTGTGCCAGTGCTGCCATTAGAGCCACAGAACTGGCTCAGGATACTGAAACAAGAGAAAATGAAATCAATCAAAAAATTAATTTATCAGACTGAACCTGTTCACTAGGCTTCCCTTTCCCAAGGGAGAAGGTGGGAGTGTGAGGTGGGGAGGTAAGGATCTGCAGAACCTCTGATTTAAAGTGGCTTTAACAATAGTGGTCCAACACCCCAAGATTTCTAAGTCACCCATGTATTTTTAATTGCTGCTAAAATGCCAACTGTAAATAGTAAGCAGTGTGAGCAGAGCCATTGCTAACTGTAATTTAAATGCATGAGACTATTCCCATGTTGAAAAGTATGCAAACACTTAAGGTTTATGCTAGATCAGGGTCTTAATTATGCATAGTTTGAGATAATTGGGCTGATTTAGCTTTGTATCTCAACCTACTAATTCTAACCACTGAATTAGAATTCAGCTATAATCCATGTCTGTTTAGTTGAACTATCTCAAATTGCTCCTAACGTGAAGTAATGAGTCACGGAAGTGTTGTGACTAATTCTGCTGCTGTATTTTGATTCTGTATAGAAAAGATCTGCAGTTTAACACATTTGTATCGCCAGGTGAATTTAGGCCGTTACGTCTTTGCCCTTTGCCGTGTGAATTTTTCAGTAGAAATAATGAGAAGAAATTCTGACAATAAGTCCCAGTGTGTCTAAATTTTATTAAGAGTTTACTGTGAAGGAGCCTGTATTTTGTAGCAGAATTTTCTCTTTTAGAAGCATACTCTTAAAAAGGAATTGAAATGCAGAGCTTGATATTTTTAACAGAAACAAAAATATAATGAAAATCACATCTGTGACTGAGTCCACAAGGAACAATCTAGCCTCTCTCTTAATCTCAGGCTTACATGCATGGAGCAATTACATGCTTACAGATGCAGCCAGATAACTTCATTTTATTGTTCCCCTAGATGAGCACCATGCCAGGACTGCCCACGAGGCCTTGCTTCTATGACATTGACCTTGACCCCATCACAGAGGAAGTGAAAGGATTGTTTTAAGAGCAAGCTCCAAGTTCAGGTTGGTCAACAGCCCTTATTTTCCTTTCCATTTTGGGGGAGGGTGTTTATCCTTTTTAGCATGCATATAGAAAAGATTGTCCATTTATATGGACCTTCTTTCACTGAGGACTTCATAAAGGATTCAGGGAAATGTTTTATAATTTGCACTTTATCCTGTGGGTTTCTCATTTGCCAAATGGTAGCCAGCCTCTTGTTGGTATGAACTGGCGATGCCTTTTGGTTTTCCCAACTCTGTCCATTTGGCACACTGAGGAGCTGGTTCTGGAACAGTATCTTGGCTATGGAGAAAGTCAGTCTGAAGAAATCTTAAGTCCTGTTAGTCACCCCAAAAGAAATAGTAGTAATTTACTCATAACTTGCTTTAAGGTATTTGTATTTAGACTAAGCTTAGTATTGTTCCCTGGGTTTGCTTCTCATGACAGCTCACTGAAGAACAAACAGTGGTCTGATATTAAACTCTGAGGTACTTGTGGGTTTGTTTCTCTGATGACAGATTGAGGAACTTTTTTTCTGTTTGATTTGAATCATTTTCTTAGGGTTTTAGTGTACAATGTAAAATTTCTAGTAATATGGTTTGTGCCAATTCATTAGAACTGACTCAAATCTTTAAGATGTGGTAATTGAAAAATATTCAGAGATTAGTCCAAGAGCTGCAGATGTTTCATTGTAAACACACATGTGTAGCTGAGAACAGTTGTTTTAATGAGCAGTTGATATCCTCCTTTGCAATGCATAGCTTAATGAGGCTTGTGGAAGAGATACAGAAAGAGAGAAGTTCCTGCTGCTAGAATTATGCTATAACACTGATGTCGTTAGTCTGATTTTCCCCCACCCCTTCACAGGGTTAACAAAGCAGATGATAACTCTCACAAAAAATATGCAGAGCAGAACATACGCTAAACCAAGCAAAAAATTTAAGTTGAAAAAGCTGTTTTTTTTCTGTCAACAGATAGCTAATACTTAGTATTCACAATATTATACTCTCTGTTGGAGCTATGCTTTTTATTAGAAACATCCAAGCATATAAAAATCTGGAAATAAACCTGAGGGAATCTGGCTAATTCTTTATCACTTGGTCATTACCCTATTTGACCTAAACTGCCCAGCCAATACACTAAGAGAAAAATTGAAATCTCTTCCTTATGAGATACCTGTAGATAGCACCAGCTGGAATAAGAATTACTTGTAAGGTGACAGTTCTTCCAGTAGGAAGAAATGTAAGAATAAAATGTTGTATTATTTGCACAGTAAGGTGAATTTATGAACCTGACCCACTCTTCAAAAGTAACATCTGTTAAATATCCTTTGAAGCTCTACGATCCCTGTAATTTAATCAGAGCTGCAGCAGGTGCCCACTCTTCCTCTGCCTGTTGTGCTTTGGGTGTCTGAAGTTTTTAGGTTTGTTTGTTCTTCCTCAAGTCAGTTGCAAGCTGGCAAGGCCACAGTTATCCACAGTTTCAGGTATATTCTCGCACTTGTCTCTTCTTTGAAGTAGACAGCACTAAAATGATACAGGAAGCATAGGTATTTTGCCACCCTCAGAGCATTTCTGACTGCAAGAAGCAGCCTAGACCTCTGAATGTAATGCAAATATCTTCAAGGTTGTTAGGAAGCAGATGAGATGAGGACATTAAAACTTATGTCACAGAACAGGAAACTTTTTGAGAGACATTCACATCTTAATTCATTCAGAAACAGACAGAAATTGTTTGAAGACCTTTTCTTTACATCTGTGCAGTTGATCTGATGGAATAAAACTCTGACTTTTATTATCTTAATAGACATGCCACAGTATCACACATCAAGGCTTCAGTTAGTAGCAGTTATTATAACAATGTACAGTCTAAAGCCCATAACATGCTGGAATATGAGTACAGGTCTTTGTTTCCCTCCCAAATAGGGATACACAGATAAGTGGAAGGTGCATGTGGCATAAGTAAATAAAAAATTTTTTGTTTATTATGTTGAAGGCAAACAAACAATTGCACTAAAATATCACAAATACGTTTTAGGTTGTAATGCCTGTATTTTTGTTTCTTTTTTTAAAGAAAGCAGAGGCATCTTGTTTCAACTTACAAATTCTTTATCTTTCTCATTTCAGAAACCTGGAAAATCAGGACTGCAACTTTACTATATTCTGCAAATAGGAGAGAAAAATGAATTTGAAATATTCCTGTTATGTGTCTCTGGAGTGGTACCAAGACAGACCAAAGAGCGAAAGTTTATTTTCTTCAAATTAGTTTTTATGATAATATATAGCTGTAAGGTTTTTTTTTTAAAAAAAGTAAGCTTTTTTTCTCTCTCTTTAGTACAGAAAACTCTCTACAAGGGCTTATACTTGTTTGTCTGTGGATCAGGTGACATTGAAAAAAAAGTGAATTTTTCATTTTGAAATTTTGGTCTTTTTTCAGAGGAGTAAATATAAATACTTCCCTCATCCTTGGTGATCTAAAAACTTACATAAACACAATTATGCTGCGTGGTCAAGCCTGTTTCTCTCAAAAAAATACACTTCAACTCTTGGCATTCAGGAGCTGAAACTACACACAGATTAACTGCACATACTTTGAGTTATCATCAAGTGTTGCTCTAAATGCATGTTGTCAAATGCCAAGTTTCAAATGAGGAAGGTATTAAGCGGAGAAAGAACAGAGCATGTATTTTGCAAAAAGTTTTTAATATAGAACTTGTTTCCTTGGTGGGCAAAGAGCTCTTAAAGTTCTTAAACCATAGTTGCTTTTTGTCCATAGGTATCTCTGTTTATCCAAAGTATACGTTACAGGCAGTCCAGCTGATGATGGGCTTACTGTGGTGAAGGTGACTGCGTAAACAGGGCATTGCTCCTCCTGAAGTCCTGCTTTACTCCTGCTCATGGCTAATGAAGCCTCCTGCTGTGCTGGTTCCCAACATAGCAATTTTCTTTCTTGTCCCAAGTGGGATATGCCACCTGGTAACATGAGAGGAACATCCATGAAGCCAGGATGCTACAGGACAGATGTTTGGTCTGCTTCATTTAGTAGTTTTTAACTAATTACTTTGCTTATAAAACTGGAGTGTGTTTTGTATTTGAAGTGGGGGTGTTTAAGCAAGTTGAATCTTAAACTACGTTCTTTAATCTACCACAGTAACATACATTTTCCAATATAGCTTTTCCTTAATTTGCAGCAAAAGCCTTAAGCACAGGATACTGTATTTAGCTTTTCAAGCTGCTGCTTCTCAGGAAACTGTCACTGACCAACTACTGTTTCCTTCAACAACAAAAAATGCAACAGAACAATAGCTTTAATCAAAACAATAGGCCATTGGTTTTTTAGGTAAAAAGCAGTGAAATAATGATGAGAGAGTTTATTTTCCTTGTGATGTTTTCCATCCTGTCGTTTTGCTCCGCTTACGCACATCTGTATGTTATAGGCTTATACAGTGTAGTTTTGGATCTCTTTTACAAAACCATGTTTGGAGACTAAATTACAACACAGTTCCTGGGACAACTGAGGGGTTTGTTTTGGGTTTTAAAATCCTGCTTCATTATTTATAAACTCAAAGCTATTATTATGGACAGAAGAACAAACTGGGGACAGTTAAAATAATTACCTGTACCTTCCCTAGAGTAGCACGGAAATGTCTGTTGACCGCATTTCTGAGCTGTTCTATTCATAGCTTCACTCCCCAACACAGTAGGGATTGCTGTGAAGATAAACTTAAGTGTAAAAAAATCAGGACTAACTGATGTTTCAGCCTGATTAGGTGATAGTGCTCATAATGGCCTAGACTGTGGATGTTTTAGGCAGGACAAACTTAAAATAAACAAGCTGAGAACAAGATTTAAGTACAGCTTTCCAAGCCACTGTGGGCAGAGATTTCTGATAACTGTGCCCCAGAATATAACAGTGCTCTTTATATGTACAACTGTGTTACAGTTTAGTCATGCCACACTGAGCTATCTCTAGGCTAGAAGAATCTAAACAATATTGAAAGAAAATTATTGTGTTCTCCAGCCGTAGTTTTCCTACTACTGTTGTTTGTTTGTTTGTTTGTTTGTTTTTAAGAGAGTTTTCCTCCTTTCTTGCCTAGAGAAATTCAGGAAATTGTAACCACAGTTTACTCATGGTCACTCTGGTTGGCCACAGGTGCACTGGATTTGAGCTCTGTGCAGTATGAGATGCTAAACATATCACTAGCTGTTGACCTGTGATGCCTCCCTAAGGTACACAGATGCTGTTGAGCAACAGGTTTTATAAGCCAGTTCAAACTGCCACTTCATACCCACACACTTACTGTATTAGTGTCACCATATTGTCCCTTTAAGCCATGACAGCTTGACCTGCTTTTCTGACCCTTCAGTCACTCCCTGAAGCATCAGTCTAGCTCAGTTAGTTGAGAATTAATGAGCATCATGTAATTTTTCTACAGTCAGTTGCTCAGGATTTGTTATACTTTTCTGATAGTTATTCCAACCATCCTTGAATTACTGAACCTATCTTTTGTTTTGTCCTAGACCCCCCCACCTAGTTAACCTAGGTAAGATCTCTTGATTTTGCAGATACTGAAGTTCTTCAATATCTTTTGCAGATATTTCAGTTCTTCAATTCATTTTGCATTTTAGTAGAATATTTGTTAAAGATGCTCTGCATTGGCCTACGGCTGCTGTTTCATTATCCAAAGGGACTGAGTTACTGGCCATCACCAGAGCTGCTGAAACTCATACAGTACATGCCCTTAAACTGCTTTAGTTCTGAGGTCAAATGCCTTCTTAAGAAAGGGTTAAAACTTAAAACTTTTAAGGTAAAAGTGTTATTGCTAGATTGTTGCCTGTTGTTACAGAGGTAGGATTGCATATGTGGGACTCTTGCCTTTGCATCTGCCCTGAGCAATGTTGTGACAATGTAGGACTGCAGCTTTTCAAAGGCTGCTTGCCTTTCTTCTCCTCCTCTTGCTAAACATGTTAAAAAAATGTCGTCATTTATTATCAGTAGATCTGCTTTTTGTACTGACTGAATACTTTGTTATTGCTACTGCTGAATTACAGAAAATTGATGGCATTGAAATATTTGTGTTTGGGTTTTTCTTAATTAAAAATTCGAGAGTTTCAGTTGCTGTGAACATTAAAAATAAATGAATAAATAAGAGACACATGCATACTGATGCTCAGTTTGCAAGAATAGTTTAAGTCTAAATTCATTAATAATTACATTCATTATTTAATATTGTTCTCTTTTTATCCATCATCCTGTTTATTTAAATAGCAATCTTTTTTTTTATAATAAGCCACTCAGTGTTGCCATGTCCCCACCTCCAACAAAATGCAACTATGCCAAGGAATGAGAGGAACTCAGCAGCACGCTGGGCTATTGCCAGTACTAAAGCAGACTTGTGGCTCTTTTCTTGGTTCCCTTAGTTACCAAGTTGGCAGAGCCATAGCAAAGACTAAGCCTGCCCCACTAAGCCCAGGAATATTTATTTATTTATCCAACTATCTGTTGCCACAAAGGGCTGTGCATGGGAGGATTGCCTGTATGATCTTCTATATGAGTCTATTTCTTTTGAAGTCAGTTTGTGTTTGGAAGGAAGAACACATCAGACTAACATCCTGTCTTGGTCCCAAAATATCTTGCTACTGCCTTTGGTCCTTGGCTTGAAAGACTGGGTCAGACGCAAGGGTCAGCTGGACACTTTCCATTTCTCAGTTGGCAGCTGGAATTGTGTGACGCAAAATTGGGTAAAGAACACCAAATCCAGGAGCTTCTTGGGATGGGTTATAAATCAAACAGATGAAAAGGCTTCAGGAACTGTGATGTTAAACCAACTGGATCATAACTCAGCTAAAAGCAACTAAGAAAAATGGTGAGGAAAAAAAAAAAAAAGAAATGAAGCAGTTCAGGCACCTGTAGGACTTTGCTTGTGCTTTCTGAATAGCTGGATGAAGCCTTTAACTATCTTGTCTGGATTAGAGTTGGGTCTTTAATATGATCCTCTTGGCCAGATTTCCACACTTTTCTGCTTCTCCACAAAGTTTCATTGAAAAGCTTTCTCAAAGGCTGCGCCTCAAGCCCCAGCTGCATTCCAGCAGTAGCTGGGCTTGCCCTGCTAGCAGCTGCCCCCGAGAGGGGATCAGTCCTGCCAGCCCTGAGGTGGCACTTAGCTGCCGCAGGGCTACAGCCACCCTGCCCTCAGCACAGTCCCCATGACTTCAGTGTGAGCCTGGAGAGCACACTGAAGTTTCTTCAAGGACATCAATTGCTTCAGCATGGTGCTGCTAGCTGGATCCCTTCTGCAGTGGGGAAACTTCAGCTGCACTGATGACCACAGGCCGACAGCAAATAAGGCTTTTCCATGAAGAAACATGAGAAATCTTTGATCTAGCGACCACTGGAGCACAGGGGAAAGGTTATTCCCCACCACTGTCAGACTGGGCTGAGTTACTTGTGGGGAAAAGTTACTGGTTTTACTGCTTTTAGTATGTATGTTTTTTTCACAGAGGAATATTTAAGGATATAAGGATATAAAATATTTAAGGATAAGCTTTGGGGGTCAAGTAGGGTCCCCCCTACTTGATGGGATGGCATTAAGGGGTCTGAAAGCCTTCAAACATAGAGCTAATAACTGGACTGCTGCATTGTACATATCACTGCACTCTGTGGGTTTAAGGCCAAAGTGTTTACATAAAATCAGCTAAATTCAAATATTTCCACAAGTGTGGTCATAATAATAGTTCCCTGCCCCATGCACTTCAGCGTAATATATTACAGATAAACATGCATACGTGAGGGGCGATGTATTTGTGCATGGAGTTTTTATGCAAAAACTTAAATATTTACTTCCCAAGTAAACTTTTTAACTTGAATGCTTTGAGTAATGATTGGAAAGAGCCAGTACTGCATACCAGCATAGGCTGAGCCAGAGAAGGCCAAAAACCTGCCCCCTTTGAGCAGAAGGTCAGACTAGATGACCTTCAGGTCCCGTGTCCCCCCCCCCCCCCCCTTGGTAAAATATTCTGCATTTCTGTGAACTGGGATCCCAACAATAGGAGGAAAAGTTAGCAATGAGGAAGCATATGCAGCAGAAGCTTAACAAGCTACAGTGACCGTAAGAACTTCTGTTCACAGAGTACTAATAAAGAGGATGTATCAAATGTAAGTCATATACACTTTTATGCAATATACTAAATCAAAGTTTAAGTTATGACATTTTAAAAGCCATTTCCCACTGGGCAATTCAATCACAGTATTGTAACTCAATTAGCATCACCATCTGCTCACAAAGTTACGTTTCTAATGCCAGAGAAGACTAAATTTTTCAGGACACAGCCCAGCAGTTTCTCGTGTAATAGCACCTGCATGTTCCCCTCATATACACAAGGAATATTTATTCTCTAGAAAAAATAACTACAGCTCTATTTGTATAGTACATACATGACAAGCAACTGTGTCACTACATGAATTTGAGGATGTTTCCTTCAGTTTCACTTTTGCCCAGAGACTTGAGGGAAAATCTGACACTGGGAGGAAATAGAGACTCGTTTATGACTTGTGGCAGCAGACCAGCCCATGCTCAGCTTTTGGACAGCCAACACCTCTGCAAGGAGACATCCATTCATTTGCTGGCTTCACATGGTCTTGCCCAGCTCCAGTTGCGTTAGAGCACAAACCACTCTGGTACCTCCACTGCAGTCACAAAGGCTGTGTTAGCCAACCTAGCTAGTCAACCTTTCAAGTCCTAGGCCTGCTCAAGGTCAGGAAGCACTCACACAAGAAGCTCAGGTAGCAAATCCAAGCCCTTAGTTTGATGTTATGGGTATTTTGCCAGTATTACAAGTACTAGAGACTTCCTGACCCATCCATTCCTTCTCACAGTGTGGCACATGAACTCCCCAGCCCCTAACACAACTGTTTGTGCAGCTAATAGTGGACCTGCGTTTGGAGGGAGAGGGGAGAATCCAAACCTCTTGCATGTCTCAAGATATTGCCAAAGCAGAGCTTGAAGAGACAGAACAGGTGAGCAGGGGAGGGCTGCTGCACTGCTGGGGGCAACAGCGTCTTCAGCCAACACAGCTGGGACTGAAAGAGAACATGTGTGCCTGGTCTTAGTTTGCAGGGAAGTGTTACATGCATTTTAAGAACCCCCTGTATCAGTTCTTAATATTGTAACAAGATTGTGCACAGAGAACAAGAATTCAATAAAAAAAGTTATTGAAGAGAACAACAAAGCCAACATAACTTTAATGTGCTCTTTATGATAGTAGCCTGAGGTATCAGTTTAATAAGCTAAGCCCTTAGCAGCAGTTCCATACAGGTTCCCTCCCCCTCCTTCCTAAACACTTAATAAGGTGTTCAACTGCTGTAATTCAGTATCAAATATTACTGCCTGGCAAGTTGTTCTGGAATCTAGCATGAGAACAGAGCCAGTTTCATCTTGGAATTACTTCCACTTCTTGAACTACTGAAAATTAAATATACTTTAGAGTCAGGCTTGTTAGTAATAACCTAGTATATGTAAAAGATACTTAATTTTTATCAAGAGTGGGAAATGAAAAAAAAAGATAAGATGGCAAATGACAGAACAAGGCATGAGTCAGGTCTGCTCTTCAGGGATAAAATTCTATGCAAGCAATCGATGTAAATCAAGATAGAACTCTGGGAAGTGATTTCACCAAGTCACCAAACCCTGAAAAAAGTTGCTTAGGTTGGGTAATATACAAGAATTTACCATCCTTAAAGAAGGTTGGACTGGGGCTGTGTAGAGCAAGCCCCTAAGCTGCGAGCTCCCAATTATTCACTATGGCCTCAAGCCACAAGCAGGCCCCAGAACCGGTTCAAGCTGGTTACAACCGCCAGCAGAAGCTAGAAAACCGGCGGCCTGGAGACAATGAGGGGAGCCAATGAGGAATGAGAAGACCCAGACCCTAGTGTTGTGATTGGTCAGAGGTGTCGTGTGAGGGGTGGGAGCTCGGATTGTAAGGTATAAATTGCCCAGGGATGGGCGTGTTTAGGGACCCTCTGCAGAGGCAGCTTGCTGGTGTTTGTGGCTCTGCATGTGCAATGTTAGACTATATTTCATCTCAATTGGCATCAAACTTCTGTCCCAGCAGAAACCAGAGGTCAGACCCCGCTCTGGTGGCTGGCAAGCCTAGTTTTCCCTAGCACCCTGGACAGTTTAGAAGAAGGGTATGCAAGTATGTGTTATCAGCAAATAGGTGCTGAAGTGGAAGGAGCTCTCACAGGAGCACCAAAGCTAAATTTTAATATTAACCTAACAGTAAATGGAGACACTAAAGTAGCACGATGTAATCAAATGGTGTTAAGAAATAACGGAAAATAAGATGAGCAGGAAATGATAAGCTCTCATCTGTAAAAAGTTTAAATAATGCTTAAAAGAGTAATCTAAACTA